>NW_015536629.1:156826-185560 GCF_001515605.1 Sinocyclocheilus anshuiensis | reverse complement strand
CTTCGTCCACGGTGAAAGCCGATCCGGCGATTCACAGTGCAAAGTTGGTGTATTTCCTCAGCGACCATGGAATCATGGATCAGCTCTAGGCATGACGAAGCGGATATCGTCCTCTTTTGGAAGACCAAACAAAGTAGTTTCACTTTCACAACGAAACACACAGCGCCTTCACGACATGGCAGCGGCAACAACAACAATACTACAGCGAGAATAAAAGTTATGCCTTCTTTCTTTGCGTGAACATTTGGGCGGCGTTATGCAAATCTTCCCACATCGTGACGTAGACATGTGGGGGCGTGTTAGAACGAGCCGTTTTAGGTAGGCGTGGTTGACTCTTAACTTTTATAAAGAATTATCTCTTTGGATTTGAGACTTTAGTCTTTGCAACTTTACAGATCTTCTTTATGCACCAAGAGCTTGTAACACTTCAAAGAGAAAGGAAAAATTGAAATCGCATCATATGACCCCTTTAAAGGTTAAAGGCTATATCAGTGTCTGACAGCCAGACTGAGGTCTATTTCAGTTCTTTGAGGAAATTTTCCCCTGAGAGATGCAGTGTAAATTGGCACCAGCGTTATTGCAGGGTCACTTTGCCATCAGTATGAACAGAAATGAATTTGTGTAAATCGAAGTCAAGCATCCAGGTTTTTCATGGTATGTATTAACTAAAAATGTTTGCTAGCTTGTCCATGTGGCTTCATCTGTTGTTGATACACAATGATGTCTTAAGACTAACAAACCGGGAGTTGCCTCCCAAATGGTGTGAGTTGTGATCATTGAAAATTTGGGGCAAAACTGTGTGAAGATCTTATGAACATATCAGGTCTTAGTTATCAGTATACTATTTCTGTTGAATGGTATCATTTTTAATATCTAGCAAATTGACAAGGTTTCTAATTTCCTTCCTTCCTTTCCCTTCTACTCTAGGCATATTTTGGTCGATGGCTGATTGAAGGCTCTCCATATGTGATTCTGCTAGATGTGGGCTTCACAGCCTGGTCTCTGGACCGCTGGAAGATTGAATTGTGGGAGAATTGCAGTATTGGTGTGCCCTGGTTCGACAGAGAGGCAAACGATGCTGTTCTCTTTGGCTTCCTCACTGCATGGCTACTGGGAGAGGTGTGCAGTGTTGTTTTAGTATTACTTCTATTCTGTTATAGTATTTATTAATATTTTGAAATCTTATTTTTGTATTTTCAGTTTCATCTTAATTTTAGTTTGTTTTAATAATTTTGTTATGTCCTTTTGTGATTATAGTTTTTTTATATTTCTTTAATTTATTTTAATTGACTTTTAGTTGTAGTAATTTTAGTACTTTAACAACAAAGTTATTTATTTCAGTTAGTTGCCTTGTAAGTTTTTTAGAAGTTTACACTTCTCATCTAATATTTATGTTGTGTTTTATCTCAGCTTTATTTTAATTTACAAAAACTTTTTAATAGTTTTAATTTTAGTTAACTATAACAACACGGGAAGTGTGTTTCATTCTGTCTTTATATGATATCTATATTAATATTAATTTTGTGATTGTAAATGCGCATGTTATGTTCCCAACAAAATTCAGTGAGAAAAAAAAGTTATAGTTATTTAATAGAAATTCAATAGAAATAATAATAATAGAAATTTAATAGAATGTTCTTACGCCTATTTCCTGTTTTTGGTTATCCAGTGAATTAAATTTTTTTATAAAAGATACATCACATTTTTTAAATTGAAACTTGGACACAATTCCCCCCCCCCACACACACACAATATTATTAATCCTCATTAATTATAATTTGAATATGTGTGTTTCAGTATGCAGCTCAGTGTGACGAACCTCCTCACATTGTAGCGCATTTTCACGAGTGGCTGGCGGGTTTAGGACTCGTCTTATGCAGGCAGCGCCAGTTACCCGTAGCAACCATCTTCACCACACATGCCACGCTGCTCGGCCGATACCTGTGTGCTGGGAGCGTTGACTTCTACAACAAGCTCGCTGAGGTTTGTGCGAGAGAATGTGTGTTTGTGGATAAATGATACGTCCTCTGTTACTGTTTATGCTGTTTATTATAACCCACACCTCATAGCCAGATAGAATCAGATTTCTTTAGAAAATGTTCCCTATTTTTAAGCACATAAAGTTTTGACACCAAGATGATGCTCTAAATGGATAAACACATATAGAGAGAGAGACAAGTTCATGGAATTAAGTTAAAGAAAGCTTCCTGAAGTGTCTGTCGTTATTTCTCCATGTATAGTTCAATGTGGATAAAGAGGCAGGTGACAGGCAGATCTATCATCGGTACTGTCTGGAGCGTGCAGCAGCCCGCTGTGCACACGTCTTCACCACCGTCTCTCAGATCACTGCCATTGAAGCCGAGCACTTACTAAAGCGGAAACCAGGTGACTTCAGTTTCTGCTTGTACTGTTTCCTCAAGAGATTGTAACACTGCATCCTAATGGCAACAAAATGCAGTCATGAATCAGTCAGATGATATAATTTAAGATGTCATCATGTGCGGATTGATCTGATATTAGAAAAGGATTCTGGCTTCATGTCATCACTGTGGATGCTTCCTGATTTTGTTCAGAACTGGACTTTGGCCAGGAAGCTGCTGCTTTTTGACCCTATTTGGTCTATTTGCCAAAGTTATCCACGTTCATCTTTTTCTGTCAGATATCGTGACTCCAAATGGCCTGAATGTGAAGAAGTTCTCAGCCATGCACGAGTTCCAGAACCTCCACGCTCAGAGTAAAGCGCGCATCCAGGAGTTTGTCAGAGGCCATTTCTACGGGTCAGAGCTCATAAGACACGCAATCATATTCATGTGTCCGTAAGCAAAACACTCTGTCATATATGTTTTCTCTTATTGTTTTGTGTGCAGGCATTTAGATTTTAACCTTGACAAGACAGTATTTCTCTTCATTGCTGGACGCTATGAATTCTCAAATAAAGGAGCTGACCTCTTTCTTGAAGCATTGGCTAGACTTAATTACCTGTTGAGGGTAAGTATTTGTGTTTTTGGTTGTTTGTCCATTCGAACACAAAATATTACAATACATCACAATGCGAACACAAAATGTTATAAAGATGAAGAATCTTTGTTAGAAAAGGTTTAAATTTGACCTTGATTTGAAACGCTATTCTTGTATGTCCAGGTGAATCACAGCGAGGTGACCATAATAGCATTCTTCATCATGCCTGCTCGTACCAACAACTTCAACGTGGAGACCCTGAAGGGCCAAGCCGTACGGAAACAGCTCTGGTAACCATGACAACTGCACTGTGAGGACTGCTAACATGAATGACACCGTTTAGCTCAGCCGACTTAATATAAACAACCAAGTTGTCTAGAACGCAGTTTTATTTTAGTATTATTTATATACTGTTATAGTTATTAATATTTTGCATTAGCTTTTATTATTCATTTTAATTTTAGTTTAAGTTTTAGTAATTTTGCTATGTGCTTTTGTCATTTTTATTAGTTTGTTTTTAAAATATTCTTTAATTTAAATATTTTATTTAAATTCAGTTTCTTTATTTTTAATTCAGTTTTAGTTTTGGTCGTTTTAGTACTTCAGCTTCAACTTTTTTTTTTCAGTTAGTTGCCAGATTTTTAAGTTTAACCATCTCATCTAATATTTATATTTTATGTATTTCAGCGTTTTTTTTAATTAAACTAATGAAAACAATTTGTAATAATTGTAGTTTTAGTTGTACTTAACAATAACAACAATGGTCTAGAGCAGTGCTTCTCAAAGTCCGGACCATAGACTGTATAAAAACATGGACGTAGTGTCCGTGACATAACCTGTAGACTTCTGAGGAGCGTTTTGAAGCCTAAAGTAGGCGGAGCCAGCTGTCGTCATCTTGGCAGCGCGTCACTGCGCGTCACTCCCGGATAATCGAAAATGGGCAAAAATTTTTTTTATCTCCGCTCCAACAGCGCCTCCTGCTGGCAGAGAATGGATGTGCATTTGCAAGTCTGGGAGAAACACTGGTGTCTGTCAGCAAACATAAACAAAAAGCATGCTTCAGAACTGTTTTGAGAAGGTGCTTTGAGCCATGTATTATTACTATGAATTAGGCTACTACTACTACTATTACTATTACCATCTTGTGCCCTGCAATAATCATTTATTCAAATTCGCTTTTATGAGATAAATAAAAAATCTGCCAAACATATCGGCCAAAAAAATCAGCATCATATATCGGCCATTGGCTGCCCTGATTTCTAAATATCGGCATCGGCCAGAGAAAAACCCTTATTGGGTTGACCTCTATTGCTGACACTTAAATTAATTGTTTTGCACTTTATTTTTTCAAAAAATGTATATTTATTTGTTATGCATGTTATGTATGTTTATTAAAAACCAATTGTTCCGGTCCGGACCTTTAACACTGATGAAAATTCAGATTTGGACCTTTGAATGTAGACTTTGAGAACCCCTGGTCTAGAGCATCCTAACACAACTGCCTGTTTTCTGTTGCCATTCTGCAGTGATTGATGTGTGATGATGTAGAAAGGAATATATTTATTTATTTATAGATTTACTTAAAATAAACAGTATTCAGAATGTCACCTGATTGAAAAGAGTAGTTAAAATGATTAAAACGAACTTTTCTTATTTACTCGCACTCGTGTTGTTCAAAAACCATATACAATTTTTTTCCAAATTTTTACTTGGACACAGGGACTGTTGAAACAGGGAATGAATTTTGTTGTGAAATTCCGTCTTTGTTGTATTGCCAGGGACACTGCACAGACTGTGAAGGAGCGCTTTGGGAAGAAACTCTACGAATCACTTTTAGTGTGAGTTGGTTGTTGTGTTCTAACTGTTTTTAGAAAATGTATGAATCTCTTCTGAGGAGTGACATTGCTTGCTTTCTTGTTTTTAGAGGGCAGCTGCCTGATGTGTCTAAGATGTTAGATAAAGAGGACTTCACCATGATGAAACGTGCCATCTTCGCCACCCAGCGCCAGTGCCTGCCCCCCATCTGTACTCACAACATGCTGGAGGACAGCAGTGACCCCATCCTCAACTGCATCCGCCGTATCGGCCTCTTTAACAGTGCTCAGGACAGAGTCAAGGTACGTACATGCACACACACACACTCAGATAACTATACTGTAATGGATAATGTAATTAAAGGTGCACTAATTCTTTATGTAGAAAAACAACTGAATCCACTTTAATGCCTCATATTCTTAACTAGGTAATCTTCCATCCAGAGTTTCTCTCCTCAACTTCTCCTCTCCTGCCAATGGACTATGAGGAGTTTGTGAGAGGCTGCCATCTTGGAGTATTTCCATCTTACTATGAACCCTGGGGATACACACCAGGTAAAACTGCACACACTACCAGTGTACCGTGCACATATTTATGTACATACATGATCCATTCAAAACTTTGGTCAGTAATATTGTAACACTTTTTTTAGTACATGGCTTTAGTACATGAAATTATATATTCTGTTATAGTAACAGGAAATAATTTTTATTCAGAATGAATGCATTTAATTTATCAAAAGTGACAGTAAATACATTTTTATAGTTTTTTAAAAATATTTTTTTCTATTCATCAAAGAAAAATTGTATCTCAGTTTCCACAAAAATATAAAAAAGCAGCAAAAATATTAAGCAGCACAACCGTATTCAACATTGATAATAATAATGTTTCTTGAGCTGAAGGATCACGTGAAATTTTAAGCTGTAATAAAGTTTCACAATATTACTGTTTTTTTGATCAAATAAATGCAGTTTGGTGAGCAGAAGAGACTTCTTTCAAAAACATGCAAAAAAATCATACTGACCCCGAACTTTTGAATGATATTGTATGAATTATGTATTAATAACATCCACTCAATACAATGCACACATCATTTTCTCAGCTGAGTGTACAGTGATGGGCATCCCATCGATCTCCACTAACTTGTCTGGGTTTGGCTGTTTCATGGAGGAGCACATTGCCGACCCATCAGCTTACGGTGAGAGTTGTACATATATGATGGAAATGATGAACATTACCTACAAGATTCTCTCATTTTTGTTTGAATCAGATTTATTTCATTTCATTATGTGTAATGCACATTCTTGTAAATTCCCTCTCTTTCAGGTATCTATATTCTGGATCGGCGGTATCGTGGGGTGGATGAGTCCTGTAATCAGCTGACGTCTTTCCTGTTTCAGTTCTGTCAGCAGAGCCGCAGGCAGAGGATCATTCAGAGGAACAGGACAGAGCGCCTCAGTGACTTGCTAGATTGGAGATATTTGGGCAGGGTCAGATAACACACACACAAAATACACAGTGAATTTTCAGATCATCCGGGACTGTCAGCCACAAGATGTGTCCAATTAACTTTATGTGCATCAAAACAAAGCTAACAGCTTATTGTTCATGAACTAATATAGCATGTTTCTGTTTCTTAGTATTATGTTTCTGCCCGCCATATGGCTTTAGCGAAAGCTTTCCCGGACACCTACATCTATGAGCCTCAAGAACCCACTTCCGTAAGTTAAAATGATGAAGCATGATATTGAAATTGAGTTTATTCATTTTATTTTAATAAAAATCTGAAGTTTAATTATCTAGAAAAGCGATTCTCAACCAGGGTCCTCATCAGACCTCAAAGGGGGCCTCAAGATGACTTAAAATTATTTCAAATTAGACGAAACAACAATTAACATAAGTAAAACAAAAAAAAAAAGAAACTTTAAATCAAGATATATCTTGTTTTAATTCACCTCCTCAATGAAAAACCTGAATATATAAGATATTAAAAATGTGATTTCTAGCCAAGGAATAGTCATGTACATTACTTAAGTCTTAATTTCCATGGTAATTTTAATATATTTACAATATACATTTTTCTACTCAGTTTATCAGGTAAAAAATGTGAATAAAAAATATTTTGAAAGTAAAAATAAAAAAAACTGGACAAGTCATGGGGCCTTTGAATATTGTTGTGGACAATGTGGGGCCTTGAAGTCAAAAAGATTGAGAATCTCTGACAGCTCTAGACAGCCGTCTAAAACTAGATGTAAATATTTGTTGACATTTATTCTTTTATTTACATAATTCAGGCCACAGGCTTCCGTTACCCGCGGCCCGCCTCAGTTCCCCCATCTCCCGCCCACTCGCTTCACTCGTCTCCTCATCACAGTGAGGCTGAAGATGAAGAGGAACCGTATGATGAAGATCTAGAGGTGGAGAAAGACCGGGTCAACATCCGCCAACCGTTCAACTTGCCGAACCGGAACAAGAATCAGACAGTTGGTCTTCCTGAGAAAAACTAAAACACACCCCTACATGCATACATACACGCACTGCTTATACTGTGAGGCACTTACATACACTGTGACACACACACACACACTTTACACACATAATAACACTCCCCTAAAAATGAACGTAATGCCTACAAACAGAATGTCTGCATGTTGGTTTTCTGAAGAGAAATAAATAAGATATTTAAGTATGTGGTGAGCCAAAGTGTGTGATTTTAAGACTTTCTGTTGAAAGATTTCTCTGGTGTCTTTCATAAAAAAACAACAGAGAGCAAAGGATTAAATAGCAGCTGGAGTTATTCATATGACAATTCATACGGATTCATATGAAATTGACATCCAGCTGTGTGCCAGTGATGCCAATCTAAAGCTGACATTCAAATGGCCACTGTTAAAACTTAAACGACAATACAAATAAAAGTGAGACGATAAAAATAAATGTTACAAACATTTATTTTAAAGAGATCTTTATTAGAAACTCTTCACAGGAATAGTTTAAGAAAAAAATTATGTATACACTTTTTCCAAAGCTGTATGACTTTCTTTCTTCCATGGAACACAA
Source organism: Sinocyclocheilus anshuiensis (assembly GCF_001515605.1). Taxonomy (NCBI): domain Eukaryota; kingdom Metazoa; phylum Chordata; class Actinopteri; order Cypriniformes; family Cyprinidae; genus Sinocyclocheilus; species Sinocyclocheilus anshuiensis. Next base: position 177,727 of record NW_015536629.1, on the reverse strand, counting down.
AAGAAGAGGTTTTGAAGAATGTTCATGTTATATTTTTATATACAAAATAAACACAGAGGGTGACCAGGGGCTGTCAAGGCCAAAAAATACAATAAAAATATCATACAAATAATCCTTAAGACTCGCACTTTATTTTAAGTCTTTTAATGTCATACAATATCTTTATATGAAGAACAGACCCAAATTTAAGCTGTTATTTACTTTAAATCATGGTTTGACAGTCATGGTCATTATTAGTTCCAAAAGAATCTAAAACGTTTACGATAGAATAATGGCTTTTTATGCCTGCATTCTCTGTGTAAATCCAGATTTGGCTAAGGATGTTCATACTGTGGTTTTTGGCTATGCAATCCGTCAGTTAACTCCATCTGTCTTTCTTACACACACATACCCAGTAAGCTGCTCCAGAAGGAATTGTATGTGGCATTTCCTGTTACAGCTCCCAGTTTGGCAGGGTTTTGTTGCACCGTTTTCACTGTGAACCCATCTGGACCAGTTACTTCAGCCTCCACAATATGGTAGTCTGATAATCTGGAGAGAAGGAGAAAGAGATATTGCAATAATCATGTTCTTAGATCGCTAATGCTCACGTTACAAATCCTATAGGTCATATTAACGGTTAGGGATTTGAACAAAAACCCAAACCTGGGACTCGGGGACCCTTACATTTTTTTTACTTGTGTAAGTGAGCAACCACCTAGTGTAATGGAGGCCAGCGGGTAGGTGCTGTGCAGGTAAACCTCACTCCCCTGATCTCAAGAGAGATGCGGCTGCAGTCATTTAGCCTCTTTGTTAGTGCGTCCGCCTCCCATGCCGGAGACCCGGGTTCGAGACCCACTTGGAACAAGAACGAGGTGTGGCGGTGAGGACCTGGGAGAGAGGGGTTACATCGGTGCCGTGACCCGGATGGGAGTGAGTATTAGGGGGGTGAGTGTAACGGAGGCCAGCGGGTAGGTGCTGTGCAGGTAAACCTCACTCCCCTGATCTCAAGAGAGACGGATGGGAGTGAGGTATAGGGGGGTGAGTGTAACGGAGGCCAGTGCGTAGGTGCTGTGCAGGTAAACCTCACTCCCCTGATCTCAAGAGAGACGCACTAGCGACTGATGCAAGTGGCTGCAGTCATTTAGCCTCCTTGTTAGTGTGTCCGCCTCCCATGCCGGAGACCCGGGTTCGAAACCCACTCGGAATAAGAATGAGGTGTGGCGGTGAGGACCAGGGAGAGAGGGGTTACACTAGCAACAAACATCCTAAGAATCACTCTGAACCCCTTAGCAATTACAGAACATAGCAATGCCCTAGCAACCACCCCCCAAAAAACCCCTATCATAGTGCCAAGTGCCACTTCAGCTTACTTCCCGCTTCATCACAGAAACTAGATCAAAACTAGGTCTAGTTTGTTACTCATGCAGTGTCTGAGACGATTTCTCCGGGAAGCCTAACTTAGATGCGGCTATGGCTGCAGCTGCCATAGTGTTCACATTATTTGGGGCGATGGGGCGGAGCTCTGCTACTGAACCGTTGTACAAGACCCGCCTCCCCTCTCCCTCCGTCCAATCAGAGAGCAGACCACCAGTCAGCCGAAAGCAAGAGGGATGTTTAGACATTCGGATGGAGAGAGCCTATAAGGAAAACATTTGAAATGTAATTTATATGTTTTAATGTGGCAGGGACAATGAAACATATGTTGAAATTTAGTTTTGGTTATGCTAACTTAATATTTAGTATTTTAATTTTGGCAGACCACCTCTTGGAGATAAATATTTTTTTATGGACAGTCAGATTTTGAACAGTGCTTTAATTTCTTGTGTTTAAAAATAATTATAAGAAAATAGCCTTACCCGCAAAGTTCCACTGCCATTCATTTTTTTAATATCTTGGCCACCCCATAATGCACCACTGGGCACATAAAGTGTTTTCCCATACTGTTTTGCAGCAGTGCGAAGATCTTGCTCAAGCTTGGGGTCAGAGAGGGCAGAAGGGCTGCCCACCTGAGGAAGGGGAAAACATGATCAGGGACAGTTATACTAAGACAACACGGCTGATAATCATTTTGAAATAAATGTAAATACTATGGCAGTCAGGATTTCTGGTTATAATATAAAGGTAAACAATCAAGTTACCAGGAAGTGAGCATGTGACAGAAATCTGACCCCAAACTCTTTAACTATCAGTGGATGGCACACTTCCACTATTACACTGGTCTCTCTGAAACACCAAACACACACATAGAACACATGTAAGTGCCACAGTAATGCTCTCTGCTTTGCTGTCTCTCTTCCATTTAAACAAATATGCAACATACATGTGCATACAAACTTTATATATACAAATTATATACAAATTTTACCTGCGTGTGAAATCTGAGAGGTCATGTAGAATCAGCTCTTTGGGCAATGAATCTCTAAGTTTGTCTGCATTTCGGGTTCCAAACATAACTGCAGCCCCGCCTCAGGCCCTTCCTTCTGGATCTTCTCAACAAGAAACTGGCTTAAATAAGGAGAAAAGAATAAATACAAGATTCATGGCCTGACAGAACATGAACTGATACTGAACATAAAAGTGATTACAGCTCTTCCACACTTTTTGGCCAATAAATTTCCATGATTTTTCAAATCAATCAAATTAAGACAGATTCGCTAATGAATCATTCAGACAGATCCGTGAATCAGTTTAAACAAAGAACAGACTCAACAAACTCGCACACTCACATATGGGGCATAAAATGGCTTAAAATAAACACATGAGCAATCTCTTATCAGCTGAAATATTAATGTGCAGATCATATGTAAAACTGTATAATCACTATATACTATAGACATTTTTATGAATTCTATGAGGCTTAGAATTTTTTTTTTTTAATTCCCTGATACTTCCAGGTTTTACACGACCTATGCAACCATGTACGGTTCTTCTACGCTCATTCCTTGAGAAAAATAAAAAATAGTATTATTTACTATTTTAAAACAGTAACGATTATTAATGAAAGTTCTTCTTTTGTCAATGCTATTTTGCAATATTAGATTTGAAGTGCAAATTTAATCAAAGCAGAGAAAGTTGTGGCTCTTGAAACATAAGTTTTCGTTGGAGAACTCACCTAAATGTCCATATCCCACAATTCCAACCTTTAAGGCTCTATCAGTCATATCTACAAAGTGAGAAAAGGGATTCAGCAGATGAACCATAAAATCATTTTTTAAATTTGTCGGTCTGCTAAAGTAGTTCAAGAGAGCTTATTATTATTCACATCTATACAACAACAACAACTGTATTTTTGTAAACTCTATAACATCAAACCAGCATGTACTAGATTTGTTTTTATATTCCCCACACGTGCTCTTGGTTCAATCATTGGCTCCTCCCCCTTTTCATTTTCTCCACCTCTCTGTCAGTGTCCAACTATATATTCTCCTTTATCTCGAACACTGATCTCAATGACACTATCTGTCCTCACAACCTTCACTTACCTCCTAATTCCTCACCTTTTCTCTACTTCTTACTCTCTTTTTCTTTTCGATGTCCGTCGATCTCTTCACTGTTTGAGCGTGAGAGACTGGGATAGAGCAGGTTAAAGTGCATGTCGGCCAGGATTGTTAATGATTAGAGACTGTGTGAGTCCACTGGCATTTGAATATTCTGTAGTATTGTTCATGGTGGAAACAGTGATCTTAAAACAGCTATTTTAGTATCTTTGAGATACAATTATAGGTTTTATTATTAGTTTGAATTAGTTTTTCAATTTTTATATTTTCCGTTATCATTTAGATTTTTTTAGAGGTTTAGTAATTTTGTTGTGTTTTCAAGTTTCTTTTTTAAATCTTTTTTATTTTTTTTTTATTAATTTTAGGTAACGTTTACTTTATTTCCAGTAACAAAAATCTACATATTTACAAGTCTCAAATCACACTTATTAACAAATGTATGACAAAAATGTTATATTATTATATCATACATTCAATGACAATAATTTCCCCCTTTTCATATCATAACACTGCAGCTCAGTGGTGCCCTCAAGTGGGTAAAAGTGGGGGAATATGGAAATATCTCCAGAATTGCAACAGTTTTTACAACCATGCTGTTAAAACCACTAACAACTGAGAAGCTAATGATCAATAGGAATTAAAACAAATAGGAATTATAATAATTGGGGCTCGAACGATTAATCGCAGTTAATTGCATCCAAAATAAAATTTGTGTTTACATAATATCTGTGTGTATTTATTATGTGTATATAAGTACACACACGTTATATTTATATATAAAATATGTATATTTATATATTTTATATATATATATATATATATATACACATACATGTATGTGTGTGTATATACACATAATAAATATACACAGTACACACACATAAACCTTTATTTTGGATGCGATTAATCATGATTAATCACTTGAAAGTCCTAAATTATATATATATATATATATATATATACACACACACACACATACATCAGAAAAGCTGATAAAGTGAATAAAAGATGCTGAAAAGACATAAAACAGACTGAGAAAGATAATGCTCTATCATTAATTAAAAAAAAGGTTTATCTCCCTGAACTTGTGTCTCAATCATCAAACCTTTGCTCTTAGCGATGATGTCACTACAGGGTAACATGCCATATTGCAGAGAGAAACAGGCAGAGAGAGAGAGACAGGCTCAGAAACAGGGAGAGAGAGTGAGGGGTGTAAGTTGTTTATGACAGAACAATCTGACAGATAACGCATCACTCATAATGGTCCAAAGTCCAGACCCACCCCAGCCAAAGAAACACACTGGCATACATAGTTCACAGAGGCATTACAGATCTCCCAGCTGTGGAGTAGGTGGCCCACATCTGAGAACGTTGCGTGTATGACTGCTTAGGCCAGAAGAGAGAGATGGACATCCTGGAAACAAGTGCTTATGACCGCAGACAACGCAGGAACACGGTAATCACAGCTAACACACACACACACACACACACCTGCGCACAAATACAGACACCTGTGTTCTGCTCTTGTGGGCTTATTTGTGCACTTCTATCACATCCAGTTTACTCATTCAAATCCACATTTAGTCACAATTTAGTCAAAATAATTTTTCTAGCTTGGCATCACACTCATATCCTGTGTTATTTTCTTTTATAATAAAGATATTTGCAGTTCATGTTTAATAAAAGCATTGTAATACTGATTGAATTTTGTTTAGAGCACAATGAGTGTAGACTGTGTATTTTTAAAATATAAATCATGCCTGTATTGTTTTCATTATTTTCTCCATTTCTTCATTTCCAGACCTGTGTACTGTTTCTTTATCTCCTCCCTTTTTTCGCATCCTGTGCAATATACTTCTACCTGTGGATCCCAGACTCCGCCCCCTCTCTTCTGGCTGCTGGCATTAAGGCTACTCCCATCCTCTGTCTGGTCCTTCTGGTGCTCATCTATAATGGGGGATGGAGTCTAGTGGGCGTGGCTGGAGGGCTGCTGCTCTCAGCGGGTGGAGACTGTTGCCTTATTTGGCCAGAACTTTTTATCCATGGTAAAGGTTATTTCTTCCTGTCCCATATCTTTGTTTAAGACTATCAGGGTTACTGACACAAAGCACTACCAAAACCTCTAGGTCATATTTCACTATAAAGTCAACAGGGGAAAAAAACCTTTCTTACTTTTCAGACTTTCTTACTATTTTAAGACCATAAGGCACAATAATATATTATTATTATTATCATTTAAATTGTGTATCACATTTTTGTGTGTGTGTGTGTGTGTATACAGTATTTTTAAGTATTACAGTAATAAGAATAAAATGAGAATCACCTTTCAGAATAATGGAATTTGCCATAAAATTGTTAATAATTAAAACAATTTAATTAATATTAGTTTATATTCATATTTGTTATACAGTATTTTATATTTCTTTTTTACTTATTATTAATTACAAATTTCTTCATAGCAGTGTTGTCATAGTAGTTTTATGTTTATACAAACATATATACGTGCATAGTTTTTGTTATGGTTGTAGTTTTAGTTAACTATAATAACTCTGCTTCACAGTCTTATCTCTGTCTTTTTTTTTTTTTTTAGGAATGGGCTGTTTTGCTCTGGCCCACTTGGTTTACTCTTTTTCCTTCCTGTCCTCTCGATTTTCTGCAACATCTTCGTCTGTCTCTTTCTTTATCCTCTACCTCATCCTGTGGTTGTTCGGCATTGGAATGTATGCTTACCTGGTGCCCTTCCTACAGCTTGATCCAGAAGCTGATGTTCTCGTCCCAGCCATAGGGGGTTACATACTGCTCATTGTCATCATGGCCACACTGGCTGCTCGTACACGGCGGCCTCTCATCCTGCTGGGCAGCCTGGTCTTCATGGCTTCTGACCTCACGATTGCACTGACAAAGTTCAATGTCTTTGATGTCGAATACAAAAAGCACATTATTATGACAACATACTACCTGGCACAGCTGATGATTGCGCTGGGTGATGTGAAGGCAGCGCAGGAGGAGGATGCTGATGATATCCACAAGTGGAAGAGATCATAAGACTGCTGTTGATGGACGTTGGTTCAGTGATGCTATACAAACTCTACGCCGTGAGCCTCAGATGCTCTACATAGAAACCTTGCTAGTTTCTAGAGCAGAGATTAGTCGAACCTGTGCAGAAATAAAGCAGATGAAGAAGTCACAGTGTTACAGATTTGTGTTTATTGACTGATTCACTTTCGTGGTCTTGTCGCTGGCAAAAGAGAAATGCCAAAATATAATTCTGTTGACTTTATGTAATGAACATATCAGCAGAGTTATAGTCTAAAACATCATGGTGGAATGTTTTTGTGTTTTATAACTTATTTTTTGGCATGCAATGGGGTCCAAAAGTCTGAGACCACTTTTAAAATAAAATAAAATAAAAGCATAGCAATAAATTCTCAAATTTGTGTTTTTAAACTCCATAAGCCATTATCATTTGTTGATTATTTTTTAGATCTAATTTGTAAACAACAACAACAATATAAATTAGAAATAGCAAAATAAATTTTTTTAGTGGGGGAAAAAGCTTAACATCTAGGATCTTAATAGACTAAATAAAGCAATTTCATAATGTTATTAACAAAAATGTTTGCATCGTGAACTACAGTAGGCTACTGCAAAATGTAATTCTGTTGTCTTTATGTAATAAAAATGTAATTAGAGGTATGGCCTAAAACCTCATGGAATGTTGTGTGTGTGTGTGTGTGTGTGTGTGTGTGTGTGTGTTTTCTAACTTATTTTTGTGGCATACAATGGGGTCCAAAAGTCTGAGACCACTTTTAACATAAAATAAAAGCTAAACAGGGATGTATTTTTGTATTTTTAAACTTTTTATAAGAATTCAGTAGTAATAATATTAGATTGGAAATTGCAAATCAAAAGCATTTAACTAGTTTGTGGAAATACTAAACATCTAGGATCTTAATATATTAAATAAAGCAATTTCTTTATGTTATTAACAAAAAACTTGCACCGTGAACTGCAGTGATGTGAAACTACAGTAGGTGCATAGAGCTGCGTCAAGAAAAATCAAACGTTCGCATGGCGCCACCTGTAGTTTATCTTGTGTTGTGTATGAGGAAAGGATCAGTGCTCCAGAACCACACCAGAACCGAGAGGCTTCTCTACGGTGATGTTGGTCTTCACGACAGGAATGAACTTCTACCCGTTTCATTTGTGAATGAATAATGGAGATTTTGGAAACATCACAGGCGTTGTTTGAGTAATGAAGAAACGTTCACATCCCGACGCTAGGAGGATATTAGTGAATAAACGGCAACGGGTGAGCTAATTTTCAATGGAAAATTGAAAGAAATAAACTCTACAGTACAGTGTAAATACAACATGTTTATGCGCTCAAAACCACCAGCATTTGTTAGGCGAGTTTTCATCTTTTCTGGCAGGTAAGTAGCCTATTTACCCTTTTGCCCATTAAGTTCCCAAACGTATTCAGAACGTATTTAATGAACATAAAAACTGAATATATAGTGCAGATAATACATATATTGACTGACTTGAGGATTATTGTATAGAGATATTAGTGAATGGTAACATTGTTGAACTGTCAAAGAAGAAATCGATTTCTATTTCTTATTCATTACTGTACATCTGAAGAATACAAGCAAGCTTGCTTCGTAACAAAACCAGCAGTTGCTTGATGGTAATTAACCTAACAAGTGCCCATTTATCCTCAAAATAACTCTGCAATCAGCAAGCATAATGATAGCAGGGTGTCAGTTGGAATGACTTCGTGTTTTCTTCCTGTTTGTTTTTGGAGTCTTGAGCAGGTGGGCTCTTCCTCCTCCTGATGTTCAGTTTCCTCTGGGAGGGTTGTGCTGTGGCCAGCTTCCTTTCTCTCACTTTCATGCTTCTTCTCCATATCTTGGATGTGTGTATGTCAGAGTCCCACCAAACAGAAATCAAATGCCCAGAGAGCTGTTTCTGCTCGGAGAGTGTCGACGGTGGGCTGGTGGTCCGTTGTAGCGACATGAATTTAATTGCGGTGCCACATGGCCTTCCAAACACCACACGACATCTATACCTAGACAACAACCTGCTTCTTACCATACCATCTGATTCATTTATAGGGCTCCCACTGCTGTTCAAACTAGATCTTTCCCACAACAGGTTGGTCCATCTGGAGCCTGGAGCCGTTCGAGACCAAGCGGACTCATTGAGCAGCCTGTACCTTTCTTTTAACCTGCTGGAGACGCTGGACCCTGAGGCATTCGGTGACGTCAGAGCCCAGAATAACCTCTCTCATAACCCCTGGTTGTGTGACTGCCGTCTGCAGCTGGCTGTGCCGCAGCTGCTCTTCGATCCCTCCTCCCTCGCTGAGGTGGTGTGTAACACTTCTGAACCTGAAGAGTTGGGAGCTCAAGGTATGCCCTTCATCCTGGTAGCGATTGAACTTGACTTCTGCACAGAACTCCGGAGCACCACTGACGTGGCTATGCTGATAACAATGTTTGGCTGGTTTACAATGGTTATATCCTATTTAGTAAACTATGTAAGACACAACCAAGAAGATGCAATTCACCACCTAGAGTATCTCAAGTCTCTGCCCAACCGGCAGGGCAGAATAGAGGAGTCATTGACACTTACCACCTGGTTGTAAGACAATTATGAATAACAGTATTAAGATTAACACTGTTAAACATACTAGTTATTGCACACAATCATTTTTGTTATTTTTATTGATGTTTCTGTTTGTGATACAGAAGTGATCAAATAAAAGCAACCAAACAAAACATTCCAAATGCAGGCCCTAGCTAATATAATTACAATATAATGTAAGACTCGTAAGTAATGTAAGAAAATCAGAGAGTGAGAGGAAATACATATTTTAACATTTGCTTTGTTCAATAATGTACAGTCTTGCAAAGATATAGTTTTATAGAGATTTAAACTTGTCAAGACTGTATTGTGCAATTTTAGTCTATGTAGGCTACACCATCGTTTAAATGAATACTTTTATTCAACAAGGATGCATTAAATGAATCAAAAGTGACATCAGAGACATCTATAAAGTTTTCCATTTCAAATAACTGCTGTTCTGTATAACAATTTCCACAAATATATTAAGCAGCAAAAACAGTTTTCAACTTTGATAATAATAATAATAAATTGAGCATCAAATCAGCATCCCAGCTAGAAAGGAACATTTTCAAAACTTTGGCTAACATTCTGGCAAGCTTCTCTCAAAGTTATGAACAAATGCTTTTCGTGTAATGTTCGTTCAATGTTATCATGTTCAAGAAAATAATCAAGAATTTTTTTTTTAAATCATTAAAAAAAAATTGGATGTTTTAAACTTTCAGAGAATATTTAGAAACAGTGTTTTCATAAATTAATGGGAATGTTAGCAAAGCGTTCTTAGAACATTTTTGTTAACTGCGATATTTGATTTTTGAGGTATTGTGTCACTCAAGACTGGAATAATGGCTACTGAATATTCACAGGAATAAGGAATTACATTGTAAATCCATTCAAATAGAAATAAGTTATTTTTATAATATTTAACAATGTTAATGTTTTTACTGTATTTTTGACCAAATAAATGCAGCCTTGGTGAGCATAAGAAACTTAAAAAAAAAAAAAAATCTTACACCAAACTATTGAACAGTAGTGTAAATCACTTTTTTCATGTAAACCCAGTGTAATCCAAATGGAGGTTTTGTGACTGTTTCAATTGCAATTAAAAAGTGATTGTCATTATTTATGTGTGTAGAAATATGCATTAAAAACACCTAATAGCTTGATATATTGAGACTTACAACCATTTCTTTAAGACACAGGACCAACTGAAAATATGTTGCCTTGCAGTTGTGTTCAAAAGCATTTTTCTTTTTTATTAAAATAAAGTTCCTGAGGTTAAACAATGTGCCTTTTTAAATGGGACACACATGTTGCACATACCATATTATATGAGCCCTTTGTGAGACTCCAATAACCCTGAGATTATGTAAAGAATATTATTACCTATCTAAATTGAAATACTGATCTGGGCTTAGGTTGCAAAATTGAGGCAGCTATGAATATTACTCGTATAAGATGTCTACTTTTAAGAAGAAAAGTGAGAGTTAATAACTACATCACCTTGCAATCCAGACTCTTTACATAGCCAGAGGAAATCTTTTCCCTCTGTTCCCCTGAAAGGCACAGATATCTGGTGAAGGGCAACACTAGACTGAGCTTGAGCTTTCCAGATGTCACTGCCACCTTTTATCACTGTTGTTCAGGCCTGGTAGACATGATGGAGCAACACATGAGTGGCATCTGATACTAATATTAATGTTTGAATAGGTCTATCAAGGTCTTCATCATTTTTAGGCCCAGTTGCTGTACTCTTATATGGAGCTGTTTTCAGGGACATTCTGTTTAATTCATAGTCTTTTTGAATGGTTTCATATTTATCTGCTTTACTGATCTAATGATCAGCTGTTTTAGAGATTCACAAAGTTCTATGAATCAATTATATTAAGGGCTATATGAGGTCTCCAGTGTCTAGTGTTTTGAATTTCCATTTATATATAATTCAGCTTCCGTATTTGTTTTTAAATTGATCAGCTCTGAATTCCGGACAATTTTATTTTAACATCTTACACCTGCTTTGCTCAGTGTAGGTTACAGTAGCATGTGACAGAGCAGATGACAATTTACTGTGTTTAGGACTCTCCATCAAAATGTGATGTCATGTTTAATTTTTTTCTTTTCTGTGTCATCTGTCTACAAACAAAACCACAAAAAGTATTTCCCACTAAAAATGCTATGTGGCAGATTTAATGCCCTTTTTGACAATTTATTGTTCTTGACTTTTTATCAGATCTGTGACAATGTTGGCTTTAATGGCTTGTTTAAATCTTTCTTTTTCTATGTGTCATTGGATAATAGGTTATAAGACATCCTGGCAACGCTGACTACACCAAAATAGTGTGCACAGTCTCAAGCACTTTATTCATTAATAAACGTCTATTGTCCAGAAAGAATCAGGCACTAATAAGATCAAAACACATATATTTCATACAAAACTTAATAGATATAATAGAAAAAAATATATATAATAGAACCTTTTTATGCACTCAAAATATACTGTAGGAATGTGGCACAATTACAAAACCATTCATATAGACTTAAACTCTATTTGAGCTGTCATATTAATTTGTGTAAGTCTTTTAGAATGGAGTGGCATGGTAGTGCAGCTTGCCTATGGCCCAAGATGCTGGGATAGGCTCAAGCACCCCTGCTATTTCGGACAAGCGTTTTGCAAAATGGAAAGAAGTGATTTTCTTAGGAAGTGATTTTTTTTTTCTTTAGATTGATAAACTGAATAGATAATGGCACTGATTTGTAACCTCAGGATACATTGTCAAAATCGGCACATGGTTTTTTGACAATGTATTGCTCATGACTTTACTCAAAACTAAGATGTTGTTTTTTCTTTCTCTTTCTGTGTCATCTGACAATATGTCTACAGTACCAAGTATTTTTTCACTGAAAAAAAAGTAAAAATAAAACAAGATAAATAAGTACTGCATTTTTGTAATGGTTCGTTTATATTTAGTATGCAAATGTACCATAAGTGATATCTGTCTGTTTGTTCAAACTTGATATACTGAGACTTGGTAACCGTTTCTTTAGGACACAGAACCAATTGAAAATGTGTTACCTTTACTATGATATATAGGATTGAACTGCCATATCAGTTTGTATTAAATGTATTTAAGTGAATTTTTTTAGATTGATAAACTGAACAGCTCTTAATTCCTGATTAGGATAGTGAACATCCAAAACCTGCTGTGCTCAGTGGTATGTGGCAGATCAGATGACAATTTTGTATGTCTAAAGTAAAAAAAAAAAAATGAAATGAGAAAATTAGTTCCGCATTAGTTCTTTTGCTTAATTTGTTCATTTGTTTTTAGCATGCAAATGTACAGTTGACACATTGCACTACTGTGAGGAGACGGCATTCAATACCGGACGACAAACTCAGAATAGGAAACACTTTAAATACACATGACGAGAGGATGACAAGAAACACCGGGGAGCAATAACATAATTGCACATGAGGGAAAACTGGGTCATGGAAAGCACGTGGGGGAGGAAAACACAAGTCACGGAACACAGGACTGACATTACTCCCCCCTCCCAGAAGGCGCGTCCACGCGCCCCACAACATCCAATGGGGAGGTACCCGTTCCGCCATGGCGGAGCAGGCAGACAGTTCAGGAGGCCATGGCGGATCAGACAGTTCAGGACGCCATGGCGGAGCGGCCTCCGTGGCCTTGGCCTCGGCACTCGGCCCGGAGCCCTATAACCCCCCTCCCCAAATACCTGGGGAAAATATCAACCCCTAAGGCCCTTCGTGGGCCTGACTCGGGCTAAACTCGGGGACTGGAACCTTCTCTGGGCTAAACTCGGGGACTGGAGCACTCTCTAGGCTAAACTCGGGGACTGGAGCCGACACTGGAGCTGGCTCAGGGGCTGGAGCCAACACTAGAGCAGGCTCAGGGGCTAGGATGAGGGCTGAGCACAGTCTTTTCCTCCTCCTCCTTTGGTTAAGGGTGAACGGCGTGGCCGGCGGGCTTGACTGAGGAACGGCCGGTGGGCTTGAGAGTGCCGTGGCCGGCGGGCTTGACTTGGGAATGGCCGGCAGGCTTGACTTCGGAGCGGCCGGCAAGCATGACTTCGGAGCAGCCGGTGGGCTTGACGATGGATGGATGGGACTAATGGGTGATGCTTCTGGGCTGGCGGCGAGGCGACGGGATCCGCTGAGGAACCGAGCCAGGTTGATGTAATCAGGCAGGGTCCACCTGGACCCAGCCAGTGGCATCCGCTTCGCGATTCCCTCATTCAGACCACCCCAGAAACAGTCCACAAGAGCCCACCGGTCGAGGGAAGTCTGCTCAGAGCAGGTGAAGAATTCGTGGATGTACTCCTCCAGCGGACGGCCGTCTTGATAAATGGAACATAAGCGCTCGAGGGGATCCATTTGACAAACCAAAAGAAAACACTGAGGGAAAAAAACGGTGCTCACTTTTTACGGTCCGGTATTCTGTCACGTTGCGCTACTGTGAGGAGCACGGAGCGAGGAACGTGGAGATGAGGAGTAAACTTCCAACGAACAGACTTTAATTGACATCAAAGGAACCAGGAACACACACGTAGTGGGGAAAGACGACATTCAATACCGGACGACAAACTCAGAATAGGAAACACTTTAAATACACATGACATGACGAGGGGATGACGAAAAACACCTGGGAGCAATAACAAAATTGCACATGAGGGAAAACTGGGTCATGGAAAGCACGTGGGGGAGGAAAACACAAGACACGGAACACAGGACTGACAACAGTAAGAGCTGTTCTATCAGTTTGGACCAAAATAAAATATTGCAATAATTCTTAAATAGTGTTCCTTTATTTACTTTGTATGGAAATGATAAAGAGAATTTCCATGTTCCTCTGAGTTTTCTAAATGGTTTTGTGTGATCAGGTGCTTTAGTGATTCACAAAATTCTATTATCAATTATAATAAAGGCTTTATGAGGTTCCCAGTGTCCAGTATTATGCATTTCCATTCATATATGATTCCGCCTCGATATTAAAGGGGTGATATGATGCGATTTCAAGTTTTCCTTTCTCTTTGGAGTGTTACAAGCTGTTCGTGAATAGATAAGATCCCTGAAGTTGCAAAGACTAAAGTCTCAAAACCAAAGAGATATTCTTTATCAAAGTTAAGACTCTGCCACACCCCCCTAAAACGGCTCGTTCTAACACGCCCCACATATCTAGGTCACTATGTGGGAATATTTGCATAATGCGCCCAAATGTGCACGCAAAGAAAGAGGGCGTGGTTTCAGTAACCGCAGTTAGTGTTGAAGCAGCCATGTCAGGGAGACGCTGTGTGTTTCTAGGCAAAAGCAAAAGCACTTTATTTGGCCTTCCGAAAGTAGATGCATTTAGGAATCTTTAAGATCACTTACAACAGAACAGCAATGCATTTTATGGATGACCGTTTCGTGAACCTAGGAGAGGAGGTAATTCTGACTTTGCTATGACAATCTGACGCTTCTGAATCAGCTACTGTTTTGTTATTAGTTTAAATATTTGCTATTGACTGTTCAAATGCGGAGTTTTGCACATCGTGTATGTGTGTGTGCGCGTGCGTGCGCGCGCGCCCGCGCGTGTGTGTGTGTGTGTGAGAGAGAGAGAGAGAGAGAGAGAGAGAGAGACAGCGTCACATCACAGTAGAGTCAGCTGTCTTAACCACGGCTTGTGTACTGCATCATTACTGTGTCTGTTCCCCTTTCGGGCTTGAACTGATGGTAAAACTAATGACATTATTTACTGTCTTTACATTTATTTTGAAAGATGAAGCTCGCGATTATGGTAAGGGGCGTTACATTTCCGACAAGTGCTTGCGGTGTTCGGCCAATCACAATGCACTGGGTCAGCTGGCCAATCAGAGCAGTCTGCGCTCGTTGGAAGGAGGGACTTTGTAGAAAACGGAAGCGTTTGAGAGGCGGGGCATAGAGGACCTACAATAATGTACAGTATTTGAAAAATAATGTGTTTTTTGAACATTAAAGCATGTCAACATATTCTGTTACACCAAATACACAAAATAATGATCTTTAAAAAAGCATCATATGACCCCTTTAATTAGTATTAAACCGTGTTTTAGGAACTTAAACTTATGACAGTATACTGTTTGTTTAGGACTTTCCATCAAAACTGTAATGGTGTTGGCTAATGGCTTGTTCCAATCTTTCTTTTTTTCTGTCATCTGTCTATAGATGTAAAACAAAAAAGTATTTCCCAAAAAATGTAAATGAGCCCTTATGTTCATGCAGTGGAGGCCAGCTAGTAAGTGCTGTACATGTAATCCAGACTAGTGACTGACATTAGAGGCTATGGTCTTAAGCATCCTTATTAGTGTGCCCATCTTCCATGCCGGCTGTTGCCTGGAGCAAAACCAGACACATGAGTGCTGTGACTGGTTTAGGTATGAGTGTAATGGAGGCCAGCTGGTATGAGCTGTGCAAGTAAAAGTTTTGTGCAAGTCTTCCCTGGCCTGACAACAATGTATACAGTGAGATAAAAAGAAACAGTTCAGTTCAGAATTATTCAGTTCATTGTATGAAATATGTGTGTTTTTATAATCTCATATTTTAACATGCCGTTTAAAAGAATGTGACCAATTCATATGGATTCCACTGATTCTGATTAACTGTGACATTACATCTAGAAAGCACACTGGAATATGGAATTCATTTTATACTGTTAAATATTTATACATAAAAGTTGGCTTTTTTTCTGGCCTAATGTTAAATAAATACAAATGACCAATAAATAGAATACAATTAGTAATACCTTAAAAATATATTTTATTTTTACTCTTGAATGTGTTAAGTTATTGGTAAAACAATGAACAATTAATCAAACAATTCTAATTTAGGCAAGGTGAAGTTAAATAAAATAAAAATAAAAAAGCTAAACAAACAACAATGAATATGAAACATTGAGTTAAATATTACACAATGAATTGCCAGTGAGGTAAAGATAGATCAGTGGAGAGATGGGATTGCCAGTGTAGTGTTCCAAGGCAAATCTAATCAATGCAGCCATTCATCAGTAAATATCTGACAGAAAGTCTAAATATACTGTACACCTTAATTTTAGCCATATGAAATTCTGTTAACTGTTAACTTAACAGAGAGCACAAACAAATTAAAAAAAAGCAAGAAAAATTGGTAATTATAAATCAAACACAGGGATAGAGCAGATTTTTTACTTTCAAATTACCTTTGGCCTAGGAAAACATATGCTCGGTACACATACTGTATGTTTTGCGATGATCTGAGTAGCCTATTCTGTGCGATACAGGGATAGGTAAGAATGTTCCTTTGTTGTTTGTTCCCATTCTTTTCTTAAACTGCAAAAAAATTCAAAAAGATCAGCACAGAATAAAGGTGAGGGAAACACACCAAATCTAAATATAAAGACATAAAAGAGATAAATCCACATTTTCTTCACTGGAAAATGAAACAAATGACAAAAACTTGTATGACAATAAATTACAAAAAGCCTATCGCACCTAACCTGTTTGGACTTTTTTAAGGCACTGTTAATTCCTAGGAATTACATGAAAATTCATGATAAAGGTTGAATCACTGTTCAACTTATTTATTTTCGATTTTGCAAACTGAATTAACATTGATATTGCAACGTTTCTTAATTTTGAGTTGTTAAAATGTACAAGTAGGCTATTTTGTTAACTTTTTTACAACAGCTGACATTTCTTTAACCACATTTCAGTGTTAAAGGTTGTTCACGTGTTAGGCTGAGAAATATGATGGTTAATGAATGATGATATAACAACAAGGGGCGGGTGAGGAGCAGGTTATATGATATATAAATGAGAGCCCTATGAAAGCTCTTCAAAAATCTGTTCTGTTATCAGCAGCCAAAATCTGTGTCTTCTACAACAAGCAAGACAGGTCCTGCATTTACTGAATTGAATCAACATTGAACTGACTTGAGCTGAATAATGACACTATTGCCTTTTCTAGAGCTGCTTTATAGTTGAATTTAATTTGTTTCATAATTGATGAACTTGGCAACATTGACACTGTTATTGAACTGAGTTGAATTAACATTGAACTAAACTGAGCTGAATAATGACACTATTGTCGTCTATAGAGCTGTTTTACAGCTGAAATTGAAGTCATTATTATTGATTAATTGGTAGAACTTTACAATAAGGTTTCATTTGTTAACATTAGTTAACTACATTAGTTAACATGAACTAACAATGACCAATACTTCCACAGCAATTATTAATGTTAATTTCAACATTGAGTTGTACATTTTCAAAATCAAAGTTGTATTTGTTAACATGAATTAATGCACCTTGAACTAACGAACAAATAATGAACAATTATATTTTTTCTAACTAACATTAACAAAGATAATAAATGCTTTAAAATACTGTATATTGATCATGGTTAGTTCATGTTAGCTAATGCATTTACTTATGTTAACAAATGGGACCTTACTGTAAAGTGTTACCGATTCCTTTTGCAACATTAGCACTGTTATTTTCCTGTTTATTAGGTGAGGCTGCTTTTAATCAATATTTTGTATGAGGCACTATATACTTCAAATAAGTGTGACTTTTATTACAACAAATATTTAATATTTAGTATTTTCCTAACTTGAAATTCTTTGAAGTAGACGTATGCAAATATATGTAATGCGCCAAATTAAGTATGTGAAGAATACATATTACTCTAATAGTACTGAAGTGCTTGTAACATTAGCACTAAAACATTTAATTTAATAACAAAGATCTGAAATACTATGCATGTCAGAAATGAATTATACAGTGAATAAAGAATTTATATAGTTTATTTATATAGTATATCTTATTGTGTAATAAAGCATTAAATAAATAAAGTTCCCTTTTTTGCCGAAAGTTAACCTGCTTCCAATGGCAAATGCAATAGCAAAGCTCAATGTCTCCACCACTAAGGATGAGGAGGAAATACTTGGAGCTAATGGTTATCAGCTCATCAATACTGACCTCAATGAAGGTACTGGTAAAAACCGGGACTTTCTTTGGTACAAGAAAGAGTGTGGCATGAAACCTAGTTGGGTATGAACTGGTGGACAAGGATCTGAATGCAGGAGCTGGTGAAGATCCCATCTTCCTGTGGTACTTCTACGGCAGCACTGAACATGACTTTCCCATTATGAGCCTCGAGGTAAGCAAAGATGCCAAAGAAGAACCTGCTCTTCTGAAAGATGGCTTGGAAAGACCATAGGGAAAGACTTTCCTCCCTAAGGTGGGAGGAAAGTTCATCTACCTGTGGTTGAAGAGAGAGAAGCCGAGCTACATCTGTGAGATCACAGCAACTGTTGACTTCTCTTTTGACAAGCAAAAGATCTGGGCTTCACTCGTGTGGATGAAGACACCAATCGCGGTGCTGGTGGAAACTATGTCTTCCTCTGGTATCGCCGCACAAATGATCAGAGCAAAGCTCTCACTGCTCTTAATGTGTCCACCGACTTCCAGGAAAATGTAAGGCTTCAGAATGAAGGCTTCAAAAAGCTCTGTGTTAATCTCAACTCTGGATCCAGTGGAAACGATGTCTACGCATGGCACCTGAATGAAGGATGTGAATCGCAGATCAAAAACATGGTTCTACTGATCAACCCTGAGGCCTGGAGCGGGTATCAGAAAGCTGGTGTCAACTTTATCAACAAAAATCTGAATGAGGGCAACAAGGGCCAGAAAATGTACTTAGCGTACCTATAGTGCTGCTGCTTAAATAATCAAATCGATGCCACTATATGGCAACTATGAGCACAATTATTGGAAATTGTAATGCATGACTTAAAATTCAATCTTTAAAATCCTTTTGAGACTTAATACACATAATGTTGACTTAATGTTGTAACACACTCAATCAAATTCATTTCATTTGGGTTTTGCGTTTTTATTATAATGCACAATGAAATAAAGGCTTCTATAACCACAGTAAATGTTTTGTGAGATTTTTACATTTGTGCACCTGTCTTTGGGACATACAATGTCTAATATGTACTAACCCCTCATCATATACTTATATTTCAGGATAATGCAGAAAGTCCACGAGTGAGACTCACAGAAGTAATATAAATTATTAGCCCTTGTATAGACAAGGTATCCGGCTGTCGCTGTAGCTGGATAAAATGCAGATAGAGACGTTTTAACGGATGAAACTTGAAGACTATAAACATGCGAGTGCTATAAATTAAGGTTCTTCTGTGTTCTTTAAGCCACCTCGGGTTTTATGAGGATAAAGTACATTTATAATGCAGTGTTAATCAACATATCAACAATCAACTCTTTTGTTTTACAGTAGGCTTACACATGCAAAACTGTATCTCACATGTGTTAAATTTATTCATCGCACAGACCGATTTTTTTTTGTAGCACGTGCAATATATCAGGTGTTTCTGTTGCTTACTAGACCAGATAAATATTTAAATCCTTAATACTTATCCATTCATTCACTGATTCATAAAACAGTAAAAAAGGGGTAATTTTTATCAATTAAATATTGTTTTAATACAATTAATTAATAATTATAATAAATAGAATTTAAATTAAATGCCCATTAAGTTATGCCCATTAAGAACTTGACCATATTCCTCCAAACTGACTGTTCTTCATGAAATGTACTGTGGTTCAGTTTGGATATGAAAACATCCAAATGACAAATATTATCATATAATTCAGTTTTCTCAGTTCATTGTCCATTATGTCCACTAGGTGGCAAAAACACTTTACTTTTGAGTGCATGTCTCTGTGATGAGAACAAAACATGCAGTCCTGACAATCCAAACAAAGTCACTGGTATATTAAAAAAAAAAAAAAAAACCTTTTTGACATGCTTTTGTGAAACACTATATAATTTTTACCATTATATGTATGATTTCTCTATCTCTTTTTTTTAATTCAACAAAATATTTATTTATTTAATTAGAAAATTAATAAAATAATTCAGTTCTGTTCAGCCATACTCTGTTGGCTTTTTCTATTTTAATCGCAACGTGCTCTCTTTTTCTAGTCCCCATGGGAAATATACACCTTTTGTTGAAGCCTCATTCTGTACCCTTATGTAACAGGCTCATGGCCTGGTTTTAAAGGCATCTCCTGTGCTGCTGCTGCTGTTGGTAGTTGTTCAAAGTGGAATTTCCTGCTATTTTGCAGTGTTCTCTCTGTATGTCTGAGATCAGAATGGCAGCTGTCCCGCTGTGCTTGGGACAGATAAGAAAAGTCTTAAGCAATTAGCTGCAGGTTACAGTACAAAACAATGGTGAAATCACCAAAGCGATGTGAAACAGTGATACTGTCTATAGTTCTATAGTACGTTTATGTGGGGCAAATAAGGGCATGTAGTGCTATATATATATATATATATATATACAGTATATATATATATATATACATACATATATATACATATATATTACATAGTATCTTATCAAGCAGACTAAAATTCTAATTTTATCAAGTTTCTACTCATGTGACAACCACTCGTCCAGGAAAGCAGGATGGTACAGTTCACATACTGGCATCTTGTCTGATTAAAACAGAAATTTGTAGCAATGATCAGATAGAGTGTCATAAATGAAAGCAGTTTACTTTCATGATGCTCTTGCAACCTGTGTAAAAGAATGTTTAAAGGGGTCATATGATGCGATTAAAATTTTTCCTTTCTCTTTGGAGTGTTACAAGCTCTTGGTGCATAAGAAGACTAAAGAAGACTAAAGTCTCAAATCCAAAGAGATATTCTTTATAAAAGTTAAGAGTCAGCCACACCTACCTAAAACGGCTC
>NW_015536629.1:156250-156584 GCF_001515605.1 Sinocyclocheilus anshuiensis | reverse complement strand
AGTTACACTTCCACAACTCTTACCCTGCGTATGCAAATCTTTTTGACGTCATTCTACCTTCATATTAGCCGCCAGCATGATATTAATAAGGTGTGAGGCTTCATTAACATGTACACCTACCCCAACCCTAAACCTACGCTTACAGTAGGATAAATACAGTGTTGGTAGCATAATCTGATAGGTAGCATTATTTGTCAGAACACCGGCCGCCGCTCACTCTAGCCTGCCGGCCTCCGCTCACTCTAGCCCGCCCGCCGCTGCTCACTCAAGCTGGCCTCTGCTCACTCTAGGCCTCCGGCCTCCGCTCACTCTAGCCCGCCGTGTGTTTTGTTGC
>NW_015536629.1:129836-155937 GCF_001515605.1 Sinocyclocheilus anshuiensis | reverse complement strand
CCTCCGGACGCTCCTTCGTCGAATCCGCCGGCTGCGCCGTTCTCAAGCCCACCACCACTCACTCTAGCCTGCCGGCCTCCGCTCACTTAAGCCCGCCGACCTCCGCTCACTCTAGCCTGCCAGTGTTCTGACGATTTGTGCTACCCTGTCAGATTTTTCTACCTCCCATTAAAACAGATGGTAGCATAATTGCCACTGATGATTCAAATGCGAGTTTTGAGCAGTGTAGAGTAGCTCTTGTTGTTTGTCATTTCTCTGATCACAAATGCAGACATGGTTTTATGTTTACGCGGCGCGATGCAACGCAACATGTAAAAAGACAGTATAAGTCATTATCATCCGTAATTATGTCCCCACTGGATGCAACAAAATGAACAAATGCCTCGTTTATAATGCGTTTTAATGTTTTTGTCTCATCGCTCCGGCCGGGACATGGCATCACAGTATGGTAAGGGCCGTAACATTTCCGTCACACGCTTGAGGAACTCGGCCAATCACAATGCACTGGATAGCTGGCCAATCACAGCACACCTCGCTTTTCAGACCGATGAGCTTTGTAAAAATCGACGCGTTTCAGAAAGGCGGTGCATAGAGGAGAAACAATAACGTACGGTATGTGGAAAATAATGTGTTTTTTTTTTACCTTAAACCGCATAAACTGAATCTGAATCTGCCTCACCAGATGCTTTCCAGCAGAAAACATTTGGTTCATAAAATGAACAGAAAACATTTGGTTCATAAACTAAGTAGTGGAACAACACAAGTGTCTGCTTTCAGTTTTGTGAATGTCAGCTGTTGGCCCTAAATAATCAGTGTTTTTCTCTGAGTATGTGTACCTGCAGACTATGAGGGATGTCACAGTGATCAGGTTACGGAGATATCTGTTCTTGTTTTTACACCTGGAACTGCAAGCCATCACATTACCACACATATGCACAGAGCAATACCGATTATGTACTGCATTTGACAGTGAGTTGATGTGATATAGTGCTGATTTCCAGAGTTTAGGGATGATGGGAAGTTCTGAAAATAAAAATCTGGGCCAGAGGCTGAAAAATTCATCAGCAATACACTAAAGCAGGAGCCTCAATTTAGAAAATCTAACTAGCTGGAGTATACAGTATGCCTGCTGACAAAGCAGAAGAGGCATGTGTGTGTTTGAATATGTGTGTGTGTGGATATGTGCTTGGAAATCCTCCAGTGTTGCATTTTTCCAGCATTTGTCAGCACAGGGCAAATGTGGGCTTCTCTGGTAAAGTCATCAGGGTGAGACCACAGGAGATAGAGGAAACCTGACCTGACCAGGTAAAGTTTTCGTGTGTGTATGTGATTGTGCATGCAGGAATAAAACTGAAAAAATATAAATAAATAAATATTTTATAAGTATATAAATAAACTTAAATAAAATAAGACTTATTTTTTAACAATATTAATTTATCTTCTGTTTATTGAATTACCCTTTTCTCTTTAAAATCTTTATCTAAATCAGTAGCAACTGACATATAGCTTTTATTTAGAAGTTTTTTTGGGGGGCAGTCGTGGCCTAGTGGTTAGAGAGTCGGACTTGTAACCAAAAGGTTGAAAAACTCCCCAGAAATCATAGACAATTCTCTCTTTTGTGGTTGGGTCAGGCTAGCCCGAAACAATCAAATCAAGTTTTGTTATTTGTTCCTTACTTGTGTTTACACAATTTGGCCATTTATGATCCACTGTACAAATTCAAATGTTGTCTCCTTGGTTAACCACTTGACCCGCCGGTCACCATCTCATTGACATACTTCATACTTTGTGTATGTTTGTGTGTGTTTGTGCGTTCTTTCAGTGAGTTCCCTTAACATTAAAGTCATGACCTTGTACCCTGAGACGTTCTGGAATTCGGCACATCCACTGCGCGTGCATTTGTGTGGAAGGAGCTTGAGAAGTGTGCTGTGGGAACTGTCCTTCAGTACACGCATGCAGCCAAAAATAACTCACTTTCCTTCCTTGCCTCATACACAACATCCACTGCCTCTCTCCTAGAGCAAACTGCTGATGTATGTTTGTGTATCCATCGTCTCAAGGACAATAAACTTCCCAGGCTGTTTATGCAGCATTCATAAGGAAACATCAAGTATACCAAAGAAAAATTTACAAACAGTGAAAAAAATAATTAATTAATTAAAAAACAAAACATGAACATTACTGAACCAGTCAACCACTTAAAAGGATGCAAAACAAGAAGTGAAATGTTGATGACTCTTAGCTGTCGAACTAATAATCATTCTCTTACCATGGTAATATTATCAATTTTTAGAGAAAAAAGTATTGTTGTGTCCTTCTTACAGAAGTTATTTTGTTTTTCCAAGGGTAATTTTAATTCTTAATGGACCTTAAGTGTTGGCACTATAATTAATTTGGTGTAAATGAACATGAGGCTGTGAAGAACCTGCAGTTCTGTCACGTTTTTCTGTCCTGTCTCATTTTTTCTGTCTCCAGATTTTTTTTGCCCACTATCATTTTTTCAGAACCCCTCTATAATTTCTCCCCGGAGCAAAACACTGCAACCCAATCAATAGAGTCACGAATTGATCACATGATCACACACAAGATATTGGTGTGTCAACTGAATGTTTTTCCAGTCGGATCCAGATTGTTGAATCTCGGACCGAATGTGGTTATGGCTAGAAGGAATACGGCTGGAAAATAACAATTAATTAAATTGTTACATATTAGATTGTTTTATTAATGTCTACATACACCTACCCCAACCCTAAACCTAACCTTACAATAATGCAAATACAGTAATTCATTGTTGTTCATTGTGACAAAAATGACGCAATATTGATGCGTGCATGCCCAGTAGGACAATCTTGCCATAGCTGTATCCCCTCTAGCCCCAACCACCAAATGTTGTCTGTATTCAGCGAATATACCATGAAAATCGCCCGCTATGATGCGATCATGCGAGATACTACATTTGAGAACAAGAAAGTGAAATATTGCTGTTTTGGTCTCTTCACAGGTTGGATATATATATATTTTTTTTTTTAAATGTAGAACAATCCATATCTTTATGAATATTCGACGTTATTGCGCATGTGAAAATTAGTGTGAAAGTAGTGTGGTAGCACTACCAGATTTGTCCACTTGGTACTTGGTGCGAGTTGAAACACAGAACGATTTTAGTTGCCAAAAAACTAATTTCCTGTCGCTGATTTGTGTGACTTCAATCTGCATTGTGTCCCCGTATCTGAACACGAATGTAGTCTGAATTCTAATCAGAATACTTATAGAACATAATTTAGCCTCTTTATTAACATCCATCGCAGGTCTAGGACACTTTAGTCTCAATATGATGCCTAAACAGGGAGTTCAGAGAGAACTAGTTATTCTGCAGAGCTTATTTATAACTGCTTTAAAGGAAAGAGGCTAAAGCCAGAACAAAAGAAAGAGAGACACAATAACTTAAGAAGAAAAGCTGAGTCAGTCCCAAACACTTCGACGATGATACATGAGCGACATGTGATTCCGTCACACGCTTGAGGTATTCGGCCAATCACAACGCACTGGATAGCTGGCCAATCACAGCACACCTCGCTTTTCAGACCGATGAGCTTTGTAAAAATCGACGCGTTTCAGAAAGGCGGTGCATAGAGGAGAAACAATAACGTACGGTATGTGGAAAATAATGTGTTTTTTTTTTACCTTAAACCGCATAAACTGAATCTGAATCTGCCTCACCAGATGCTTTCCAGCAGAAAACATTTGGTTCATAAAATGAACAGAAAACATTTGGTTCATAAACTAAGTAGTGGAACAACACAAGTGTCTGCTTTCAGTTTTGTGAATGTCAGCTGTTGGCCCTAAATAATCAGTGTTTTTCTCTGAGTATGTGTACCTGCAGACTATGAGGGATGTCACAGTGATCAGGTTACGGAGATATCTGTTCTTGTTTTTACACCTGGAACTGCAAGCCATCACATTACCACACATATGCACAGAGCAATACCGATTATGTACTGCATTTGACAGTGAGTTGATGTGATATAGTGCTGATTTCCAGAGTTTAGGGATGATGGGAAGTTCTGAAAATAAAAATCTGGGCCAGAGGCTGAAAAATTCATCAGCAATACACTAAAGCAGGAGCCTCAATTTAGAAAATCTAACTAGCTGGAGTATACAGTATGCCTGCTGACAAAGCAGAAGAGGCATGTGTGTGTTTGAATATGTGTGTGTGTGGATATGTGCTTGGAAATCCTCCAGTGTTGCATTTTTCCAGCATTTGTCAGCACAGGGCAAATGTGGGCTTCTCTGGTAAAGTCATCAGGGTGAGACCACAGGAGATAGAGGAAACCTGACCTGACCAGGTAAAGTTTTCGTGTGGGTATGTGATTGTGCATGCAGGAATAAAACTGAAAAAATATAAATAAATAAATATTTTATAAGTATATAAATAAACTTAAATAAAATAAGACTTATTTTTTAACAATATTAATTTATCTTCTGTTTATTGAATTACCCTTTTCTCTTTAAAATCTTTATCTAAATCAGTAGCAACTGACATATAGCTTTTATTTAGAAGTTTTTTTGGGGGGCAGTCGTGGCCTAGTGGTTAGAGAGTCGGACTTGTAACCAAAAGGTTGAAAAACTCCCCAGAAATCATAGACAATTCTCTCTTTTGTGGTTGGGTCAGGCTAGCCCGAAACAATCAAATCAAGTTTTGTTATTTGTTCCTTACTTGTGTTTACACAATTTGGCCATTTATGATCCACTGTACAAATTCAAATGTTGTCTCCTTGGTTAACCACTTGACCCGCCGGTCACCATCTCATTGACATACTTCATACTTTGTGTATGTTTGTGTGTGTTTGTGCGTTCTTTCAGTGAGTTCCCTTAACATTAAAGTCATGACCTTGTACCCTGAGACGTTCTGGAATTCGGCACATCCACTGCGCGTGCATTTGTGTGGAAGGAGCTTGAGAAGTGTGCTGTGGGAACTGTCCTTCAGTACACGCATGCAGCCAAAAATAACTCACTTTCCTTCCTTGCCTCATACACAACATCCACTGCCTCTCTCCTAGAGCAAACTGCTGATGTATGTTTGTGTATCCATCGTCTCAAGGACAATAAACTTCCCAGGCTGTTTATGCAGCATTCATAAGGAAACATCAAGTATACCAAAGAAAAATTTACAAACAGTGAAAAAAATAATTAATTAATTAAAAAACAAAACATGAACATTACTGAACCAGTCAACCACTTAAAAGGATGCAAAACAAGAAGTGAAATGTTGATGACTCTTAGCTGTCGAACTAATAATCATTCTCTTACCATGGTAATATTATCAATTTTTAGAGAAAAAAGTATTGTTGTGTCCTTCTTACAGAAGTTATTTTGTTTTTCCAAGGGTAATTTTAATTCTTAATGGACCTTAAGTGTTGGCACTATAATTAATTTGGTGTAAATGAACATGAGGCTGTGAAGAACCTGCAGTTCTGTCACGTTTTTCTGTCCTGTCTCATTTTTTCTGTCTCCAGATTTTTTTTGCCCACTATCATTTTTTCAGAACCCCTCTATAATTTCTCCCCGGAGCAAAACACTGCAACCCAATCAATAGAGTCACGAATTGATCACATGATCACACACAAGATATTGGTGTGTCAACTGAATGTTTTTCCAGTCGGATCCAGATTGTTGAATCTCGGACCGAATGTGGTTATGGCTAGAAGGAATACGGCTGGAAAATAACAATTAATTAAATTGTTACATATTAGATTGTTTTATTAATGTCTACATACACCTACCCCAACCCTAAACCTAACCTTACAATAATGCAAATACAGTAATTCATTGTTGTTCATTGTGACAAAAATGACGCAATATTGATGCGTGCATGCCCAGTAGGACAATCTTGCCATAGCTGTATCCCCTCTAGCCCCAACCACCAAATGTTGTCTGTATTCAGCGAATATACCATGAAAATCGCCCGCTATGATGCGATCATGCGAGATACTACATTTGAGAACAAGAAAGTGAAATATTGCTGTTTTGGTCTCTTCACAGGTTGGATATATATATATATATATTTTTAAATGTAGAACAACCCATATCTTTATGAATATTCGACGTTATTGCGCATGTGAAAATTAGTGTGAAAGTAGTGTGGTAGCACTACCAGATTTGTCCACTTGGTACTTGGTGCGAGTTGAAACACAGAACGATTTTAGTTGCCAAAAAACTAATTTCCTGTCGCTGATTTGTGTGACTTCAATCTGCATTGTGTCCCCGTATCTGAACACGAATGTAGTCTGAATTCTAATCAGAATACTTATAGAACATAATTTAGCCTCTTTATTAACATCCATCGCAGGTCTAGGACACTTTAGTCTCAATATGATGCCTAAACAGGGAGTTCAGAGAGAACTAGTTATTCTGCAGAGCTTATTTATAACTGCTTTAAAGGAAAGAGGCTAAAGCCAGAACAAAAGAAAGAGAGACACAATAACTTAAGAAGAAAAGCTGAGTCAGTCCCAAACACTTCGACGATGATACATGAGCGACATGTGACAATACAGGATTGGCAAAAGGCCTCATGCCAGCCCAGCCTAAACTTATTTGTGGTATGTCAGTCATGTGATTTCTCGGATTTTTCTCAGTGGTGGTATGAGAATGTCTTTTTTTACTTTGATTGTTATGTCACCATTCCCAGCAGGTTTGACATGTAGGCCTATTTGCTTTATATTTACTTAACACAAATGAACAACCACCGTAAAAGTCCAACTGTCTGAAACCCCTAATGAAGCACTCCTTTTTCTTTTCTCTATTTTTTCTTTTTTGCATTTTGTTTCTAATTTTTGACATCCTTTTTATTACAAATTATTTAACAACATAACAGTTTGAGTGAAAGCTCAATTACATAAATCAATTCGGTGCAAATATACGAGGTTCTGTGTGCTTGTTTTAGGTGAAATACACAACGATTAGATGTGTCGCTCACTTAGTCTAGAGCAGATCGTATTTAAATTGTTCTAATTTTTTAGATTACTTTTAAAAATCTTTTTTTTTTTTTTAGCCAAGTAACCAAACTGCTCAGCCGTTAGCTCACTGAACCGTGGTACCTTTCTTTCTCTCACTTCTCAGTTTTATTTTGAATTTCATTCTCCCATTTCTTTTTACATGAAAACAAATATTTTGGACTGTCTGTGAGTGTCTAACTTGCTAAAATATGTCAAAACTGAAAGTACTAAATGGAATTTCTTGCGCTATCTTAATTATTTCAACAATGTGTCATAAAAATTCCTTTGAAAAATGACATCATGTAATATCTCACGCTAGTCCTGGGAAACTTATACATTAATTGTTGCGTAATGTCACTTGACTACATTCTGTATAAACCACAAAATGTTAGGTCTTATACTTTCAGTGCAATGAAGTGAGAGGATTTTTACATTCTTATAATGTACGTTTTCAATCTCTACAAACTTTTTTTTTTTTTGCAAGTAGCATAATATACTATATAAGTCAGTTATGCTTTTAGTAAATACTAAATGGGTCATGCTAACCAGCCAAACTGTGATCTCTTGGTTAAACCATCTTCTGAATCAAATTCCTCTTTAATGCGCTTTTTAAAGAAATATCTTGTAGATCATTGTGTTTTAATGTGGAAGTGCAATGTTGTGCATGTCAGAGAAACCTCAGTCAAAAGATTAAATTCCTGAGAGACAATAGCATAACCTTAGGCTGACTTGTCCCCGTGGCAAATAATTCAGTTTTTTTTGTGTTACAAGAATAATTATGAGAAATCCCAGTGCTACCCTGAAATGTCTACACTGAGACATTCATGCTCCCCTTGAGTCATGAAATCAAGTAAAAATTGTGGTTATTGTTTGAATAGGGTAGAGGAGATTGAAAGAACTTGAGTCTAATTTCAGATGAGATGGGAGATTATGAGAATCACTGTTATTATAAATTCTCCAGCTCCATCATGTCTTAAATGCAAATGTGATCTGCACGGTGAGTGATTTTCCATTCCTCTCTTTTCCTTAAACGCTTCACTCCTGCTGGGGGACAGATCGGTGGAAAGAGACTCAACACAGTCACTACCCTGTTCCAGGTTTGACTCATTTGTGTGCTTTTTTTTTTTTTTGTCTTTGTTACCACTGGCATTAATGCACTATGGATGATAGTCAGCTATGCAATCGAGTATTTAGTTTCCCTAAATATTAGTTTTGCCTCGAAAACTGAGTTTGTGGCTTTTCCTTATGCGTCAACATTGAGGGCATTGACTAGTATTTCTAGCCCCCTGGTGACTAACACAGAGGCTAATATAACTTTAACACAAAGACAAAATCTTTCATCCTTGCCTTTTTTGAATATTAAGGTTTAACCTCTGTGACATTTGTCTAGTGTTTGAAAAAACACAGTAATGTACAAACTAAATATTTTCTAAAGTAAATGTGAGTGCTTCCCCTCAAATGTTAGCTTGACTTGTTGACTTTCAGTTCAACAAAGTGAAAGAATATTTATCATTTTCTAATTTTTGTTTTCATTTTCTACTCTACAAACTCTTTTTATTTATTTATTTTTTGAAAATAGTGTTTTGAGTAGTTAGGCTGTTGCAATAGTAGGTGGCCTCCTCAATTAACCCCATGAATTAAAGTCCCACTCTGTGGCACAAATGGTCGGATAAGAAGATAAATAACACCATGTGCTTGCATTAAGGAGGACTGAGATCTTAAAATGTAAGGCAACCAATAAAAACAGCATTAAAATTATCACCATGTTTTAATGCACCATGATTGAAATGTACATATGGAGAATGGCCGGTCTATACATATTTTAGGAATGTCTTTAGAGAAAATTTTGGCATAGACAACTTTTGCTGCATTAGCGGTAATGTTCTGTTAAGTTATTTATGAAGTCTGTGAGATGAGTTCCAGATTTATGG
This sequence comes from Sinocyclocheilus anshuiensis, assembly GCF_001515605.1. Lineage (NCBI taxonomy): Eukaryota > Metazoa > Chordata > Actinopteri > Cypriniformes > Cyprinidae > Sinocyclocheilus > Sinocyclocheilus anshuiensis. Next base: position 147,011 of record NW_015536629.1, on the reverse strand, counting down.
ACGTATTGTTTCACCTGTTTGAGCTGTTTCTGACATACTTTAGTTTCTATTTCAATCCCTTTCTCTTTCTGTTAAAGGAACACTCCACTATTTTTGAAAATAGGCTCATTTTCCAACTCCCCTAGAGTTAAACAGTTGAGTTTTACTGTTTTCGAATCCAGCCGATCTCCGGGTCTGGCGGTAGCACTTTTAGCTTGACTCTTCTGTAGTTACATCGTGTACTAAGGCCGACAGAAAATGAAAAGTTGGGATTTTCTAGGCCGATATGGCTAGGAACTTGCTGCCGTACCATGGGTTCAGCAGGTGCAATGATATTACGCAGCACCTCAAAATAGGCTAATTTCCGTCAACATAACCAACGTGACCACCTGCTTGCACAGGGAGCGAGCTGGGGACTATTTTCTGTAACATCATTGCGCCTGCTGCAATGTCTTGCGCTCATTTTTGAGCGAGATGCTAACGGTCTAATCAGATTCAATGATCTATGCTAAGCTACAGCTAAAAGTGCTACCGCCAGACCCGGAGATCGGCTGAATGGATTCGAAAATGGTAAAACTCAACGGTTTAACTCTAGGGGAGTTGGAAAATGAGCCTATTTTCAAAAATAGTGGAGTGTTCTTTTAAAGAATTTCCCTTCAGTAGCCCAGTGGTGAAATACATACTTATGTAGGATCTATCTATCTATCTATCTATCTATCTATCTATCTATCTGTCTGTCTGTCTGTCTGTCTGTCTATCTAATTAGGTGGGGTTCAGCAAATGAAAACACTTGTAACCTCTGGAACATTTTAAATGCAGCATTCCATTAGCTAAACAGCTGGATTTTTTATTTCCAGAGCATCCCTTCTGTTTTCCCAAAAAAGCATGGAAGAGCAAAGAGAACGCCAAATAGGGAACCAGTTAAGGGGAAAAATTATGACATTGGATTTTTTCAGAACGGATGTGCGTGCCTCCCGAGCAATCAGATCCCATATGCTCGCTGACAGCAGTTTATAGCATCTTTTTGCTGAAGTAGGACGTGCTGTGTCGCATGGCCCCCCGAGCATGGACAAATTCCTGACTAAAGAGTTTAGAGGATATGACCGCTTCTCCCTTATTGACAATAATTGCATAATGACATTTGCTTGTTCGGTGCTTTGCCATGTTGATATGTGGTCACACAACAAAAAGAAGCACTTATGTCTTACGTAAGTCAGCCTTATATGCAAAGTAAGAAATTGCCCAAATCAGGAATGTCCCAGCAAGGTGATTTCCATCCTTGAAAGCCATTCCTAACATGCCAGGCCCAGGAAATAGACAACACCTTTGGTCTTCCTGAAGGTGGCACTGAACTTTTTGTTTCTGAGAATTGCTGAAAGAGGAAATTGATCTTTATTAGTAAAATAACTGTTGCTGATGTCATGCTGCCTTGAAACGGGTGTGTCGTTATGCTAAACAATCGCTGTGAGATTACAGTTGTGAGAATTGCTCAGGTTTTACGGAAAGCAATGGCATGAGCAATGACACGACACACAGAGGTGATTACGTGTGTTAGACAGACACACCTGTCCCGTGAGCTTCTCAATACCTCGGGAGAAAGGATGGTTTTTCAGAAAAGGGTAGAATTTCTGTGCTTCCAGTGAATCCCCGAAAGTAGTCTCTGACCCAAAATATCCATGACCTGAATTCATGCTGAATCGCTGACCTGAATTTGCTTAATTGAAGGATGCTGGATTGTTTGGATAGATAAACTCTCAGTTTGCAGGCATTAAAATGCCCTGTCAGTAAAGATGCAGAAGTTTATTAACTGCTGCTGTGTCTCACCAAACTCAACTCAACTCAACTCAAACTTTATTTATAAAGCAATGGTGAATAAGTTAGAGATAAATATTTTTATAAATATTTTAGTAATATTTTGTAAAATCCTCTTAAATTACAACGTTAAATAAAAAATTATTACTGTTGGTTCTGTTGGTTCAATTATTATTGAACCAAATTTGTGTTTAAAAAATGGATCAGTACTGCTCACAACTGGCACAGACGCATACCGTGCATATGGAAGGCAGTCTTCTCTGGTATCGCGAAACAGACAATCAGACACCGCCGACTGAATATTCAGAAAAGTTAAGCGATCGTACACCAGAGGGGAGCAAACAGAGCGCGTAATAAAACAAACAAGGAAACAAAATACTAAAACAGGTAAAAACAGACTGTGACGGCACGCCGGCAAACATCCTGGCGCCATCTTTTTTCGATCTTTATTTCCAGGTAATAAATAAACTATCTCTCAAAGTATAAACTGTGTTTATGTTTTGTTTTGTTTCTTTTTTTCTGTAATTTTTATTAATACTGAACACATCAGTTAAATGGACATATATTTTATCCCAATAAATTCAATTTGAATTACATTTTTCATTTAGAAATTGATAGTAAATTTCACACATATTTAGAAAGAAACAGCAAGTAACATTGAATTCGGTGTGAAATTTTGATGAAGAAAGACTGAAATAGTATTTACTTCTTAAACATACTCCAGTAATCTTTGTTTTCTTTACAACTTCAAAAAAATAATGTTTACAGCGCACTCAAGAAAACCTGTTAATATGAAGGAACTTTTCAGGTTTATTACCTGTATTTTGAATTACATATAGAACTTTGTTGTGTTTCAGGATTAACAGAAACGTCCATAAATTTAACAGAAAATGTCATTACAGAAAATTACCAACACATTTTCCATTTTTCTTTGGATTTTTTCCCCCTTACAGTGTAACCTTAAGACATCACACTCACAATTATGCTCTTAAGCTGACTATCAAGATGAATGTGATTACCTGCGTCACTGTGTGATGATATACACACGTGGTCATATGCTGTCGCTTAAATAGCCAGAAGATCTGTCCCCTCAGATGTCACTCTGTGGCTGGCTAATTTGCATGACAAGAAAACCACAGGACAGGAAATGTCTCACTGCATGATAGTCATGGTGTGTAGAGATATGCATTTGTCTGGGGTTCTCAGAGGACACAAATGGCACACCACATCACAGTAACAACTCACTTTCACAAGTATTTTAACACTTTTATAGCTGGGAAGATCATAATCCACTTTAAAGGGGCACCCATTAATGTTTTGCTAATAAAAAAGCAGATTTGACAGTACTTTTGAGAAATATCATTAAAAACTCACATGGGATAAAGTCATATCAGTCTTTTAGAAAAGCTGTGTGGGTCACCGCTTTATATATGATTCAATGTGTGACGCTGTGGGTTTCTCTTCCTGTTTCATTCTCTCTGGTAGTTTTGCTGATTTGCAAAATGTCATTTGACATCTTTATTTGATCTATCAACAATCTGAAGCATAATCTAGCATCTCTCTTTCTTTCTCATAGTCATTCAGGGAAAAAAGCCAATGTCAATGTGTCATTTATGTGGTTTGTCAGTTTGTCAGCTTTCAGCAAAATTTATATCTTGACTTTTTCCACACACAAACACACTCACAAAAATACTGCAGCCGCAATGTGAGCATATCAGCATGAATGACTGCCTGGAAATCATGACATCATTATAGGCCAATGAAGCCCACACATCACACACATCAGAATTACAATTATTATTGAGATAAATAGACAATTATACACAATGCATTTGTGAGAAATACACAGTGTTCGATGCATACTTAAGGCCTATGGGTTTGGTGAGGATTTGTTTTAAAATAATTAAGCTTATGAAAAAAAATATGCTTCTGAAATTTTAAATGGGAAGACACACACACACACACACACACATATATACATTTCAGTGTTTAATCTTAAGGATTTTTTGTGCTTTTTTAAAGAGAAACAAGTGTTCTACTGTTGGGTTATTACTTGATGTCCAATGAAAAAATTTGCATCCTGAAATTAAACTTTAGAGTCTCTTTAATAGTTTTGTGTGTTTGTAGGCATGAAAACTGTGGGAGAGATGTAGAAAAATAAAAAAGGAGGGGAAAAAATATATATTATTTGAGTCTTCAAAAAGCTCCTAAAAAGCCCACTTGTCTGTGAGGCAAAAAACACATACTCAAAGTCACATTTAGAGTGTTTTACGACTCTACTTAAATGCAGACAACTGTTACATTCTTAAAGTGTATTTCTCTTTGGGGAAACCCCTGATGATTTTTTTCATATGTGGCCCCGTTTATGTGGAGCCGTTACCTTTGAACCCTGCCGTCTGGTTGGATGCCTTTACAAATGAGGTTTTAAGCTGAAGGAACATTATACTTGAAGGTTTTCCTTCTCTCGATTTCAGACGAGACCCTTAGGAGCAGGCGCAGAGCATGAGAGCACTGTTTCGCTCCCTGTCAGAGTCTGCACAGGAAATCTAGGAAGTTCCTGACAGAGATGCGGAAATCCGTCTGCTGTGTGGGGAGTTGTGTTATGCACACAGCACACACACACGTACAGACACTCAAATGCAAATACTTCTGTGTGAGGTGGGACACAGATCCAATAGGATTTTTAAGGATTTTGTTATTGTGTGTGCACGGAACTTAGAGAAAAGTATTCAGCTAAACAATTTTTTTTCCACATTTCTTCATCATTCCCAAGTGCCTGTTGAAAGCCAATGACTGCCTATATTTTAACTTGTTATGTGAACAGTAATTTTTCAGACTTTCCATGTGTGCCCATGCCTGACAAATTTTTACTATGCTGCATTTAATCACATTTTTTACAGCTTAACTAATGCAGAAATCTAAACTCCAAACATTGGAAGTACTGCTGAGTCCAAACCACAAACCTTGTGTTTTTAGCTGAACACGCTTCATCGCTGAAAATCTGCCATTCTAAGGTTTGGAGTTGGAATTTTTAAATGTTTTTTAATAGAAGTCTCATACTCACCAATGCTGCATTTATTTGATCAAAAATACAGTAAAACATTAATATTATAAACATTTTAAATAACTGTTTTCTATTTTTATATATATTAAAATGTAATTTATTCCTGTGATGGTAAAGCTGAATTTTCAGCATAATTACTTCAGTCTTCAGTGTCACATGATCCTTCAGAAATCATTCTAATATGCCAATTTTGTGCTTAAGTAACATTTTTTATTAGTTTTATCAATGGTAAAAACAGGTGCGCTGCTTAATATTTTGTGGAAACCATGATGCATGTTTTCTCAGGATTCTTTGATGAAAGTTTTTTTTATTTTTTTGTAGAAGTCTACTGTCACTTTTGATCAATTTAAAGGAGACCTATTATGCAAAATTCACTTTTACATGGTGTTTGAACATAATTGTGTGTTGGCAGTGTGTGTCCACAACCACTCTATAATGATAAAAATCTACCCACACCTTTTTTTAATCCCCATAAATCATAAACAGTGTCACAGAATAAGCCATTCACAGAATCTGTACAAAGTGGCGTCACTTCGTATAGGCCCCGCCCACGACTGTTGACAAACACTACTGTATTAGCATAGACCCCACCCCGAGCAAGCTGTACACAGTGGCTAGAAGGGATACAGCTACGGCCGGAAAGTAACAATAAATTAAATTTGCTACCTATTAGATTGTGTTTTATTAACGTTTGCACCTACCCCAACCCTAAACCCACCCCTTACAATAACACAAATACAGTAATTATTGTTGTTCAGTGTGACAAAAATGACACAATATTGATGTGCACATGCCCAGTGGCCATAGCTGTATCCCATCTAGCCTTAACCGCTGTACACAGTCCGCCATGTTTATCTCCTCATTAGAGCATTTAAAGCTATTTTCAAAGGCTTAATTGTGTTATGGGGTGCACTATAACATGTGTTCATGCTTCGTTCTACTAAAAATGCTCTCTTCTACTAAAAACAGCTCCTAAAATGCTACTGCTGTTTATGTTACCTTTTGATATATGGTTTTATGCTTATTAAAGCTTTAGTACAACAGAACACATGATTGCGTTGTAACCAACAACAAGGCCTCACCCCCTTTGTTGTGTGTCCTGGGGGAAGGGTTTATGTAGATTCTAGGGTTTGTGATGTCACAAATCCAGGAAGAAGCTCTTTGTAAGTCCCTACCAGCCATGTGTAGGCCCTAAAAAGCGAATTCTGTAAAAGAAAATATCTCCCTTTGCATTGAACTTTGAGCGTCGTAACTTTGCAGATGTTGTTTATGCTCAAACAGCAACATTACACACTAACTAAAGTTAAAAAAGTGAAATCATAATCAAGGACCCCTTTAAAATTAATTCAAGTAAGAAATTAATTCTTATAAAGCTACTAAAGTTATTCAGTTAAGAGCAGTGAGTGATTTTGTGTTTGTTTTGTTGTTTGATTTAAATTAACAGCATAGACAGCAGTAGTACACATATGATTTCTTTCCCAGCTGTTTACGTTCACAGAGATATCCGACTACGTTTATGTGGCCTTTGTGTGTTTTTGACAGTTTAAGCACAATAAGATGCGAACTTAGTTTAGCACTCACATGATGCACCCTTTGTCTGGCAGCCAGCTTTCTGTGCGGCGCTTCAGATGTGTGCGCTCAGAAAACCATATATCAGAACTTTAAACTTACATGGCTTTAAAACACATGCAGATAATAATCCTTTATTATGTCCTGCAATGTCACGTGTGAGTGTGACCGTGATAGACATGATAATCAAGACCAAACAGATGTTTTGTTTTGGCAGAGTATCCGAGGCACGAGATGTAAAGTCAAAGAGTCAAAGCCCTCTTCTGGAAAAGTGGGCGGATACAGGGACAAAAACAGCATGTTTTTGCCTCTGTTAAAAAAAAATGGACAATTTTAGCATAGAATAATAAATGATCCCTGGGGTATTTAGAGCTGAAACTTCACAGATACATTCTAGGGACACCTGAGACTTATATTGCATCTTGTAAAAAAATAAAAAATAATAGGTCCCCTTTAATGCATCCTTGTTAAATAAATTGATTAACTTCTTTCAAAAACTTTTGGTATTGTGTACAGAAACTGTTGGCTGTTAAAAAATAAAGTCATTAAAAAAGGTAAGATCTCCAGTCTGAACTTGAGCCTATTGTGAGATTAAGTTAAGATGAATATGGTATAAGCCTTCACAATATAATATAAATATGATTTAGTTTCAGTAATGAGAAATAAAGTCAGCTGTGGGACATTAATTCGCAACTGCGATAAATAGTCACAACTGTGAGATATAAAAGCACAATTGGCTTTTATTCTTTGTTTCTGAGACTGAAATGGGTTTCAGTCACCACTGTGTATAGTAAAGCATTACAAAACATTATTACAGTCTTCATTATAATACCGTACATGTTTTGGCTTTATATGGAAGAACTGATGTTGAATGACATACACTGGAATCTTTTCTTTCAGGCATGTACGCGTGTGTTTCAAAATAATATTCCTCCTCTATTGTATGAGTCTTTTGTGTCTGCTCTAACTGCATTCTTAACTTGGTAGCTTATGCAATACTGTTGATTGCATGACAGCAAACACAAGAGCTTTTTTGTGTGACCTAGTGTGACATTTACATTTACCTTCCGTGTGATTTGAATAAATATAGTTCTATCTTAGCTGCATATGTATCTGTAAGCGTGCAGGTGCGTGAGCTCGTCTCTGTAAATGTGCACACAACAGCAGGATGTGGACAAATCTGTCTCATGCTGCTACCTGTCAAACTGTTTCATCTTTTTTTTTTAACAGGATCATTTGCGTTCGACTTCTCTGTAGTTTCTGATGTTTCCTCCCACACAGCGGTGAGCTCCTAGCTGATTGCTCTCAGATGAACCTAAGAAACAGGAAGCTGAGCGCTCGGTTGTCACTAACTCTTATCACTGTGAGAGATAACTTGGATTTTATGATTCTGAATTATGATGTCACTTGTCTTACACCTCCAAACTTGATTGCTACTGGAATTTCAAGCTTTATATTAAAATGGAAAAGTTGATTACATGTGCAGTATGAGATTTAAAGTCCTGTTTAAACTATGCAGAGTAGAAAATTTTGCAATGTCAAATAAAAAACAGATTTGGCCTTTCCTCTAGATCAGACTATAGACTGTTAAATACGTTTCTGTTCAGAGAACTACTTTTACTAGCAGTAATACATTTTAACAACTTGCATTGAAGCTGTTTTTGCACGTTCATTTACTAACTAAAGCAAACGGTTTAGTGTCACCCTTGTGAAGCTTCTGTGTGTGTGTGTGTAGCAGGGGTGTAGGTTGGCTTTAAACAGTAGGCTTTTGTGGTTACCTCTTTTAGTGCAGGGACACTGGACACTGCAAAAGTACATGAAGGTGTAGCTGTAGAAAATGAAATAGCATACAAATTGGGGAATTAATGATTTGCTTCAAAATGGAATTTAAACCTGCAAAGAAACTTTAAGATTGAAAATGTTTAAAGAAACAAGTAAGCAAACAAACAATAAATAAATACATACATATTAATATTAATTATAAAACATAAAAAATATAAATTATTATTAATATTAATCATGCTGGAGAACATGGTAATAATTTTGTAATAAATCAATATGATTGTTCATGTTAATGTATATATAATTAATATTTATATAATATTTATATAATAATTATTTATTTAAAAACTTTTTAAAAAGCTTAAAATTGAAAAATATTTATTTGTTTATTTACCAACTTGTATAAAATGTGTTATTTACAATTGTAAAAATGTGAATAAAATAAAAACATTAATTAATGAATTAATGAATATTAATGTTTATATTAATAAGCATATTTCTATTTAAGTTTATAGATCACTAATCAAATAAGTTAATTTGTAAGTGAATTTGTGACATTGATCATGTGAAGTCTTTGTACAGATGATCAGATGTTCTTGGTTCTATTAAATCACAAGATGGATCATTCTGAAATCATGCTAGAGAACATGATCATCATTAAAGCAAAATTATTTTTCCCCAACACATGCTTAATCTCATGACTGAGCAATAACGATTAAACCACAATTCTTTCTCATTCTGATTTCTTCTGTTTTCTGTTCCTTTGTTTTTATGTGCTCCAGCCAATGGATTAATTGAAAAATGATAGGCCTGTTGCTCGCCTTCCTCAATGCTACTGCTACGTCAGGCCTCCACGTCATATAGCAACACACAGCCTGGCATCCCCACAAACAGACGCACGCATGCATGACAAAAGGTGTTTGCTTAGCTCAGACATCACAGTTGCGTGTCCCCTTTTGACCTTTCAAACTAATGTGCACACACACATGAATGGACAGCAACCAGCAGCTCCCTGTTTTGCCAAAGCAGTGAAGAGTGAGAGAGAGAAAGAGAGCAAATGCTCAGTCAAGGTACATTGGTCCTGTAGAGCAAAACAAAACAGCCGAGATTCCATCAGACATCTGCCAGCAAACATTGCTCAGGGTTCAGCTATTAAGCAGTCAGATTTACCAAGGAGGTCTGTGCACAGGACCCACATCTTTACTCATAGCCGCTCACATCTACAGCCTAACAATTTCTGAATTGGGTAAGAATAATAAACTTAATTCAATTTGCATATTCCCTGAAAATGACCTCACCATCTTACACAACTTTACTTCTCAAGTAGGTTTATCTTGTTTTAAGGATGTTTAGACATTTTAAACAAAGAAAGACTTGGGAGAGCTTCTCATTCCCTAAAACGTTAAGTAACCACTTTAGGTCAGGCAAAACAGTCTTAGATAAGCCAGAGAGGCAGACGACGAATGCAGGAATGCCCTTTTCTCATTAAACTCAATCTACTTTCCATTTCATCCTCCTCTCTCTTGCTCTCTCACTTCTATTTATGCTGTCACATGGCCACTTGGCTCTTTAGTTTTAAACTTATCTCACATTTATGGTTTGAAGAAATATGGTCTGGACTGCAGCACATGGACACACTGACACAGGATGCAGAAATGAATGAAGTGTGTTCTGGCATTTTCCTCTATCTATCTATCTATCTATCTATCTATCTATCTATCTATCTATCTGTGTCTGTCGGTCTGTATATCTGTTTAGTTAGTTCGTCACACTTTATAAAGGTATCGTGGCCTGTTTTATCATCATAGTCAGCTCTGCATCACCTGGATACCAAAACTGTTGATGAAAGTTATTTACTACACACACACACACACACACACACACACACACACACACACACACACTCACACAAACACAGTATTGGTATCTGCAAAAACAATTAATGATTGTCAGGATTCCTGTCATTCCAGCTGGCTTCAGAACACACCCTCTCTCACTCCCTGTCTGCCACTAATCTCTGTTTTTGGTTTCATACTTTCACCCCCTCTGTTTCTAGGTGACTTGCTTGTTACTTGGTGCACTAGTCTAACACCCATGAGTTTAATTGATGTTGCCACATTTGCTCTGCTTCATATTAAAGGTGTGTGTGTGTGTGTGTGTGTGTGTGTGGGAAATAAGATTTAGCAAAGTATGAGGCATGTCAAGGTAGGACACTGTCTGTTTGGTTGCCAGTGACGACAAGGAATCAACAGACAGATTATTATATGTTGTAAATAGCATGGTTGAAAGAAATATTGGCCCCACTTTATATTAAGTGGCCTTAACTATACTATGTACTTACATCAAAAATGAAGTACAATGTACTTACTGTGTTCATATTGTATTGCAAAACACTTTTGCTGCTATTGAGGTGGGATACAGGTAAGGTTAGGGACAGGTTTGTTGGTATGGGTAGGTTTAAGGGTGGGTTAAGGTGTAAGGGATGGGTCAACTGTGTAATTATAAATGTAATTACAGAAATGAATTACAGATGTAATTACATGCAGGTATTTTTTTAAATATAAGTACAATGTAAAAACATGTATGTACACAATAAGTGCATTGTACCAAATTATTAATTTAAATGTAAGTACATTGTTAAGGCCACTTAATATAAAGTGGGTCCGATATATTTTTTCTCAAAATGTATGTTTTTGAAACCTTAAAATTTCACAATATATTATTGTTGAAATAACATATTTTGGGTAATGTTTTGTATTTTACAAAATACAAAAAATAAATAAAAATAAAATGACAAAAAAAAATGTTTTGTGTATGTATATGTTCCAAATTTGTAGTACAAAGTTTGTTTTGGAGGACTTTTTATCTGATCATTTCACATGGTTGACAAATGTAACTTGCATTCTATAAATAAGTTGCCAATAGGCCTATATGAATTGCCATTCTATAACCCCGCCTCCTTCAAGAATTCTACACTCCCATTGGCCACCTCTTTAAGGGCGGTGTTTGTAATAAGCCTTGTGCTTGGGAATGTTTGTCCGTATTCTCAAACTGAGTTACCGCCGCTTGGACGTGGGCATATCGGTCGCGTTTCTTAACACGTTCTGTGAGTTTCTTGGAAACCATTAAATAGTTTCAGAAACTTTGCACCGCTTTAAACGCTGTGATAAACTTGTGGTGGCAAATATTTTGTTTTTGAAATTTTGCCCGTGCAACAGTTAATTTAACTAAGCATCATAATTTTTTCCCTACACAGTTGGCTTGAACAGCTCTCTGTGATAGACTGACCTGATGGACTAAACTCTTATATTTCTACTCAGTGCTCCAGAGAACGCCAGGCATTACCCTGCAGCAGGACGGCACAATGATGAACAGGAACGGAATGGTCACAAAGATTCGCACGCGGATAAGGACCGACCCATTCAAGAACAACTATGACCTGGTCGGCAAAGAGCTTGGCAGGTAAAACACCGCAGATGGACGATAGTGCGTTTAAAAGATTACAATGTGTACAATAAATGTAGTCATATGCCCGCAGGCAGTTTCATAAACTTGAGAACCTGCGTGAGACTGAATTGGGGGAGTGAATCACCGCCAGCTGGAAGCCAAAAGAGATTTGTTTGGCTCCCGCACGTGGAATAAGAGGATCAGCTAGATAGATTTTAGCCCTTACTGCAGCTTCTCAATACTGCAAACGAACTACATAAAATAAACGAAACTCTGTTAATCGCACACTTGTGCAACTTTGCGTTTATTTAACGGGACCGTTCTCTGATTCGCTTAGTTCCCTTGCAGCGTAGACCAACAGGGGCTGCAATAGGTGAATTAGTAGTGTTCCTTTCCTAAACCAATATGCCAATTCAACGAATCGCTGTCGTTCACTTTCATGCATTGCCTCATATGTTCGTTCACTGAAGTTTTGTGAAGCACATAAATAACTGCTTTAGTGGCGTTCCTTCCTTCAAAGATTGACCGGTGACTGCTGTGAGGTAGTATTTCATTGTTTGGTCCCTCTGAACGAGAGCGAGTCGGTGTTTGGAGTCTTAAACTATTAAATTAAATAGGTTATTTAAATTGTTGTTGTTTTTTTTTAAAGTATGGCTTGATGCCATGCACCACAGTTGGAAAACTGACATCTCTTTGTTATTTTTGAGGGAAATGCTTATGCGACTCGTTTTAGTCGATCTAGACACATTTAAATAAAGCATAGTCAGACTTGTTTTGTACTTGAACGAATCGATTGAGTAAAGGACTCAATAACTCGACTATTACAGCCAGACTGGCTTGTCACCATCTACTGGTAGCATGCAGAAAAGAAACCCTGAACAAATCTTAACGAATCGTTTTAGTGAATGTATTCAAATGATTCAATTCACCGGGATGAATCATTCAAAGGTGAACCACCTTACATTCTTCTTGGCATTTTCCAAGGGCCCCTTTGTGCCTGAAAACCAGACTTGGATCCTCTCAGTGCGTGTTCTCAAGTGAACACAGAATTTAAAACATGATAATTAAGAGCCACATGGGACCAAAATGTGATGGATATAGCACTGCTTGCCGTGACATTGTTCTCTAATGCTCCACTGACTAATTATAGACAAGACGGTATCGTTTGACCACTGTAACTTGTTTTCTCTTGGGCAGATGTGTTCATTTAAACATTCATGCTGTGCTTGTTGACAATTGCATTATCGGTTTCTGCTGCCTTTAGGAGAATTTTGTTTTCCAAGTTTCTGGATTATAATTTTCATTGCCTTTCCGCATCATTTAACCCAATTTGATGGGTAATTTGTGGATTGGGTTGTAAAATGTCTCAATTTGGGCTGGATTTAGTTGGCTTTTGGTTCTTTCTGAAACGTTTTGCCCCGCTCCATGTGAGATGGCACTATTTATTCATGCCTTAGAATCCTCACAAGTTTTTCCTGTAATTAAAGTGCACAAAAAGACCACATGCATGAGTCACAAGGCAAGCTGTTATTTTTATAATGCAGCCTATTTTGCTTACCATAGTGGTGAATTGAATGAGGAATGGAGGAATGCAGATGTTGGTGGATGTTGATGTGGAGATTGGGTAGGCAGAGGAAGACGGTCACACAAATGTCTTGCATTCCTTCAGCGTAACCTAATCTGATTTCATCCCTTTCCCTCTTTTATTTGATCATATATCAACATACATCATCTTCATGTGAAAGTAGCCTTGCAGCAGAGATGTTCATAGTAAGCTGAGTGGGCCAGCTTGTCTTGTGATTTCCTCTGAGTGCAACGAAAATCTTTTTTTAGTGGTAGGTCACCTTTTAAATTCATTCTTTAGCTTTCCAGATGACCATAACACACTCGTTGGCCTAGATTTTTCCTTTACTATGTACACACACTTGCATTCAAACACACTGTACAACGTAAACTGTAAAATGTATGTTTCGTGTGTGTGTGTGTGTGGCTGAACACTCTCGTCTTGGTGAATGACCAAACCATCTGGGCCTGTTGTCAGCACTCCATTCATTTGACACAAAGCTCCAACAGCAGTTTCCGTATTATTCAGCAAGATCAAATCCAAAGTTTGTTCCCAGACAACTTGTTTGTTTAGTTGATGGAAGATCAGTTTAGTTATCAGTTGTGTTTAGTTCTGTTTCCATTTCCAGTCATTTTCTTCCCCTTATTTTTGAATTCTTCGGAATTATAACAATAGTTCTTGTTCTTAAATTAATGTTTTGAGTACCAAAAGTCGTCACTGGTGCGGAAATGGACACTGTGAGAGAACAAAGTGCATGTAATCTACCAAATAAACTTATGTACATTCCCCTTGAATATGGTTACCTGACGTACAGTGTAGTGGATGTCCTAGTTCATTAAAGTTCTTACGAGTTGTGTCCCAATTCAGTGAGATAAGAGGGTATTTTAAGTCTATCATCTTTGGAGCTTCTCATGAGTATGCAAAAATGAGTTTAACCCCAACCTTCAAAATCCTACCTCTGATCATGCAGCAAAATCTATTTGAGGAACTACATCCACAGATATCATCAGTCCTAGCACCACCTTTTCACAAGCTTTCCATTGACTTCATGTTTTTTTTATGGAACTCTACACTACTTTTTTTTTTCCCTCTTGCTGTGTGGCTGTTTTGGTAATTTACACTTTTTATCCAAAGGAAGCCAATAAAGTTCATGAGTTCAGCTGAGAATTCAGTGATCCTCTATCCGAGGTGGTCTGTGTGAGGAATGTTTTACTGCAAAATTCTGGATTGCTGACTGAGCCTTCTGCCATACCAGTAGCAGACAGGCCAGCTGTGCATGTGATTCAGTCCTTCGCTTAATAATGGGGTTGTACGATTTCCCTTTAATAACGGATTGAGATTGTATATCTTTGTGTCGAAATGGACTTGTGTTTGTGTGTTCATGCACACGTGCATGCTTTTGGTTTTTTAAATGTTTATCCATTCTTTGACTCTCAAAGTGAACATGTTTCTACCATCTGGCCATGAGAATGAAACTGAGAGATGGAGACAGATAGACAGTTAAAGAAGACGGTGTGATTTTTTTTTAAAAATTTTTTGCACAGGAAGTAACCACCACAGTATCTGGGTCATCTCCAAAGATGAATGTACATTTCCTGCCCTCTGTTTGCGAGTCATTGTTTTAGATTGAGGCTGACCTTGTTCATTGGTATTTCAAAGTATTGTGTGATTTTTACAGATTTCTCATTCATCTTTGCATTTCTGAGTGTTATTGGTTTGAACAAAATTGGTTTAAGTTAATGTTGTAATATTAAGTGTTTGTGTATGTGTGAGTATTTATTTATGATAACAAATCAATATAAATGTTTTTTTTTCTTTCCAAACCTTACCTTTCAAACCTTCTCTGATCACCCCTCTGAGAAGAGG
Organism: Sinocyclocheilus anshuiensis; assembly: GCF_001515605.1. Classification (NCBI taxonomy): domain Eukaryota; kingdom Metazoa; phylum Chordata; class Actinopteri; order Cypriniformes; family Cyprinidae; genus Sinocyclocheilus; species Sinocyclocheilus anshuiensis. The sequence goes on along the minus strand of NW_015536629.1, from coordinate 131,928 downwards.
GCAGGAGAAATGTGAGGTTGGCAGAATTACGGCAACTAATGCAGTGCCCTTTGACCTTGTCGCCTCTCAATCCAACACTTTATGGGTGTAAATTTTAATGTCTGCCCTAGTCAAAGCATTTTTTTTGTTCAGGATAATTTCCTCACGTGCTGAACTTGAGAGTTGGCATCATTACATGTGGTTCTTGTGTTCCAGGGGGCGCTGTAGAGCCCCTGTGCCACGCCCGGGTCCCAGCCTCTGTGGCGTCCTAATGACCGCAGATTCCAATGTGTGTGCCAATTTTCAAGAGTTTGAGCTGTTCTGAGCGCAGATGCTGGAACGTGCTCGCTTCACCCCGACCCTGCCAACCACAATCACGTTTAGCAGGAAAACCACACCAACACTGGCAATGAATGCATTTTGGCCTGCACCTTTGGAAATTTTCAGGGACTTTTCAATGGTTTGCAAGTGTAATGTTTGGTCATTGGCTGAACTAGACGGTGAGAGGAGTGGACACAATTGACTCTCAATGGAGGAGTGTTGGAAGAGTGGGTGGTCTGTCTGTTGTGGTCTCTACCACACACACAAACTGGTGTCTCTTTATGAGATGGCCTGAAGAGGAGGTGTGGTTTAGAGCCATTTGTCCCTCTCGCTGTCGAACAAGAGAATGTCCACGCTGACGGGGGCGCTGTAGAGCCCCTGTGCCACGCCCGGGTCCCAGCCTCTGTGGCGTCCTAATGACCGCAGATTCCAATGTGTGTGCCAATTTTCAAGAGTTTGAGCTGTTCTGAGCGCAGATGCTGGAACGTGCTCGCTTCACCCCGACCCTGCCAACCACAATCACGTTTAGCAGGAAAACCACACCAACACTGGCAATGAATGCATTTTGGCCTGCACCTTTGGAAATTTTCAGGGACTTTTCAATGGTTTGCAATCATGGGAGTTGTTAACACCAAGACCCAACAACAATAGCTTTTTAAAGCCCCCATAATTTAAAAATGTAATGTTCTGTGGCAAAAACCTATGACATATCTTTAGCAGATATACATATAAAACTAGTCTATTTCTTATAGCAAAGTTGGCCAAAATGTTTCAATTTATGAATCCATAAAATGTTCTCTTCAATGATTGTGCCCTCCCCTGCTTTTATTCATTAATTTAAATTTAAATTGTATTTATTTTAATATTCATTAATTGTTTTATCTATTTTTTCTTTATTTTTAAGTGAATTTATTTTAGTATTAGTTAATTTTTTAATTTATGTAAAAAAAAATTATTTTATTTTAAAGGGTTAACCCCTTTATAAGTCCTTTCCTGTCTTTGTTCAATAGCAAATACAGGAAGGACAACTTTACTTGGCCATTTCATTTGGTCTTTGAGATTCCCAACTGGGAGCTCCATCCAGAATCTTTTTTTCCAACTGTCTTTTCACTTGTCCGTGTTAAACTTTTAAGTAGGGTGTTAATGGAGACATAAATGGGAAGAGACAAGCAGTGGAGTAATGTTTGGTCATTGGCTGAACTAGACGGTGAGAGGAGTGGACACAATTGACTCTCAATGGAGGAGTGTTGGAAGAGTGGGTGGTCTGTCTGTTGTGGTCTCTACCACACACACAAACTGGTGTCTCTTTATGAGATGGCCTGAAGAGGAGGTGTGGTTTAGAGCCATTTGTCCCTCTCGCTGTCGAACAAGAGAATGTCCACGCTGACAGTCCCGTTCTTTGTGTGTGTGTGTAGCGCCCTGTGTGTCTTTTGACTGATAGATGAGGCGATGGGAGTTCAGATGAGGGAGGTGGCAGGAAATCGGTGTGAATGAGCCTGTGTGTGTGTGTGAGCAGCCTCAGACAGCTCCAACTGTCATTCTTATCATTTGGGTGTCAGGCTCTCGTTGCAAATGAAGAAAAGGGAATAATCATGACCAGTGTGAAACTGACAGTTTAAGAATGAATACAAAGATGTTCACAGTTCATCATCGAAGGGCTGATGATCTAATAATGAGGGCAACACCAAATATGAAGTCAATTTTTACTGTGCATGTAGAAAAAAGTTATTAAAGGAGTTGTTCACCCATTATTTGTCACTGCCTTATTCCATCCCAAAATTGTATGTGGGTT
>NW_015536629.1:129544-129776 GCF_001515605.1 Sinocyclocheilus anshuiensis | reverse complement strand
AAAAAAAAAAAAAAAAAAAGACTTTGAAGTATCTTTTCAGAGATTTTTGCTGTTTTGTGGCAGATCATGGGTGATCATGGCTGTTAAGCTACAAAAAAACCCTGAAAAATATGATAAAAGGACCATAAAATTAGTCCATATGACTCATGTTCTAATGTCATGCGATTTAAAATTGTTTTTATTTTTGGTGAACGCTTACTTGTAAAAGTGGATTGAAGATTTGCTTATTCTG
>NW_015536629.1:114554-129509 GCF_001515605.1 Sinocyclocheilus anshuiensis | reverse complement strand
GTGTGTGTGTGTGTGTGTGTGTGTGTGTGTGTGTGTGTGTGTGTGTGTGTGTGTGTGTGTGTGTCAAAGATGCATTTTTAAAAAGTCTGCAACACTACCCCCTGCTATTTAATGAATGAAACCCTATAAAGGAAAAAAAAACTTATTACTGTATTAAATACAAATGTTTAATACAAATACATTTTCTATTTAATACAAATATTTATATAAAAAATCGAATGGCTTTTTATTGTTTTATTTCTATATGTATATGTGTGTGTGTGTACATACACACAGTGGTGTAAAAAAGTGTTCTAATATTTAAATTTGTTTGATGATCTGAAACATTAAAGTGTGACAAACATGCAAACAAATAAGAAATCAGGAAGGGGGCTAACACTTTTTCACACCACTGTATATAAAATATATATATATTTTTTTTTAAATATGCCGCAAATGCCTGATCAGAACTAATTGTTCCGGAGAGCTGTGTAATAAAAGCTCATGTTAAATAGTACAACGTGAATATTACTCAAAATGCTTGTATGTTGAGTTCTTCATTTTCATTCCCCAAACATTTCCCAAACTGTTTATTTAATCGCTCTTGTGTGTATGTTTGTGTGCACGCAGGGGCAAGTTTGCAGTGGTGAAGAAGTGTGTGGAGAAGACTACTGGCAAGGAGCACGCTGCGAAGTTCCTGAGGAAAAGGCGGAAGGGTCAGGACTGCCGAGGCGACATTCTGAATGAGATCGCGGTGCTGGAGTCAGCCAAGGCGAATCCCTATGTGGTGGCACTGCACGAGGTCTATGAGACCACCACAGAGATCATCCTCGTCTTAGAGTGGTAAGGCACGCACTCACACAGTTATGTAGTGACATTCCCTGACCGTGAAAGTTAAGCGCAGTGCGGAGTGTTTTATGATGACTTGGACATTGCGCACCATAATTTTGTTATTCCAAGTCACCAGGGCTTTTGAAGATTATAATTACAGGCACAAAGAAATGGCACAGCGGGCAAATCAAAACAGGAATTTTTCGTAATGCTGTTGTTTGAAAGCGTGTGTTTGGAGCTTGTTTGTCTGTACCTTTCTGGATGTTACCACAGACCACAGTTGAACTAGTTCTTCTTTTAACTGAGTGAGCTGAATGTTCCCATACAATAACCATAAAAAGAAATCAAAGAAACAAATTCTTAAGTGAGAATGTGGTGTTCTAGTGTTCGGTCCTCGTGAAAGGTCAAATCCGAACACTTCTCAAAAAGCACTGCAATGTGACTGCATTTTTTCTGACCATGCTGCAACCTCGCCAAAATCAAGAATCACTGAAAACGTTCAGCAGACCTGACTCAGACCTATGAGTTTTCATGAGTTTTATTTAAAGTATTGATAACCTAAATTCACTTCATTACTCATCCACATTTTGCCACAAATAAAAATAGCTCACCCTTAAGTTGTTCCAAAACCATATGGCTTTCATTGTGTAACACACAATGAAGGGTTTTTTGATACTTTTGTCCTTTTTAAAGCTCAAAAGCTACAGTCTCCATTCATTGTAATTAAATGGAAAAGAGCAGCCAGGACATTCTTGGAAATTTCTGAATTAAAAAAAGGTAAATGTAAAAATGTGAAATATTATGTACAAAAAGACGTGAAATGGGTTTGGAACAACATGGGCTGTAAATGTTGACTTGTGAGTTATTCATTTAACACTTTGGTATTCACCACATATTTGAGAAAATTGCTTACTGTATATTTTCAGCTGAAGCATAATCAAACACTTTTAGTTTTCCAGTAAACCTGAAGCTGATAACGTTTACTAATGATGAGGAAATGACAGGTCATTATGTTTAAATGCTTTTCGTAAGCTCTCTGTGTATCTATCATTTAAATCTCCCTTATTTTTTCCCCTTAATTTGTTAAAGGAATTAGTTTTTTTTCCCCTACTATCTGTGTTATTGCTGTGTAAATTCTACATAATATCAACACGTATTGTGTGTTGATCTGTGTAGAGAGGCAGGATGCTGACTGGTTGGATGATGGAGGTTTTGAGAATTGGTAGATTATATCTCTGTCTGAAAGGTAACATGCCACAAAAAAAAAGTCAAATAGTTGCTGCACACGGCTAAGCCACTTCCTCTGAAGAGACAGCTGTATGTCAATCTGTCACTTGTAAGCACGCACATTGGCATGTGTGCAGGCAACCTGTGGAGTAAGTTTACCTTATAAGGAAGGTAACTCTTCTCGTTTTTCGTCAATTGTTGTGCAAGTTCAGTCACATCAGTCAAGGTCTGTGAGACTGAAGTCATGGTCTGGTCTGTTTGCACATAACATATATAGATATACAAGTCTTATTTATATTTTTATATGAATAAACTATCATATATATACATTCTAAATTTTTTGTATAAAACTTTTACAAAAAAAGGTGAGTTCAGCCCCACTCTTTTTTTTTTTTTTTTTTGCATGTTTGCATATTTCTGTGTCTGCTGTCGTGTCAGAACAGTCTGTCTGGTTTTGGTAAGGAACAATGCATCCAGTTCATTTTACTCTGGTTGTCTGATGTTAGTTAAATCCTTAAACTTGGATGTGGGCAGGTTTAGCAGTAAAAACCAGTTAAACCGAAGAGACACGGACAGAAAGAGACACTTCAATTTCCATTTCCTGTGGCTTTTCTTCTAAAAGCAGAGCTGCGATGTACTCGCATTTGCATGTGCAATGCATCACCACATCCTCTGTTGTCAGAAACAAACCGAGTTCTCGCAGTTTTCTGCCATTTAAAGTTAAAACCCTAGCTATTGTAAGACTGAGAATAGAAAAGGTCATAATTACATTTACCAAACACACACAGACACCCCACGCAAATTTGTGGTGAAACACCAGCACCGACTATTACATAAACACACTAGCCACTTTTTCAAAAGCCACATGTACATATGTTTGGTGTAAAATGAGATTATTTTAGGATGTTTTTGGGACTGGCTGGTAAATTTTAAAATGGGTCAGATCAAGTAACAGGCCTAACTGTAGGTTAGAGAGAGTTTTCATCTTCTTAAAACTATTATTCATACTTTCAAGCAGTCTGCATTTACATTGAAGGATCTAATAGAGATTTTAGGGTGATCTCTTTTGTTTTGGGCTGTAAAAACACACTAGCAACCACTTGCAACACCATAGCAGAATTTATCACAGACAAGGGATGTTCTTTGAAAAAAAATGAGTTGAGTGATTTGTCGAGTGATCTGTTTCTTAAAATCCCTTATTTTTTGGTGAATCTGATATTGGTACTAATAATTATATTGTTTTTATATTCCTGTTACAAAACTAATTGAGATTTCTCACTAGAGCTTTTGGTGTGGATCTGAATTTGTTTGTCGAGTTGGTTACCATTTGTTTGGTACGAAAGCAGTTTTGATGCAGTCCACAGTAGGTATGTCTACAAGCCGTCCTAAATTCGTGGAAGTGAATCGCGATTGACGACAAATGTGTTTCTCAGAGTTGCTGTTTTCTAGATAGATTGTCTTTGGAGAGCATTCTTCACATCTTTAGCAAGACTCTTTAAGTCCGAGTACTCACTCTCGTCTTTTCGTGAGAGGGGAAATGCGCTCTTGGTGGTCTTGGGTAGCGGATGAGCATATTTTTATCCTTGCTTTCTGTTCCAGAAAAAGTTTGTTTGAGCGACAACTTGAAATTCCTCTGTCATTCGTCGTTCACCAGCGCAGTGGCATTTTGATCAGGTGAAATCAATAAAAATGGGACGTCAACGTCACCAGCCTGTAAGTGTGATTTTTAAAAAAAAATTTTTTATGCAATGGCTGCTCCTCTTGAGTCGATCATAAATCCGAGTCAGTCCATGGAACCACTTTTATAGATTCTTCAGATTTTCTCTCACACACACAACGAAACCAAAACATGTTTTTCATACATGAAAGGCTGTGAGGATTTGACCCTGCACATGTGTGAGCATTAACAGACCTCTTTGGGGTTTGTTTTGCTGCTGTTATTTTAGAAGACGGTCACTTCGGGGGAATTTGGAGTGGAGGGTTTATTCCATTAGGGTGAAGGGCTTGAGTTGTTGTGATATGTTTGATTAAAGGGGGGAAGGGGGTGCGAAAGGTTCCCAATATCCCAGTGTAATTCTTTATAAGCCTCTAGTTGCTCATCTGATAAGCGATACCCAAAATCCCCTATTTATACAGCTGGATTCAACTGTTATGTAACACACACCACACACACATCCATACAGACTCTCCACTGTAGATGAAAAGCTAATACATGAATGTCTATTGGATGGGGCTTATGTGTGCGGCCCGTAAGCCACTACACATGGCCCTGATTTTCACAATCTTTCATCGCCCCAAAGGAGTAACTGCTTGCAAATCCTCATGGTAACCCTCGCTACGGTTATGCAAGGATGAAATTCCCCATCCGTCGGTACCCAGAAGTCTTCTCTAATTTAATAATTAGCTGTCTTGTTGGAGAAGCCCAATTATAATGTGTAGAAATGAGTGCAAACACCTGGCGTAGCGTTCAAACGACTCCACACATGTGGGTGGTGTACACATGTACTGTTGATTTCTTGGAAATTTTTACGAGTTATTGTTTTATTGAGCTCATTATATGCTTGATATGGCTTAAATACTAATATCAGATGGGACTATGAGAAACACCTCACCCTCATCTCTGAAACTGTTATTCTAAGATGGTTGAGGGTGTGTTTGTGTCTTTTTGGGTGTCTCCAATCATAGATTTATTTAATGTTTTTTTTTCTTCTTTTTTGGCACAATAAAAAAAAAAAAGTATTACGTAAGAACTTAATTTGAGATCTAAATTGTAACCTTCTCTCTCTTTTTCTGTTTCAGTGCTGCCGGAGGTGAAATTTTTAACCAGTGTGTTGCTGATAATGACGAGGCCTTCACAGAGAAAGACGTCATCCGATTGGCCAGACAGATTCTGATGGGCGTGGCCTGTTTCCATCAAAACAACGTAGTTCATTTGGACCTTAAGGTGAGTGTACTGTTTGTATTTTCGTGTTCGTGTTCGTGCACATGTACGTCATGATGATTCAGCCAGAGTTCTGGAATGTCTCAAACATCTTTTTGACCATTCTTGGCAGTGTGGGATTGAATCAGAACAGTTTTGTTGCAACAAATATGCCAGAAAGTTACTTGAGGGCTAAAACGTCTCTGCTGCCCCTTTTTTCTCATCTGAGATGGGGTGTATGTGTGTGAATTCAAATGCATTAATGTCCACAGTAATTGATTAAATCGCTGTATTATGTCTGTGTATGTGGGCGTAACAAAGAAAGGAACTACAAATAGTTTCCCCTCTGTTCTGTTTTGGGCTATAGTACACCCTAGATTTATTTATTTATTTTTTTTGGTTTAACAACATTGATTGTGTAACAACAAGAGGCATAGGTCAGCAAAAAAAGTTAGATAGCATTTGCAGAAATAATGGGATTGAATGACTTTTGATAGTGTGCTTAAGACCACTATTAACCAGACCTGTTTAAACACACTCTGTTGTAATAACGCCAAGTGCTTCAATCTAATTTTAACATTATTAATTTCATCAGTTTTGTGCCTCGGGATGTTAGACTGAATGAAAGCGTTTGATTTTAGTGAACTTATTATTTGCATGCTTGAGGTGGAAACTGTTTGATAAATGGTTAATGCGGCACTAAAAGGGTACTTTTCACATGCAACTATTAAATTCTGTTAAAAAGTAAATGAAATTTTAGTACCAATAAATTTTCTAAGTGTTTTTTAATTTTTTTATTATTATTATTATTGGGGAAACAGGTTCTGCTCTGTAATTCAATGTTTCCTTTCTCTCACACCCGTAATGTCTTCTCCAGCCTCAGAACATCCTGTTGACGAGTGCCAAGCCATTGGGTGACATCCGTATTGTTGACTTCGGCTTATCTCGGCGGGTGGACAGTGTGTCAGAGTTACGGGAGATCCTGGGCACTCCCGAGTATGTGGGTGAGTCGGACCTCCTTAATTTGCAAACCTCAAATCCTCCTGCGCACAGCATTACTGCTGCAAAAAACGGATATGTGAAGACTTGTCAGCTCAGTATAGTGAAGAGGAGGGGTAAAACAAAAGCTTGTTTAAGACTAATGAAACGTAACTATTGACTTGGTTGTGACTCCCTCAGTCATAGAAAATCTGCAGAAAAATCTGGCATAAAATGGTAAACATTTTCTAGCCTTACCTACATTTTATTATAATTTTCTTTTATATCATTGATCGTTTTTGAACACTTTTGCATCAGACTGCTGAGATAATGAAACATTTTTTTGTTTTGTTTTTTTGTGCACGTGTAGCTGTGTTGTGAAGGGTAATGAGACATTTGTTTCTCTCTTTCCTTCAGCTCCTGAGGTCCTGGACTATGAGCCCATCAGCACAGCTACTGACATGTGGTAAGTTGAACTCTTTGAGTGTCCAGAGTCCAGACGTATGTGTGTGTGTGAGAGTTTGTAGTATTTGACACTCATATGAGGTGTTTTATAAAGGTCATTTATCCTTGTGGCTACATCTGGATAACTGGGCCTATAAAAGCAGATGCAATTTGCATGATTCATTTCTGTAATCTAGTCATTCAATAAATGTGTCCGTGTTTATCTGCATGATAAAAAGTCAGCATGTGCAATCAGTTTACAACCCACTGAATATCCAGAACATTGTCTAGAAAGTTCACACACATTGTTCCCTGTCTTTCATATTTTAACTTTCATTAGTGGAGCTCACTAAAATAATCACTATTACTTTTGTTCATGCTTAAAGATTTTGAATAAACCTCTAACCCCAAGTATGAGCAAAACTAATGATTCTTGCTGTAGTTTGAAGTTGCAATGTAACGGAAGTAGCAACAGATCTTTTCTTCTGTATTGTGATGTACCGATTGTAGGAAGTTATGAAATTAAGGAATAATTACAATTAAAAAAAAATGGTAAAGAATAAAATAAATATATATGCACGATGAATTGTTCACACTAAGATCTATAACGTGTATTTAGAATATATTTAGTTTTCCATTTCATGCCGGCTTTAAGAATTAAACTTAACAACCTGTATGACTTGTTAAGTGTCTTATTACTTTTCTAATCCTAAATCTGCTTAAAATAAACATGTTTAAAGCCCAAGCTGGTTTCCTGGTCTTATCTGGTTTAAGCTGGTCTCCCAACCAAACCAGCAGAGAAATGCCCAAAATCCAAAACCAGTCAGGCCGTGCTGGAGACCAACTGAAAGTTTGAAACTAGCAAACTTTTTTTTTTTTTTCTTTTAGCAGTGTAGGCTTATTGATTATCATGTGATAAAACATCACATTTTAAGATGTGTTTTTTTCTGCCGTACTGATCTGTGTTGCTGCTTTTCCCCTACAGGAGCATTGGGGTGCTGATTTACGTGATGCTCACAGGCGAGTCACCTTTTCTGGGAGAAGAAAAGCAGGAGACCTTCCTGAACATCTCCCAGGTCAATGTGGACTACTCGCAGGATGTCTTTCAGGGCATCTCTGACCCCGCTGTGGATTTCATCCAGTCACTGCTCATCAAAAACCCCAGGTAGGGATAGTTGGCTGTTATTTGTAAGAGTGGATGTGAAATGACATTGTGACGCTCCAGTTTTGTTTAGGCAAACTTACATAACCTGCTTGATGGAGACCAGACATGCAATCTAACGCTTCAATCTCTCATTAAAATGTAATGGACCCCGGGTCTTGAATATACAGTGAAATTATCCTTGCAATCTTACTTTTTCCCCCACATCCCTGGGCACTTTTGCTGCAACTGATGAATGGTGAAAGGCTTTTTGGGTCTGCTGGTGTAACAAATGGAAGTCCAGACCTGCCGTCGTCACTGCTGTATGGGAACTGATAGTAGCAGGGTCTCTGATCCAGAACTATAATCTGCACTCCATAAAACTTAATGCTTGTAGATCATCGCCACTGAAAAAGCAGGAGAGGAAAAATGGTAGCTTAAAGCAATGTGGTAAAATTCCTCTGAATGTGAGTAATTGGGGAAGGAAAAATCTGGGAACCTAAACGAGAGAGTGTGAGAGCCTTTCATTTGGTGGAGAAACCAAATGCTGATGAGAACCGTAGTGCATCATTGCACAAAAAAGCACACTCTTGACATTTTCTCACATTTTGTAATTCTTTACCATAGGCCAATTTTGCGGTCTTTGCTCAAAGTATGTATATATTTTTATTATTATTATTATTATTATTAGAAAATAATATAAATAGACCTGTATCTATTATATTTTATATTGTTATTTTATTCAGTTTCACTTTTTTCCATACTTGTTTATTATTATTATAATTATTTGCATTTTTTGGAAAATAATATATAATAGACAGGTCTGTTTATTTTAGTTTCCCAAATAAAATAAAAGTATGATTTTTTTTTTTGTGTGTGAACGACAATATAAAATAGAATAAATAGGTCTTTTTATTTAATTTTATCAATTCACCCAAACAGTATTTTTCTTACTTTTTCCTATTTTTTTTATTTTTTATAAAATAACCCGACCTATTATTTGAAAATTATGCATGAATTTATTTTATTTAAAACAAAACTTGTTTTTCTTTATACTTTGGCAGTATAATTTTGTTGCAGTATCATCATTCTGTGTGCCAATATGAGAATGTGACTTACCAACACTCTCAGTAGTGACCAGTTCTGATATGTATGTTGTACAATCTGATATAAAAGATGTTGCATAATATGCACATTTAACAAACAAACAAAAAAAATCACAAAGTATGTTTGTCTTTCTCTCTCTCTCTCTCTCTCTCTCTCTCTCTCTCTCTCTCTAGAAAACGAGCAACAGTGGAACAGTGTTTGACTCATCCCTGGTTAAGGGTCGACTCTCATCAACACGCTGTGGACGCCCCTCTAGATGAGCAAGAAGCCAGCCAATCCGAATCAGAGCCTGAAAGTCCTGTCCCCTCCCCAGAACTTGTCATCATCCCTTCATATCCCACCTGGCTAGGCCAGGGGGAGCTGAAGACGGGTTGGGACACTTTCAGTTTCACAGAACCATTCCCACCTCGTCCCGAGATACAACAAGAACTCATCTGTTAAGCAACGGACATGATTGCCCAATCGGAGGGCCTCTGTGTTAACGACCTGCCAGACTGGTGTGGCCTACTTTGGACTGGACAGCGGCGGTCTACTCAGGTGTTTGCAGCACCGTTGTATGTGCGTGTGAAGTCTTTGTGTCGTCTTGTGTGGGATATGTAGCCGTCCTGGTCTGTGAATGCGAGTTGACCTCCCTTATGACCACAGAGGTGTGCGCGTGTGTCTACAACAGATCTGAATGAGATTTTTTTTAAAGCCCCCTTAATAAAGCATTCTTAAGCTCTTGGTCAAGGTTCTTAACTCAACGCACCACAATGGATTGTTTATACTTTTAGAGTGGATTGAACCTTCTCTGCTGTCTGTACTTGGTCCAAATCTCAAGTCGGAGTCTCCCCAGGAAGTGCCTGCTGCATTGTAGGAAGGAAATGGAAAGCTCTGATAAATTGATCATTGCTCTTCACTGGACCAACGCATTATAAAATATTCTGAAGAACTGACACTGCTTCTTTCCTCAAACAGTAGATTTGACATCATTCTGCTTCTTTAGAAGTGGCACCTGCATTTTAATGAACTGATTCACAGAGACTACTTTTGTTCTAGCACTTTCGGTGGGAATAAATTTGTACTAAATCTCCCAACAAGCACATTTAAGTAGTTCAACATGGTCATTCATACCCACAAGCCACTGTTTGTTTGATTTCTCTCACCGTTTCTGTACCACTTTTTTCCTTTTCTTATTCATAAGTTTGCTATAATTGCACAAATGTCTTGTACCGTTGTTGTTGTTTTCAAGAGGTATTTTTGCCTTTTTGTAATATATTCTGTATGTTATTTTTTGTGTCTGGTAAGGCATCATGGGCATCGAGAGGTAAATTTTCCAAGTCGTCCGTGATGGAGTGGGGCTTATGACTGAGGGCCGCTCAAAGTCTTCTGGGATTTGAGCATTTCAGACAGTTGTGGGAGATGTTTGCATTTTCAGAAGAACAGAGTACAACAAAACAAAAGGCTTTGATAATTGTATATTTTTTATTTAAAAAAAAGAATGTAAAAAAGTATTTTTCTACAGTTGTGGTATTTTAAGATTAATATGAGAAAATAAATTGTAATATTAATTTAGTTTTTTTTTTTTTTTTTAACCAGTTGTGCTTATAAAAGTTTGCACTTGCGTCCAGTTGGACTACTTATGTATTATTGGCATGCCTGGCAAGATATTGAAGAAAATAAATGATCATTTTGTATTAAACTTATGAAGAATCTTGTTTGTTTACCTTCTAATAGGTTCTAATTAAAGCAAGAAGCCGTGGTTTACAGTGAATTTATAACAGCCAAGGGGCGCCTAAAACTACCCTTAGCTGTTATAAATTCACTGTAAACCATGGCTTCACGGGGCTTATTGCTTTTATAAAACGGTTATTCCATAGATGTATTAAGGTTTCACAAAATAAAACCGAGCAAATAAAGTGTAATGATATTAATAAAAAAGTATTCTTCCACCAAACAATCTAGTTCCTCAGAAACAGTTGTGGTTGCAATAAAGTGGTTGCCGAGCAACACACAAATGTAAACAAAGGTGTATGTTTGTAGAGTAATTTACAACAGCTTTGAACGTGGCTCAGCCAATCAGAATCAAGGACCGGAACTATCCGTTTTATAAATAAACGTTTAAAAGTTTGAGGTCAATAAGACTTTTTTAATAGCTTTTGAAATGCACCAAGGCTGCATTTATTTGATAAAAAATGCAATAAAAAGTTAGTATTGTGAAATATTACAATTTAATGTAACTTTTTTTATTTCAATATTAAAAATGTAATTTATTCCTGTGACAGTAAAGCTGAATTTTCAGCATCATTACTCCAGTCTTCAGTGTCTCATGATCCTTCAGAAATCATTCTAATTTGCTGATTTGCTGCTCAAGAAACATTTCTCATCAATGTTGAAAATCATTGTTCTGCTTAATATTTTTATGGAAACCATTATACATTATGGTTGAACATGGTTCAGAAGAACAGCATTTATTTGAGATTTTTGTGATGTAAATTTCTTTACTGCGTATATATAGATATCCATAAACCAGCCATAACAAAAATAATATTGTAATGTAGTGAAACAATTTCCAAAATTTGTTTTAATATTTAGAAACATAAATGATAAAATCTTGATAGACTACAAAAGAAAGTGTGCAAAATGATCCTTTGTTGGACTAAGGTATCAAGTTTCCACATTCCAACCATCAAGGTTACAGGGAAATATGAAATATTGCTCCTCTTTGCAGTTTTCCTAACCATGTGAGACTGAGGTAACCTCTTGAAATGACAGAGGAAAATCCATCATTTTCTTTGAAAGGTGAGATTCTTTTTGCCAGTGTTCCCTCAGAACAGTAGTATTTTCTACATTTGGATGCCAAGCTTACTATCACTAGTCATGAACTCTTACCCTGAAGCGTCTGGCATGCTTTAACCAACTGTAGGACAATGAAATAATGTAACGGGTAAATATTATATCAATTTTTATTTGAGTAAAGATCTATCTTCAATCTTCCAAGATGCTCCGAGAGAAAACTTGTTCTACCTGACAGATAGAAAATGAACTCACTCTTATGTATATCTTTCAGTCAAAAGCAACTGGACACTTTGGAAGTGAAAAAGGTGACACATCTTACCAGACCTTTCCCTACTAATGAAGGAAAGTTGTTTTAGATAGCAATTTTTAACACAATAATGTGTGCCTTTACTCTGAATTTTTAAACACACAAGCAGGAAATGCCATGTGTTTAAGAAAAGAACATGTTCCTGCATTCCTCCACACACACACACACACACACACACACACAGAGGTTGAACAACATTGATGTCTGCCAATAATTGTTTTAATGTGCTTTTCCTCTGCATGTTAGCATTCTTCCTGCACACACACACACACACTCCCACCCTGGTCTCTGGAGTTCCCGTTTCTCAGGGGAATTAGAGGAACGCAATGCTGTTTTTCAGGCAAGCAGATTTTCTTTCCTGTCCTTTCTGTTCTCATTCCATTCTTTCTATCTTCACCTTCAAAAGAAGCTGCATTACTTCTGCTCACTCCCAATACAATGATGGCAAATATATTGTTGATATGTACATAATATAATGACAGTAAATGAAATGCATATACATGAAAGTGTTGACATGCTTTTAAAACTACAGCTTTTTTATCATAAAAGTCATAAAAGATTAATTACTAAATTTAAAAAAAAAACATTTTCTTCAAATGACTCTCAAGTGTGTTTTCATTCTATTTTGTCAGCTCATATATGAAGGATCTCTATGTATCTCTGATGCTGATGAAACGAGCTGCACTGCAGTGATTGGTCGCTCTGTGTTTGTTTAATCTCTTAACGTTTCCTCAGTTTCCCTGCCCTTCCTCATACTGTGACATTATGGTGCAACTGAAACTCATTCTGAAATGTCATCTCTGATTTCATCCTCCAATTCCCCACAGCATAGGGCTGCAGTAACAAGGAAAATTCCAGAAAGTGATCAGAAATTCAAAACATATGGGAACAAAGAGGAATCTTATATCCATAAGATCAGTGGTCTGAGCCGCTCACCTTTGGAGTTACATAACCTGTGGAGGACAGAAGGGCATTATGAAGCTGATGAAGTTCAGACACACTGACAAAATAATCTGTTTGGCAGGTAATGTTCTCGATTACACGTTCAAATAAATTAGTACAAACAAAAAACCAAGAGCAAGATGAGTGCTTTAACTTTCTACTTATTTTATTTGATTGCTAGTAAGGTACCAAATGTTAAAAAAAGAACAATTCAAATGTAAAATAATTCAAAAATACAAATTCTCTCATAATTTACTCCATAGAAGATGTTCTGTCTTCCAAGGTTAGCCTATTTAAATCAATGTGATAAAAGAGTTAAGTCAAAAGTAATCTAGAATTGATCAAAAAGTAGTTTGATTATATTACCTAAAATATATAATGTAATGGATTACGTTGCTAACTACAATTTCTGTCATGTAATTTTGGAATTCAGTAACAGACTACAATTTGTAAGTAATCTACCCTATAGACAGTATACAACTTTACCAGTCTTCTGAGTTTTTTTTTCTCAAGCGATAATCCTTACATGTTTGTCCCATTGAAACAGTCACTGAGAACCAATGAAGCGTGATCAGTTATAATTTTGTCATAGTGAAGTGTATGAAGACAACAACACAAGTCAAAACAGCTTCATATTAGAGTTTATTAAATAAAGGTTTTGACACCCTTCATATCATGCTGTGCAGCCAAAGCTTGTCCGTCATGAAGTAGAGAGAGTGTTTGGCCCCGCATATTTATCACATGGAACTTGTAACATCATGTTTATAACTGACAATTAAAAACACTCCCAAACCTTGAATAGACCTACCTCATGAATTATTAAAATACAACAGCCAATGGCAGGTCTCCAGCAGCAGACCTTTTCAATATTTATATTTTTGCATTAGAAGTTATATTGTTTATTAAAATTACAATATGCAGTTTGGGTGTAGCATGTGTAGATGAATCATATAATGCCTTTGCTCAGCTGCGCATTCAATCTTAAAATCAAATTTTAGTGGTGATATGCAACAAGTTGAATTAAAACACATAAGGCCAAAGTCATTCAGTTCACATTTGAGAAGGATTTCACACGCAGGTGTCTTCATGATTGGAAAGATGAAGTTCTCAGGAGATTTCACTCAGAGACCACAAGAATTCACTTAATGGGCTACGTATTACACATTTTTATTTCTATGTGGTATGTATTTTTTTTTTTTAATTATTATTATTGTTGTTGGTGGAATTGTAAAGCTTTTGTGACTCATGTTTATGAAGTGTGTAGGCATAATGCATAGGGGGTTTTGTGATATTTATCTAAATTGTTCTGGGTTGAACTGGTGTTGGTATAGAACTTGATCTATTAGAGTTATAACACGTGTTATAATTGTTTTGGTGAATGTCTTTGTCAGATCGTAAATGTCTGTTTATTTATGTACACATAACTATATTATTAAGGGTTTATATGTCATCCGTCGCTTTAAATGCTAAAGCTCATTAAAGTTGCCTGGGTGGAATCAGATTGGCTGTATATATAGGTGTTATTAAAATGAATGATGCTTTTATCTGATGCAAATTTATTGATGCAATTTCTCACTTTCTCTCTGTCTCCCTTGACTTTTTGTCAGAGTGTGACAAGCCTCCTTTCTCACGTCTCATTTTTAACCTCTGTGACTATCCCTAGAGGCAGATCCGAGCTCTTGCATAACCAGGACATTCCTTTACGCCTCTGACCCGATTACAGCTCATTAAGGTGAGACACACAGAGCAAAAGGAACAAGAGTGAGAGCGAAAAGTGATCATGACAATGATCACATTAATGAGCACTGAAAGATGAAAGGTGGGAGCCATCTCTGCTTCATGGAAGTGTGTTCAAAATGAGTGTGTGAGTTTCCTTTGTCATGCATAAGGCAATGAATGTTTCAAATTACTTTTCACAGGGTAATATATCATATATCTTGAGGTCAGTGATGGAATATGAGTTTGTTTACTGCTGCCTTAAGTTCACCCTGTTTGACATAACCTCTCTTTTGGATCAATATTATTCTGAAAACAGATGTCTGCTCTATCCTACATGTCCTTTCATAAAAGTGATTTTGAATATTCTTGCCTTCCAAACTATCTGTCAACATATTTTATGCTCTGTTTGTGGTAGATTTAATGCAGAAAACAATTTGTATGCAGAAAACAACTGTATGCAGGGCTGAACTGGCTTGTTTAGACCAGTTCAAGTTTGTAGTTGCATTGACATATTTTCCTTTCCTCCACCACACCACAACAGAAATTAAATGAAATAAAATAAAACAAAACTATATATATATA
>NW_015536629.1:102153-114119 GCF_001515605.1 Sinocyclocheilus anshuiensis | reverse complement strand
ATGAGGTTTCTTTTCTCAACACTCCTCAGTGCTGAAAGTGAACACTCGATGGTGATTGGCTGATTTTTTTTTACCAACGGAGGCACTAGAGTTCAGCGCTCACCCGGCCTCCCCCTCCCCTTCTCTATCATTAGCAGTTGTAATTACATCAGCAGATTCGGCACATTCGAGATAGAAAAGCGGTGCTTTCACGTTATGGTATTACAACTGTGAAATTACAAACAAAAAATACACATTCTGGGACATGAACTGAAATGAATTGTGAATTTTATTAACATTAAATCGTCCTCCTCCCATTTTCCCCTCAAAATTTTGGGGAAGCTGTGCCTCCCCTGCCTCCCCCGACGAGCTGCCACTGTACAGTGGACAGATATTTGGAAGCCATTTTGAACCATTTAAAATGTAGCATCATGTCCCAACCACCAACTGGCGAACCCCTAAAGGGTTGTCTACGATTCCATTTAACTGTTGTCTTTTTATCTATTTTTTTGTTTTGAGATATTGCATAATATATTCAAAATGGCGGCAGGAAAAGGGGATGCACCATGTACCTCGGCAATAAGTGTTAAATAATTTTATTCTCAGAAAACCAGACAGGTACAAAAAAAATGTTTCAGTTAAATAGGATGTCAGAAATAGTTTCATCTAGATTTTAACAATATTTTTCTTGCACATTTTTTTCTGTGACAGAAAATATACCTGTCCACTACAGTAGACGTCATGCACCAAAGGGTATAATTCTGCCTATGGGCCTATATATAGGTCATGCCTTATTTTGTGTTTTATTAAAATTATGATATAATTTACACTTGAATGGTTTTATTGAACAGAAATATTAAATCGTCTTCAGATTTTATAATTTATTTCAATGCTTAGAGTCTATATTTATTTATTAGGTAATATAAAACTGTAGGCATGTATACGTGTATACTGTATGAGTGCAGATATATGTGTGCATGATTGTGTTCGAGTGTGTGGTGGGAGGGTGTGGGTGCTTGTGTGTGTTTGTATTTCTGCTCACATGTGTATGAATAGCCCACCACCAACCCCCCACACCGCACCACACACACACATACTGCCTCACACAGCCCATAGACACACTCTCTTACGTTTTGTTTGTTACACTTCACATTTCTGTGCCGTCATGACATAGCTTGTTGTTATTGAATGTTCTTATGTGTATTCAAACCATTTTCACATAGCAAATATTTTAAAAACTTTTTTTAAGACCACACATTTAGTTCTATTGATTCACTTTTTATACCTTTGATGCATGGTGTCCACTACAGTGGACATATATGTAACTCCCTCAAAATATAATATATTGGCATGATTTTTCACTTGTTTAAAAGTAAAAACAAACATGTAAAAAAATATATTACTTTGTGATTTAATAATTCATGCATCAGAGGAATATATATATATATATATATATATATATATATATTAGAATTTTAACTTTAACTAGAATATATTCTAATATATATTAGAATTTTAACAGTATAGCAAGAACATACTGCTATAATGCTATAATATAAATGCAGGGCAGCTATAAATACACTTGAAGGATCAAACAAGTGTTGATGCATATGTCTCTGCAGTCATTTGAGGAAATTTGAGTTGGCACTGTATTGATCAAGTGAATCATATTTTTATGCGGGTTGCATGATGTTGTCGTGACAAAATGCTACTGGGCATTTCAAAATCATATATCATTTTATTATATCAATCATTAAATGTGAAATAAAAGTATTATGTAAGAAAAGCTGTTTTGACTTGTTTCTGCTGTATTGACTAATGCTCTTGTAATCTGCTGTACGGTTGCCCACATAAACATATTCCTTTCCAGATCTGTTTAAAATTAAACACTGAAGACAGAGTAATAACTTTTGAAAGTGAAAAGAGGTGTGTTTACTTGTTTATTTTGTAAGAGCTATAAAAATAGGTTCATGACTCGTATGTATTTTTTTCTGATAAAGAACATTGACAAAGTAAAGCTTTTAACATCTTCAAAGTGTATAACATCTTCATCTTCTATTATCAGCAAAACTGTTTATGTGAAGTTTAATTAAAAAAATAACATGAACATCATATTTATTATGACCCTTTTTATTGTAGTGACAGCGGCACTCAAGCTGCATGACCTCTACATGTTTGTGTCAAAACTGATGATCATGTTCTCCAGCATGATTTGAGATGATCCAGAGAACATCATGTTCCTCAATGGAAGCAAGAACATCTGACCTTCTGTTCAAAGAAGTTCACAGAAGTTCACATTCTCAAAGTCACAAATGCTTATTTTGCTTATTTAACTTAGAAATAACTCTGAATTTAAATTTTTTTTTGTTTATTGTACATCATAATCGTTCTTTTTTTATTAATCGTTTTTAAAAACGCTTACCCCTTCCGATTATTTTAAAGTTTAAGTTATGTTCATTGTGTTTAGTCCCCTGTGGTACAACCACATTTTCCCACAAAACACAGCTATTTTTGGTCACACTCTGCTATTTATTCTACTGTATATTCTACCAGTTGAAACAAAAATGTCTTACAACAGATCAAAACACTCTTGAACTAAGGACTTTTCCTTGCAATTTTCTTTATCTCTAAATAATATTTGTTTTTCTGCCTCTGTAAGGGCGAGCAGATGTGACATCGGAATCTAGATCATCATTCCAGGATCATGCGGGTAATGTGTGTGAGAGTATGTGTGTGTGTGTGTGTGTGTGTGTGTGTGTGTGTGTGTGTTTATGTTCTGTTATCTATTATACTTTATATGGGATTGTGCCATGTGGTTGCGTGCAGCATGAAGAATTATAAAGGTATGATCTCTCTTAAGCTGCTTTATCAGTACTTTACAATGGATCTGAGTTCATAGGCAAAGAGTTCACAGGCGGCCTCCATAGCCGCGACAGGACGGACAGAGAGTTCACAGATGGCCTCCTTGGCCGGAACAGAACAGGCAAAGAGTTCACAGGCAGCCTCCATAGCCATGACAGGACAGGCAAAGAGCTAACAAACGGCGTCCATAGCCGTGACAGGACGAGCAGAGAGTTCGCAAACGGCCTCTATAGCCGTGACAGGACAGGCAGTGAGTTCACAGACGGCCTCTCGAGACTTACTGATATAAAAGTTTTGGAGTACTATTTTTGCACAATGCACATTTCTTAATATTAAGCTTGAAATGTGTTTTGATGTCACTATTAATGAGGATTGTATGATCTTTAAATAATATCGTTCTTTAAATGCAAGATACTTAAAGTGTACCTGAAGTATACTAGTTCCACTTTAGCACAATCGAATATACTTGAGAATATCTTTAGTTGAACTTCAGCACTACTTCCGCACAATTGAAGTACAAAATTGGTTCTTCCAATTTAGCAAACTTTAAGTATACCAGTTTAGTATACTAAAAGTACAATTGCAGGGTATTTATATTATAAGTACATAAATATCTAAGTGTAATTGTAGTATACTTAGCATGACATAAATGTATTTCAAACTGTTACGGGGCGAACGAGACATGAGACTTGCGGATCCATTTGCAAAGCTTTAATAGGAGACAGAGACGTGGTCATAAAACAGGCATGGGTCAGACAATGGCAAACAGGTATATTGAGGGCAAGACAGAAGAGTAATCCAAAACGGGCGTGGTCGATAAGCGGCTAACAATATCCAGAGGGCTTGACATGAGGGGTAATCCAATAACACGAGCTAGAGTCCAGGCGAGGTGCAAACACAGTCCGAAACAGCAGGCAAAGGGTTAACTTAAGATAAACAGGCAAAAATCAGGTACCAGGAAATCAGAAAACACGGCGAGACTAGACTAAGACTAGAACTAGGAACTAGAAACTAACACAGGGGAAAAGGCTCCGTAAAGTAGCTATCACACGATGAGCGATAAGCGCTAAACAATACTCGGCCGTGGGAAGGGATCAGAGTGAGTGTTATATAGGGAATGTGTGATTGATTACAGCTGTGTGCAATCAACTGTGTGTGTGTAATCAGTGCAGTGGATGATGGGAACTGTAGTCCGGGTGAAGTGCAACAGTGGTGTGGTGCAAGAGTCCATAGTAGTGGAAGAGTGACCTCTGGTGGCGAGCAGACGGAAGTTCATGGACCGGATTTGTGACAATTTCCCCTGTATACTTCATTTCTGCAGGAGTGCCAGAGAGAAGCCATTGGGCTTTGTGCCTTGCCTGTACTTCATGTTTCCTTAAAGGGGTCCTATTATGCTCTTTTACAAAGTCTCCAAACGAGTCGTTCGTTGTAGTTTTTGAAAAGTGATTTCTGTTAAATAAAATATCTCCTTTTGAATTGGACTTTGTGCTTTGTAACTTTGCAGATGTTTTTTTATGCTCAAACAGCAACATTACAGACTAACTGAAGTTGAAAAAGTCAAAAAGCATAATAGGACCCCTTTAAGGTTATGCAATTTATTCTTTGGTTTATTGATGTGTGTGCGCTTGTGTTTGTCTGTATTCTTAAAGAATAGGAGTATTTGAGTGTTTCTGCCAGTTTTTCATATTTCTTTGAATACTTCTCGCTGTAATCACCTAAATCGTACACCATTAAAATAAACGGACGCATTCCTATTATGAGAACAATGGAACGGGAATGGCAGGTCATTCTAATGTGTGTGAAAAACAATGTTATCACTGAGGCAGGGTCACTCACAAGGCTGATAGGAAAAGGTGTATCCCAATTGATTACTTTAGACCCCCCATTCCAGAATTACATTGAGTAGCATTTGTACAGCTGTACAACATGAATCATGACCACACCAACTCAGTTGTCAATCATGTCAGTAGGAGACGCCCACTCAGTTTCTGAACCTTGCCTCTTCTCACGGTTTTACTTGTGGTCTATAAGAGAATGATCACCTGTTTATTTTGGAATCAACTGACTTATCTGTTTTATTAATAATGTTGATTTTAATTGAAATTATTTTATAATATTACCTGTATTTTATACCTGTATTATATACAGAACTAACATGGACTATGGTCAATACAGGGTGCAACAGTCACATTCTATATAAATTAATCCTATTTTGGGGAATTGATTTTGAACAATAACTTATAAAACCTAAAGACAGGCCTACTGTGAGCTATGAGGTTGTTAATCAATGCTAACCGCTTTTGTTGAAGCCATTGTTCATCATCATATTTCACTTTAATGTTTAAATAATCATGTTCAGCAGTGGAATTACTAGTGAAAAAAAAACAAATTACCCAGGATTCTTCAGAGAAATCTTTGCCAGTCAGAGAATCACAATGAGCAAAACCCTCCAAAAGAACACTTTAGTGCCCACACACTCTCATGAAGCACTGCCACTGACACAATAGAGTCGGGGGTGTTTACACCACACCATTTTCAACTAAAAACGGAAACATTTTAATGGATTTTGGCCGTTCATTTAAACGACAACAGCATTTTGGGGGCCTGAAAATGCAAACTTTTGAAAACGGATTTCAAAGTGAACGCTTTTGAAAACAATACCGTTAGTGTCTCTGCATAAACTACTAAAACGTACATTTGTGAAAACAGTGACATCATGCGAATACGTATTATATGTTTTCAGTCACAGGTGCGTATAGTGTTTCATTACAAAGTGACATCGCCAACTACTGGTCTTGCAAACAGCATTTTTAGTCGTTTTTGCGGATCCGTGTGAAAGGGGATCATTTGACAACGTTGTCGTCCATATGCAAAACTGTGAATGTACCCTCAGTGTCCAAACACTCTCAAAATACTGGCATATTTGCATATATGTATGCATATTTTGCAACAAATGTCAAAATATATCGTTTCTATAGCTATGTGTATATATAACGAACATCTTTAAATCAATTTATGTTTCTCCATTGATTTTAATTTGATTGTGTCATTCACAATGCTTCATGGGATTGTCTTGTAGGCTACCATGGGGAGTTTTGAACCGTTGTAGAGAAACTGGCTTTTGGCCATAAAAACAGCATAAAAAGTCCATTATTTAACTGTTAATAACTGTTGAGCTGAATGCATTGGCTAGTTTATAATACATTCTTTTTACACTTTTAAAAAATGTTTTTCTTTGACTATTTTTTTTGGAAAACAAGGACAAAATATTGATTACCAAAATGATTTTTCCAGTGTAGTTTGACCACAATGATTAAATTGTTTTCTATGCTTCAAGAAGTAAATTATGAAATATAAGCCTTACACATTTACTCTATGGTGTCCACACCCTGAAGAATGCAAAGTAGAAAATAACATCAATATTTGCATACTAGAGACTAAACAGGTCGCAGCTATAGACACGTGAATGAGGGGAAAACAAACCTTCTTGCATGCTCTCATGCCATCTGTTTGCTGGAGAATTTCACATTAATGGGGTTTATTTATTTATAGCTCTAGAAAGTGAGCCAGTAGGATCCAATACTGCTTCATCAGAAGGGTGATCATCTGAGTTCCAGCCCACAGAAAACACATGACAATCACCAGAAAATTCCTGTGAGTGTGTGTGTATGTGCTTTAGATGTGTGTGTCCATAAATGAAAGTATTATCTTGTCTTCTTCAGTTGATCAGTCCTTTCAGTTAAATGAGGACATATTCTAGTGGTGGTTCTGTTGAAATATGAGTGACCTAAGGTGAAGGAGGATACAGCGCTCAGACTAAACTCATCTCCAGTGAGTACTAAATCACAACAAAGTTTGAAAAACAGATCAATGGAATTCTAAGCCTTCGAGCAAGGAATGTGAGAAGGAAGCACATCTTCTCAAATGCGTACTCTCTCTCTTGGCCTGTCAGTCATAAAGATGTAGAAGAACAGTATGTACAATTCAGTTGATGAATGTAATGTAGCTGAATGTAATAGACTTTTTAATATTGGGTCATGCTGTCACTGTGGAACCTGTCATTAAACAGCATATTATAGGCTTACAGTATAACCCAGATAGCACACGTATGTCTGCAAGATGTCTATTAAAGATCGCTTAATCTTTAAAGTATCTGCTGTGTACAAACATCTGATAGACGTCTCTAAGATGTCAGTTTTACATACATTCTAAATAATAAACATCCTAAAGACGTTTTCTAAATGTCTATTTGACATCTGATAGGAAATGTCCTATAGACGTATTGCAGATGAGCAAACACAAATGCGTCTTGCAGATGTAAATGTCAACTAGACGTCTTCATGATATATGTGTGGTATCAGGGAAAAGTGTAAAACGATTATGTAACACAAAACAATTTATTAAACAGCAAAAATGAAAATTTTTACTTTATTTGGCCTCCCCCGTTTCAGCAGTCTTGCTCTCTAACTAGATTCATATTGTCTAGATATTCAGAGTACATAAGGAGGTGAAAGGAATAACAGATATTAAGAATCCTAAATGAAGGCAATAGAGAAAATCTAATTATGACAACCCAATCTCACAGGAAACCCTAACTATTGTATGAGGTGGTGATTTCATATGAATTCATACGATGTGAACTGTTTAAAAATGTAAAATTTTTTGGGAAAAAAGTAAGCATGATGGTCCACCCTTAAACATAACCATACATTTTGGCAAATTAGTGGCTAATAATTCATATGAATTTGTACGCTTTCGTACAAATGCCCCAGTGACTGTTGTAGGGGAAGGATTAGGGGCGAGCCTCCATGCTGATTTTTTTTTCTACATTTTTCTTTTACATTGTACGTATTCATACAAAACTGTCAACTCGTAAAATATTTAAGGTTTTCCCTGAGATTGTGTTGAAAACATCCAAATGAGATTGTACAAATTCATATGAGTAAGCCACCAATTAGACAAATAAAAAAAATATGTAAAATATGTTACAATATGTAAAACATGTTAGAAATTTCCATGATTGTGTTGGCTATGAAACTAAGATATGGAAGCTTGTTTCCACCACAGGATAAAATAAAATAAAATAAAATTAAATTAAATTAAATTAAATAAAAAAAAAAGGTTTTTAGCTCACAATTCTGACTTTTTTTTTTATAACACACAATTCCGAGAAGAAAAGCCAGAATTGTGAGATATAAACTCACAATTGCCAGAAAACAGGCAGAATTGAATTGAGATAAAGTTGCAATTACCTTTTTTTATTTTTTTTTATTCTGTGGCAGAAATGGGCTTCTATACTAAGAATGTATGAGACAGATACTGAGATTCTGGGAGACTGATAGGCAGCTTTACCATAACAAACAGGTGGTATCTCATGCTTCTGTTACATGGGAACCATCAAATTAGGTCAAAGAGCCCGAGGTAATGTTATGAAACCAGAGGCTTCTGCAATAAGAAGTCCATGTGGTCTCTTGTGGGACAGCACATTGACTCCCTCTCTCACAAAGCCGTGCAACTAAAAATATTAGTGTTTAGCCCTACAAAACAGTGGAAGGTATTTTTCAACCCTTGTTGGGTCTACTTCCGAGTGTTATTATGCTTCCTGGGGCCTTCATACTGAACAAATAAACACCGCAGCACATGCTCACATAAGTTCCTCTGACGTTTCTTGAGCTGTTTTAACCTTCTTCAGCCTTTTTTGTGTTTATATTATTGCTTATTTATAAGATAAGTCAATGGCATGTTCACATTTTGTTCATGAAAAGGAATTTATAACTGTAAAAAAAGCAATAAAACCCTTCATAATCATAACACATAAGAAAACATAAAACAGGCAAAAAAGTTGGCAAGAGAGTAGAACTTTTGGCAGTTAGGGAAATTATATCTGTCTATAATTCAAAGATAAAATCATCTCAGTGTCAGTTTAGTGAAATATGACTTGTGAAAAACCTCACTGACAGGAAACCTGGTTCATGGCTCAAATGTTTTTTTGCATGGTTCATTTCACAGGTGTAGGCCTATGTGTTTTCCGCTCTCTCTGTCTCTCTCTCTCTCTCTCTCTCTCTCTCTCTCGGTATGTCTTTTTTAATGGACTTTCAAAATTTCACATTAATAGCCTGGTATCTTGGGAAATATCTGATGAGTTTAATATTCCTGGCTCTATCTAAGAATAAAATACTTTGAGGCTTCACAGTTAAATTTGTATCTTGTTCTAGGCCAATGAGATATTTCATAACATCAAACCAGAACTCAAGTGTCCTCCTTTTAAGGTACTGTTAGTAAAAGTGGTTTATTCTTACAAAATATTAATAGTCCTATGTGCAGTTATTAATGATAACCAAACAGTATTTAAAACATCTTTTCATTTTCACAGCCGTCCTCAGATCGGTTAAAGTTGTAGTTTTTTTACCTGTGCTAATGTGTAGTTCTGTAGTGCTTCCTGGTGGTTTGAGGGTATACTGCATATGCCATTGCTAGCCTCTAGAGGGAGTGCGTTACCTGTTAGAGGTACATGGGCATGCGCACTCGAACCATAAATAGGCTGCAGCCTGTTGATGTTACCAGCCTACATAATAAGACTATAATATGCGATAAACACACT
This sequence comes from Sinocyclocheilus anshuiensis, assembly GCF_001515605.1. Classification (NCBI taxonomy): domain Eukaryota; kingdom Metazoa; phylum Chordata; class Actinopteri; order Cypriniformes; family Cyprinidae; genus Sinocyclocheilus; species Sinocyclocheilus anshuiensis. The sequence continues at coordinate 104,677 of NW_015536629.1, read as the reverse complement.
ATCAAACACACCAATGCATGACCTAAGAATACACAGACATGCTGCATATCTACTGACACTTGTTTAAAAAAAGAGCAATTTCCATATAGCTCTCCCATAAGCTCTCAATGCTCTAAATATAAACCATAATCAGTCTTCCATTTAGGTGAACGCTGTTCGTTTTTGAGCTGAGAATGAGAGTAATTTTTGCAACCAACAGATGTCACTATTCATAGCCTGTCCTGCACTAACAAACACACTTGAGGCCTCAAGTTACATGTTGAGGAGGATCAGGACTACTATGAAATCAACTGTAACCCATAAATGTGCACTTGTAAGATAGAAAAAACCTGACTTGACTACTTGTGAGCTATATACATCTATTTACTGTATATACCGTATATGTATTCTGGGGCCATATGATTGCTTTGGATGAGAAACAGACAGAAATGTAGGCTGATAACCCAGGAACTGTTGCGACAGAATCAGTGAAATGAAGATGAAAACCATATCATTCTAAATTCATGAATCATATTGTTTTTCCAGATAAACAGATGAATTAAAAAACTTATATTGTATTATTTTATTTTTCCTGTTGTGCTGTAAGCACGAAAGAACGGTTTGAAACGACATGATAGCAAGTAAATGATGACACAGTGTCGTTTATTTCTTTTATTCATGTCATTACTACTTTAATGATACAGTCAGAAAAACAGGACATCTTTTCTGTCATTTAATATAATTGTTATTCACTTAGGGTGAGTCCAGGTAAATTGGGCCACTTTTTTCCATTGACATTACCTGAGTTAACCTTGTTTAAAATCGATAACATCCCTTAATTAGTTAGCCTCCATGGGCCATATTTGTCACGGGCCATTTACTGGGTTGAATGCTCTGAGCTGTCTGATTTGTGCTTTGTTAGCTCACAGCACTTTGGAATAGTCCCCTCAACCTTGTGATTCTAAATTTTCACACTAGTGCTAATTCACCAATAGTCCTCTGTGTAGCTCTTCCCTCATTAAAGAGGCAGTGACATATTCTACACACAGTGACCTCTTGGCATTTGAGCTCTCAATTTCAACCCACTGTTTGTGATTCTCTGCTGCTGAAAATTTTACATTGGTCACTTTTGAATTAAAAAGGTAAAAAGGCACCAGGCTGTATGAGGTAGAAGATGGTTACATCAAGTGTAATTTTAATCTGCTAGCAATGTAAGGCTCAGAAGTAAAAAAAAAAAATGTGTAGGGGGGAAAAAAAACCTAGTCCTGGAGGATCAAAGGCACAAAATATGGTCAATGACAGTGAGACCACAGGAAGTGGTCTAACACCAAGGTAACCACCATCATACAAAAAGCAAACCAGTGAGGAACAGTGAAAAAAATGAGAGAAAAATTACCTTTTAAACTTTTGGAAGGTCTTACTCACTAGCACTATGGGACAATATTTCATTTACAATTCAACAGAGGCTGTCAGAATAATAGCTCATGTTTATCGATATAATAAGAAACATGCTAAATAAAGAAATAAACGCGGAAAGCATCAGTTAACAAACAGATACATTCCCCTTTCCACCTTCACTGCTCTCGGAACCACCCTGCCCAGGTAACCTCGATCACGTGACCAGGACTGGGCCGTTCGTGACGTCACGTTCGCTCTGCCTCGTTCTGGTCAGCTGATGCGCGCGACTCAGAGGCTTCAGAGACCCGCCGCAGCACTCCCTTTCAACTGTTTAAACTCAGTAAGTTACATTGTTCTTGCTAAAATAACTTTATTCTCACTTGTTAACTGTTTTGAAACGTCCAGTGAGTTGTATTTAGAAGAGAAGTGCGTGTTTTCTTTCAGCGTTTTGGAATGTGTTGTTGAGTATTTACGTTATCTGAGGTAACAACCTGTCGGGGATAATTAGCATTAGCGCTTTAAATCTCTGATATTGCTGTTTAGTTGTTGTTTTTGTCATGTTTAAGTTTAAGTTAGAACCTTATAGGAGTCCCCTTCCATTTGTTACAGTAGAATACTGAAGTAAATAAAGTGCCACTTTACCCTACTAAGTTACTTGTTGACGCATAAGCTTGGGTTGACAGCTACATTAATGTCCTCTGTCAGGCTAGTTAATAAGCCAATGCCTGTGTTTACCCCTTCTTACAGTTCAACGAAAATACGACTTTTTTTTATTGCGGAAGTAATTTCCGCTTGGTATTTAGTATACAATAGCGCTGAAAAAAAGGGGTTCAGAAAACTCTGACTTCTCACCATTTAGCAAAGCAGCTAATATAATCTCTATGTGTGAATGTCATCCTTGTATGACATTATGTCGTGCAGGTAAAACATATAAGATGAATCTAAAAAAAATATTAAAATAGGTAAAACATTTTATTAGATGAATAATACATCTAACAGTTCAATACTACAGTGAGTAGAATAGAAAACATAGTAATGTAAGCGTAATAAAAACATTTTCCAAATAATATTTTACACATTTTCACAGTGTAAATTGGGTCTTTATTATACATGAAAATATATATCTGCTGTTTAAGTCTGAGGATGT
>NW_015536629.1:101240-101466 GCF_001515605.1 Sinocyclocheilus anshuiensis | reverse complement strand
TGTGGGGGGGGGGGGGGGGGGTGTGAGGAATAGGATGATCGTATTTGGGGGTCTAAAAGATTGAAAATTCTTGTTTAATGCTACAGTATTGTGCTGATATGTTGGACAGCTGTATCTTAAGCAACCCTCTACACTGCGAGTAAATCACTCAAATATGCGACTAAATCTTACTCTGGGCGACTAAATGATGTCTAATATTAGCCACTGGCTAATAAATTCTCAGATT
>NW_015536629.1:88253-101213 GCF_001515605.1 Sinocyclocheilus anshuiensis | reverse complement strand
CAATGGCGATTCAATTGCCAAGGTGTTCGTAGAGGGCTGCTTAAGAGTTCTCTGGGTTTGTGAGGTGATAAAGACCTCTATTCTATTCTATTCTATTCTATTGCAGCTTTGGTTGAGTCAGCAATACAGTTACTCAAATGAAACCCTGCCACAGGATTTCACATTATTAATATGATGTCTCATTGTGGGATCTGTTTTTGAAAGACCTTGCGTTGGTCCACTGCACTGACACCTGATGATGCTGGTACGGCTGTATGTAGTTGTATCCACCTTATTTTTCCTATAAGAGCAGGCACGGCCATTTGTAATTTTTTTGGGTCGGGCTTCTGGTATATCCGTGCACGTCATTATTTTTTTCAAATTCATGTGCCCTCGTAATCTTTAATCAAAAACGTTAACCTCCCTCCCCTCAAAAGGACTCCTCTACTCTTCCGGTCAGGAGCTATGGCGCAAGGGCGGAGCTATCTGGAACTGCCAGCAGCTGCAGTGACATCAGTGACGTTTGGAATAAACGACAGGTGGAAAAGCTGAAGCTGATGCTTCACTTTATAGCACTGACACCAGTCATGAGGGAGTACGTTACCCCTAAACATTGAAAAGATATTAGGATATTACGACAACTTTACTCTTAGGACATCGCAAACTAATTTTTTTCATGAATATGACTTAACCTAATGCTCAGTCATTCAGGCAGTCTCTCTCTCTCTCTCTCTCTCTTTCTCTCTCGGAGAGGCATGTTTTGTGCCTTTGATCGTCGCCGTCATCCTTAATAAATAAAATGTTTATTCATGCTTGGGTGTCAGCTGTGAATCCAGTGGAGAGAAATCCCCCCCCCCCACTAAGATCTGCCTCCATTTTGTTGGCAACGCCCCAGCTTCCAACGATCCAATCAATTCCCGAAGGACGAAATCAAGTCCCGCCCTCTCATTTCAGATGCCGTTTCACTCGGATATACGTCACAGCAGAGAAGAAAAGACAATCGCAACTTCCGTTTCATGCCGACTGTGTTTAAGAATAAGGTGGATAGGATAATGGAAAAAAGAGCAGGATACAAAGAGACAGCTGAAAGAGTATCTGCATCTTGACAATTCCACAAGGTGCTGTATTATTCAGCACGTGTGGAATTACCCATGAAACAAAGACTACTTATGTCCCATTTCTACCACTTAAAGTTGTAAAATGGACCTAACAAAAACATTTAATGGCTTTTTGTGCTCTATCGATTTTCTTTGTGTCTTAACGTGCCATAAAGTGCCTCTGTGTTGGTAATGTTTAGTATGGAGAGTCACATGGCGCAGCTTAATCCATAATCCGCTCCCTGTGAGTGGAGCCCATCGTACAATCATTCTTAATGAATAGTAAGATTCTTTCATGCAAAATGAGGGACTGCTTTGAAGAATGGGCTGCAATTTACAATTCACTACTTTGATTGGACCACATGTATTTCACTGGGAAGATCAGGATTTGCCCTAGGAGAGCACATTCCATGCAGTTGTATCGGTAGGTCCAGGGAAAGTAAAGTTCATCGGGTTATTCAGTGTAATCACTGAATGCTCCTGTGTGTTTTCCTCATTCTTCTGAGATAGCATGTGCTTATTCCTTCAGCTGTTTGGAGCATTACATGCCATGAGAATGGTGAAATGGCACAGAAGCGCAACATTCTTTGCATGTCCTCTGGGCACAGGATTGTGAAATCTTTTCTAAAGATTTTACTGGATTGTCTCATTGTTTCTAAGCAATCATTAGTTCAATATAGTCTAGATGGAAATGCATAATGCTCTTGGTATTATGAAATGAGGCAGAAGCTTTGCCTTGAGTATTAGTAGGATTGGTCGATTAATCAAAATCAATTCAATTATGATTTTAGCTGTCAACGATTAAGAAAACAAGAAAATTGGGATATAATTATTATTATTGTGCCGCGTTCCATTTTTGTTATATATTTCCTTTCCTTTACAACAGTGTGAATTTGGGTCCACCCTCAGTGTTTAGTGGGTGGTGCAAATGCTTTGTGTGTGATTCAGTGCAGTACGATGCAATGGAAAAAAATATGATGTAATTCAATATACAGATAGTTCACAGGTACAGATAGTTCACTATTATTTCTTTGGTTCAGACAGACAGCAAATCATAAATTAATTTGAGTGTCTTTTGACTTCTAACGCATGGCCCATTCACAAACAGGCCTTTACTATCGCAGCGGCTAGTAGCTATACAGATGAATCCGAGGGGGAGGGGGAGGCAGACGTCTCTGCACTCACACCATGTCAGTGTGTTGTTAAATTAGTTGTACTGCCTGTATATTTTATAGCGGCATGACATATTTTACAAATTGCATGGGTTTTATCAAAATTTCCATCTCTCTTATAAAACCTAAAGTGTTTCCAAACATTGGATTTGTAATTATTTTATGGAAGATGCAGCTCTACCTCTGCCATGTTAATCTATATTCTATGTGACTCTTAGGACACGCCTCGGTGTCTGTAGTGTTGTTATACGTCATATTCACGTAGCTGCAGTGGTGATGAGAGAACGCGCTTGAGAAACAGTTTAGAGAGGAGAAATCAATCTTCATATAAAATATTGGTCACTTTCTAAATAATAAAAGTATAGCACAAATACTAATAATTATATATAAATGAATATTAAGTACTGATGCAAATATGTTAGAAATGATGCATCATAATACAAATGCCAACAATGCACACTTTTTTAAATCGATGCATCGCATCATTAACTTTTATGCTGATGTACCGATGCGAAGCAGTGAATCTTACCATCCCTAATAAGCAAACTTCTTGTCAGATAACCAGTAAATGTTAATGCCTTGAAAATAAAACATTCACATGATTCTCATGACTTTGTAAACTATCGGCCGTGTCCAATGAAGCTCAGCTCACAGAGCATTTAGTTGTAGCAGTATTATTTTACAGGGCTGTGAGCCATAAAAGAATTTGCACAAAATCAGTAAACAGACCAGAATTCTTTGCATATTTTGAGGTTAAAAATGCTGACTTGCTGTTTTCAGAGCTGTCTTCCTTCCTTTTGGTTAAAGTAAAACTGCATTCACACAATCAGTGTAGCTTAACCACTGTGCTTAGTGTCAAACAGAAATATCACTCTGTTTATGTAAAACCTTTTGTATTTATATTATTAGCATTTGTGTTTTTCTTCCAGATATTCTCCCCTTAGTGCATTGGGTAGAGAGAAGTGCATTATGGGGGAGCTGTTCCGCAGTGAGGAGATGACCCTGGCCCAGCTTTTCCTCCAGTCTGAGTCCGCCTACTGCTGTGTCAGTGAGCTGGGGGAGATTGGCATGGTGCAGTTCAGAGATGTAAGTATAGACCATGTCATAATGATATTTGTTCCTGGTACATTTACTGTTCATTGTGAAACCCATTTAAAATAACAGAGGGTGGCGCTTCATTCATAGTGATTCATGGCAGTAACATTGATGTCATTGTCATCAGATCATGTCGTCAGCATAAAAATGTGGATCATTTCATTTGGTGGCTTAATGTGCCCTGGATGCCTGAATTTACGAATATTTAAAGCGTTTTACAAATGCACACATAGGCTACAATGCAACAGTGAAAAGCGATGACCGGAAAAGTGCAGTACTAACTGTTGTAGGATACTGTATGTAGCACACATTTTATCTCCTTTAGGGAAATTGAATTTTGCCAACTAATTGTTAGCTTGATAGGTAGTCTAGTTGGCTAGTCAGAATATTTCTTTACGGCCTCTAAAAGTTAGATTTGTCCCATTGTAATGAATGAAACTACAAAAGTTACACACTTGCAGTGTTAACAACTGAATTAATGATGAAGCGATTATGCAATAGCTATAATGGGAGTGACTAAATATTCCTGACTTTTCCCCTGATGGAATAAGCATCAAAACTAACATCCATTGACTTTGTATAGATGCATTCAGTGTCTACAATAAAATGGTACAAGTCACTTCAGGTAAACATTTGTTGCTGCTTTATTTAAAGATCCGGTATTGACACTACATTGTTTATTTTCATTTTGTATTTGTTATATTTTAGCTACAATCAAGAGTGTGCACTGCTCAATTTCTTTTGACAGGTCTTGGTTATAAACATGCCACCACCGGAAATGCTTCAGGACCAGACATGTACGGTGGTGTTGTAATTCCTTCCTTCCTTTTTTATGTCCCTGCAGCATTGATGTTTATGCGACGTGTTGCAGACAAGATTTTGAACATTGTTTTACTGTTTACTCAGTCTGGGAACTTGATTTTACTGGTACTGGACTGTGAAATAGGTAGAGAACAAAGAATATTCAGTAGAATGTGAGACTTAAGACCAGATGAAATTGAATTGGGGAAGATTTAAATGGCTATCAGATACACAAACGTTATGACCTTATACAGGAATGATTGTGAAACAATGCTCAAAGTGGCCTTAGAGCCCTCACTCATCCTTGAACCCTCAACTAGTTATTTATCAATCAGCAGTGTTTTCATTTCATGTGGATTCATTGTTCCGCTGTGAATATGACTACTTTGCAGCTTTTTCCTACACCTCTGCGTGTGAATGTGGCTTCCTTGTCTTTGAGAGAATGGTAATTGTGTATTAATAGATCAGTGATCTTTTCTCTTTCTTTGAATTGCAGTTGAACCCCGATGTGAACGTTTTCCAGAGGAAGTTTGTGAATGAAGTCCGTCGGTGTGAGGAGATGGACCGCAAACTAAGTGAGTTATTGAGTGAGCATTGCTGACATAGTGAGCTGAAAATGATTTCTGACAAAGCATTATGTGTTCTGGATAAATTCAGTGGAAAGATGTTCAAGAACATATTGTTTCTCTCCTTTTCTGTTTCTGGCTCTGTTTTCGCTGCTTGATCATGTTTTTTTTTCTTTTCAAGGATTTGTTGAGAAGGAAATCAAAAAGGCTAACATACCTGTTTTAGACACAGGGGAGAACCCAGAGGTCCCTTTTCCACGAGACATGATTGATTTGGAGGTATAAAAACTTCATGCACAACTCAAAATGAGGCTGAAAATGAGAATTAGAAATAAAAATAACCCATAATTAAAATCGCTGCATTTCAAAACATTGTGCGCTACAGAAGCAATATATCAAGAGATGATGTAAAGGTTGTTCCTAAATGGTTAATCTTAATCATCATAATTATGCTGCCTCCTAAAATACCTTATTTTGGCCAACATTTTAAGACTTTCACTGAGAAGGCAATCCCTTAATACATTGTGAAGAGCACAGTGCTAAAACACAGTGATGGCGGATGAGGAGAGAGATGGATTACAAATATTCTTATGTGCCATTCAATACTGAAAAGTTTTGATAAGAGTAGTTCATTATGGTTAAACTTATTGAATTATATATATATATATATTATACATTAGGGCTGTGCAATTAATCGCATGCGATTGTCATGCGCATCTCGTCAGTAAAGCTGGTTCCGTGATTGGTAGTAAATCGCCATCACCTGCTTTCAAAATAATAAATGTTTTTTGAGCAGCATGTTATTAGAATGATTTCTGAAGGATCATGTGACACTGAAGACTGGAGTAATGACTGCAAAAAATTCAGCTTTGAAATCACAGGAATAAATTACAATTTAAAATATATTCTAATGGAAAAGATTTATCAATCGATTATTTTGCCTCTATTTGTGCTTATTAGCTAATTAGGATTTGGAACTGACCTAATATGTTTGAATTTGACAGTACTTAAGCTGTGAACACTTTTGAATAAATGCGCACTAAATGCGATGTGTCCTTTTTTCACTTTTTGTAGGCCACCTTTGAAAAGCTGGAGAATGAGCTGAAAGAGATCAACACCAACCAGGAAGCCCTGAAGAAGAACTTCCTGGAGCTGACTGAGCTTAAGCACATCCTCAGACGAACACAGCAGTTCTTTGATGAGGTCTGTAATACCTCATCTCTTACAAAACCTTAGAGTTTCCTGTGGTCTTAGAGGCATTTTACACGGTACATGACAGGTGGCAAGCTTTGCTTGTGATCTTGCAGTCTTAGTTGTCTCTTGAGAGGCGGTGTGAAACGTGCCTGTGCAACCACAACAATATCTGCTGCTGCTTCAGCTTGTGCAAAAATAAGTTGCATCTGAATGAGGCGATTACTGTACAGTCATGGCCAAAAGTTTTGGCAGTGACATAAATTTTGTGTTTTGCAAAGTTTGCTGCTTAAGCTGTTGTGGTGTTCATTCACATTGTTTTTAGATTATTGTTTAGAGTGATCAGATGCATTTTAAATAATTGTTAAAAGTTTCAGTGGCCAAAAAATTAACTTTTCACAAAAAACTAATTTCACAGTTTTTTGATCCTGACACAAAATGCTAACATTAATTGACTAATCATATCAGCAGCACATGTGAAAGTGTGAATGAGTACTAGTCAGGTGAAATCACTATCATACTAATTAGATTGTAAGAGCAGACTGATTGCTATAAAAGGAGGGAAGAAGCGCTTCCAATCATTGTGTTCTTGTTAGCAATGGTTACCTCCAAAGAAACACGTGCAGCCATCATTGCTTTGCATCAAAATGGCCTCACATGTAAGGAAATTGCTACAAAGAATATTGCACATGAAAGAACCATTTACCGGATCATCAAGAACTTCAAAGTGAAAGTGAAAGTGAAGTGATGTGTGGCCAAGTATGGTGTACCATACTCAGAATTTGTGCTCTGCATTTAACCCATCCAATTGCACACACACAGCAGTGAACACACACACACACCCGGAGCAGTGGGCAGCCAATGCTGCGGCGCCCGGGGAGCAGTTGGGGGTTCTGTGCCTTGCTCAAGGGTCTCACCTCAGTCGTGGTATTGAAGGTGGAGAGAGCGCTGGTCATTCACTCCCCCCACTGACCTGAGACTCGAACCCGCGACCTTCGGCCTTCCAAGTCCGACTCCCTATCCATTAGGCCACGACTGCCACCTAGAGAGAGGTCTCCCCAGCAGAAGCCCACAAATTGTGATCATCTCCGAGAACTAATAAGGCAAGAATGGATTTCCACCAGTCAGGATTTGGCCCAGAAACTGATAACCAGCATGCCAGAGCGAACTGCAGAGGTTATGAAGAACAAGGGTCAACACTGTAAATATTGACTCATTACATTTTTTTGCCAATAAAAGCCTTTAAAACTTATGATATGCTTATCATTGTTTTTCAGTATACAATAGAAACATGTAATAATGGAAAAATAATCTACAAATACTGAAGCAGCAAACTTTGCAAAACACAAAATTTGTGTCACTGCCAAAACTTTTGGCCATGAATGTGTAGTAACCAAGAGACGTAAGTGAAAGCATGTGATGTTTACCACAAACACCTGAGCTTACCGGTTCCTCCATGAAGTAAGCTCATGTTCAATTATCCTCTTACCTCCCAGTTTTGAAAGGGATAGTTCACCCAAAATTGAAAATTGTCATCATAGACCCTCGTGTCATTCCAAAAATGTATGATTTGTTTTCTTCTGTAGAAAACAAAATAAAGTTTTTTGTTTGTTTGTTTTTGTTTTTTTTTATCAAATGAAAGTCACCGAAATGATTTGGTTGTCAATTCTTCAAAATATCTTTTGTGTTCTGCAGAAAAAAATAAGTCACACAGTTTGGGACAAGAGGGGAGTAAATAGTGACTCTTAATTTTTGGGTGAACTATCCCTTTCACTTTAAGGATCTTTATAATAAAGAAAAGGCATTTTAATGGCTTAAAACTGCGCACATGAGCATTTCCATTAATACGCCTTAACCTGTGGTCAAACTAGACTTTAAAAATAAAAAAAATGTAACATTATCCGAAATGGAAAAAACAACAACATACAGTCTACTCCCTTTTCCTGCAACTCTGCAAACCTTCAACTTTAAAGTTTGTGTTCTTTTTATTCAGCTAAGACTAAGAGGTCACATCATGATGTGTCTTTCTTCTGTTGGTGGCATGTCTTCAAAATAGGAATTTGCAGGTCAGAGTTGACCAAAAAATTTGAATTGCTACCATGAGTCCTGTGTTGTGCCAACAGTGAAGCATCCTGAGACCATCCATGTGTGGGGTTGCTTTTCAACCAAGGGAGTGGGCTCTCTCATAATTCTGCCCAAAAACACTGGCATGAATAAAGAATGGTATCAAAACATCCTGCAAGAGCGACTTCTTCCAATGATCCATGAGCAATTTGGTGATGATCTGTGCATTTTCCAGCATGATGGAGCACCATGTCACAAAGCAAGAGTGATAAAGAAGTGGCTCGAAAATCATTACATTGAAATTTTGGATCCGTGGCCAGGCAACTCCCCGGATCTCAATCCCATAGAGAACCTGTGGTCAGTCCTCAAAAGGCGAGTGGACAAGCAGAAGCCCACAAATTGTGATCATCTCCGAGAACTAATAAGGCAAGAATGGATTTCCACCAGTCAGGATTTGGCCCAGAAACTGATAACCAGCATGCCAGAGCGAACTGCAGAGGTTATGAAGAACAAGGGTCAACACTGTAAATATTGACTCATTATATGTATTTTTTGCCAATAAAAGCCTTTAAAACTTATGATATGCTTATCATTGTTTTTCAGTATACCATAGAAACATGTGGAAAAATAATCCACAAATACTGAAGCAGCAAACTTTGCAAAACACAAAATTTATGTCACTGCCAAAACTTTTGGCCATGACTAATATTGTTGTCTGTTTCATGTAAATGATGGCTAGTGAAGCCATAAAATACTGCCATAAACCTCTCTTCCACATTGTTCTTTGACCAAATAAAAGCTGAATACTATTTAATTTGTTGTGAGTAAAATCACGTCGGATTTGTCAATTGCATGTAACATTTAAGAAAGGTAGCAAAAACTCTGTTTTTGTGCTTAACTTTACTGCGATGCTGCTTTCTGTGTCGCCTTTCATTCTGCCACATTCCACTTCTCTTCCATTTAACCTAAACTGGAAACTCACTGGTTCCCTTTTGGCCTTTATTAAAAAATGTCATACAGGGGTAGTATTTGAATACAAACCATCAGATCAGAATAATTAACACCATTCAATAGTCAAATGAACAAACACTGTAACACATACAGAGGAACCATGTTTTTCCCCATGTCTGTGATAATGTTCAAGCTGACAAAGACAGATGCATGTCTAACAGATTAAAAGGCCATTCTCTGAATTCCTGGTCACATCTCAGCCACTGATGATGATGTCAAACTGCCCTTCCCAAGACCAGTTCTGCAAGGTGTTCGACTCCCTATTCACACGTTTCTTGAAACTGTAAAAAAAACAGCCTTTTGTGCCCATGAAAATGAACTACTGCCAGGGTGTTTCTTTTCTGTCTTTCAGCCTGTTGGAGATCGTTGACCAAACATTTCTGTGCTTCTTGAACACTAATCTGAACTTTAACATTTTATTGTGATATATTTCTTTTACAAGTTATAAAATGTAATTTGAGAGTAAGCATTTAAGTTGTTAGCTGTCTTGTAATCATTCACTTTACACTTAAACTAACTTGGGCTCTCACACAGACTGGTGGTGGGCGGTGTGAGGGTGGTGTGGCTCAGTGTTTAAAAAAAAAACAGCTGTTTCAAACTTTACAAGGCCCAATCCCTGTGCTACAATCTCTGTGTCCTTGAGTTAGGCACATCACCCTGGTTTTCCCTGTAATGCGTGTATTGTAAGTTTCTTTGGGTAAAAGTTGTCAGCTGATTGAGTATTATTAAATATCAAGATTGACTCTAAAATAAACCCATCTTTTTAATGGTAATTGCATTGAAAAATTAAGATGACATAAGGGTAGCAGAAGTTTGAGATTTTTATATAATATGAAAGAAGTACTCTGAACTATTACAGCATCTATCAATATTAAGTTAACTACAACAGCTTGATACCTCCTGAATTTACCTTTGCCCTGTTGTATGTAAAGGGCCCTTTATTTTTTAGAAAGCAATTTCCCGAAACAATATTATCAACACTACAATGAACTTTGATTGATTCAAAATCAAATAATTTCTAAAGCAAGAGATAAATAAATTATTGTTCTCTTTTCCTTTTTGTTAGATGGAAGATCCTGCACTTTTGGAAGATTCATCAACTCTACTGGATCCGAATGAGGTCGGACGTAGCGCTCCTCTCAGGCTTGGGTGAGTATGTCAGTGGGCTTTGAACTCTGTCCTATTAAGCTATCTTAAATGGACAGCTAAGACATGGATGCTTCATATGTGGATATTACAGTGCAGCCTGAACTCATTCTTCTGAAATGCTTTCAGTGTATTTCCACATCATTTTACCTGGCAAACTGCATCTCTTAAAGATGCAGTTCACTATCACTGAAACAGGCCTACTTGAACACTAGAAAATACCACGCTTTCTGATATATGTTTCTGATCTGCCTGCCTATTTTTTCTTCGCCACAGCTCTAGAAGAATGCAGAACAGGTCTTTTAAATGGCTCTAAATGTTAGGGTATATGTGGATAGTAAATGCATCAAATGTTTCGCTGGTAGTTATGGTCTTACTGTTCTGGATTAAGTTCAGAATCACAGTACAAAGGGAGTGGTATCTTTTTAAGAGGTTTATGTTAGTAAAATTGAAGTAACAGAGGGATTTAACTCACATTCTTATGTAACTGCTGCTAATGCCAGCGGGTTTGTCATTGATCTGTGATTGATAATTCTGGTATACTTAACATTAAACACTTTTTCCATTCAGAGCACTGGATGAAAGGAAAGCACCATCAGAAGAGTTAAGAGATGAAAATAAAGAGGAATGAGGATGTATCTTAATATAATATAGTTTTTGCAATATAGTCAGCCCTCTACGAACACCTTGGCAATTTCGCATATGCGAGTGATTTACTCGCAATGTAGAGGGTTGTATAGGATGCAGATCATTTATTAGATGGTGGTTGAAACATGACACTAAGGCCAGATGGTAAAGTAATAGATGTGCAGATTTTCACACAATGTGTTTGAGAGGCCTGACAATGCATCCACTGTGTTTGTCTTTCACCACACAATAGAAATAATACTGCAGTTTGATTTATTGTGAATTTACACAACCTCATCTGCAAGTTTAAATTTAATCTCTACCTGAGATTTCAGAGTTTAAAGTAATGGAGAAACAGGATTAACGTTAACCCAGAGTTACAGTAACATCAAAGTTCACCCAAAAATGGAAATTCTGTCATTAATTACCTGCCATCATGTCGTTCCAAACCCGTAAGACCTTCGTTCATCTTCTGACCCCTCAAAGACAGCAACGCAACTAAAACGTTTTATGGCCCAGAAAGGTAGTAAGGACATCATTAAAATAGTCCATGTATCATCAGTGATTAAACCGTTATGTTATGAAGCAACAAGAATAATTTTTGTGCGCAAAGAAAACCAAAATAACAACTTTCTTTAACAATTTCTTCTCTTCCATGTCAGTCGACATGCGTTTACGAGAGTATCACGAAACATACATGTGTGGCAGAAACTTGACTTAATTCAGATTTAAGATCAATCCTTATTGGGGAATCCCACCTAAATTTCATATTTTCAGGTTTTTATTAAAACCTGAAGTACTTTTGAAGTACCTCAAAGGTTTGGTATTCCTGGATATCAGTTTCATTATTCAGATGTCTGCTGTTGGAGGATACTGATGTACTTCACTCACCATTGACGCTGGTTGCAGGTTTGTTGCAGGGGTGATAGGCAGAGAAAGGATTCCCACCTTCGAGAGGATGCTGTGGAGAGTTTGTCGTGGAAATGTCTTCCTGCGACAGGCAGATATCGAGGACCCACTTGAGGACCCTGCCACAGTCAGTTTCCCCTGTGAAAAAGAAAAAGAAATAACTTCTAGATGACTTTTCAAGATATAATTTTCATTTTGGATTATAACTGTATATTTAATAGGAACTTGCTCTTATGTGTTGTTTTTTTTCCCTTTTTTTCCAGGGAGACCATGTACACAAGTCAGTGTTCATCATTTTCTTCCAGGGAGACCAGCTGAAAAACAGAGTCAAGAAGATTTGTGAAGGGTACGAGAATATCACTGCCCAGTCTCAATACAGAGTGACCAAAACAAAAGAAAATGGTGTTTACATGAGATTTTGAAAACATGACATTGTTCTCTGATTTTGTAGACTTTGGGTTGGTAAAAAATTATGTATTGTTTTTGAAAGAAGTTTCTTAACGCTCAGCAAGGCTGCATTTATCTGATGAAAATACAAGACAGTAATCTTGTGAAATATTATTGCAATTTAAAATAACTGTTTTCTATTTAAATATATTTTTAAAAGGCTACAATTTCAAAATTTTTTATTACCAGTGTTTGAAATAGTTGTGCATATTTTTGTGGAAACCGTGATACATTTTTCAGGATTCTAAAGAAGAGCATTTATTTGAAATGGAAATCTTTTGTAACATAATTTTCTTTGTCATTTTTAATCAATATAATGCATCCTTGTCGAATAAAACTATTAGTTCCTTTAACAAAAAAAATCTTACTCCAAACTTTTGATAGTGTAGTGTATATCTGAAATATTCTTAAAATTAAAATCTTCCATATTCATATATCTTACCAATATTTTTATGTTAGGTTTCGGGCATCTCTTTACCCCTGTCCTGAGACCTCTCAAGAGAGGAAGGAAATGGCAGCTGGAGTCAACACTCGAATTGATGATCTCCAGATGGTAAGACATATGTGCAATATGTGCACACTTAAACACTCACGTTCTCTCACAAAGACTTAATTCTGCTTATGAGCAAAGGTCTCTCTTTTATTTCTTTGGCCACAATAAGTGAATGTAGACAGTCTTTTTTTCTTGTATGAGGTGAGATAAAGGGGTCATATGATGCTTTTTTAAAGATCATTATTTTGTGTATTTGGTGTAACAGAATATGTTGACATGCTTTAATGTTCAAAAAACACATTATTTTTCAAATACTGTACATTATTGTAGGTCCTCTATGCCCCGCCTCTCTCAAACGCTTC
>NW_015536629.1:58481-88049 GCF_001515605.1 Sinocyclocheilus anshuiensis | reverse complement strand
CAGCTTGTAACACTCCAAAGAGAAAGGAAAACTTGAAATCGCATCATATGACCCCTTTAAATATTATGGATGCCGGATCTAGTTCTGTTAAGATTGTTTTCTCTGTTGCTTTGTTCACTTTGCCCCCAAATCTGAATTAGTTTTCAAATCCTGCCACACTGTTTGCACTGTCATTTTACAAATTATGAAATCTGATCTGCTTATTCAGATGGCATCGCCTATATCTCTGTGCATCTGCATCAGCTGATATAGTAACGATGTAAGCACCGGCACAATGGCAAGACCACCTGTTTGTAGTCTGATCAAAGTCGATATGTCCTCATCTGTGTGTGTGTGTGTGTGTGTGTGTGTGTGTGCCCACACAGTTTAGACCTTTAGCACATGGCGTGGTAGTTTATCACTGCTGCTTAGTTCTCACGTTAGATTTATTCAGTGTCTGCACAGTGGCATGTACAAATTTCCGCATCATGCCATTTTTCTACACTCGTTGATAGTGATATGCTGTTAAACAAAAAAAATTGGCCAATCAGAATTTGAACTTTAATAAACCTTACTCAGGGTTGTGCCATGTTTAATTTTTGACAGGAATGAAATAAAAGGTTGTAAAGGGTTCGAAGGACAGTAAGTTCAATGGATTGTACTGTTGTTTAACAACATACCGATTGTTCAGCTTATGAGACATCTTTTTGAAATGAACTCTCAGTAGACAAAAACTCCATAAAACAGCTTTAAAAGTTGTGAAAATTACGTGATCTAGGACCTTTACAGTGTGTGTTATTGTGAAGACTGTAAGTCTGTCCCTCACAGCCTTGTTTTTATCTGTGTTAAATTCAAAATACCTGATTAAGGTCTATAGACAGCTATGTGAAGCAACATTTTAGGCCATTGTAGGCAGGGCTAACCTCAAAACTGGCCAACGGAAATCGATTGACAAAAATCTGATTTGGGAAAAGAAAGTCTTGTTGTCATCGCATCACATCTGGTTTCAAATGTAAGGTGCTTTTCACAGCGACTGTCTCATAGTGAGAGTTCTTGTCTGTGCATATCCAAATACTGAGGGAGTTTGTTCTTCATATATGCCACACTTATTCACTGATTCTCTTTTATCCCACGCCTTCTGAAAACTCACATACATATCCCTTTGCTCTCTGACTATTCAAAAGAAATGAAGGAACATATCCAAGCACAAGAGTACTGACAGTGGTGGGACAGAGTGCACGCTCGAGTTCCATGTCACTGACTCACTTCGAGCTATTAGCGGGCCTGTTTGCCCCTGAGATGAGAGAGAATGGTCACTATGCACGTGTGTGTGTGTGCGAGTGTGTGTGTGTGTGTGTGTGTGTGTGTGTGTGTGTGTCTGTCGGGCAGGAATCGTTAATGTCACTGTGTTCCTCTCACAGATTTAGAGAATTTGGTATCCTTTAGTATGATACACATGCCTTGTTGGTGTTTCTGTTGCGGTTTGAGCAAGACCGAAGCTCTTCGGGACACATTATTTAATTTATTACATAATTACATTTTATTACATAAATCCCAGAGTGGGCAAGTTTGCCTGATTTGTCAGCGTGGGTGAGTCTCTGTATGTTTCCAGCATGGCTGAGCATGTGGGATATTCTAGCATGGGCAAGTGTGTCTGATTTCAGAGTGGGCGGCTGCGTATGTCCCACCCGTGTGAGCAAGAATGCGCACTTGGACGTTAATGTAGCCACCAACATGCCAACCAGATACTGGCACACTTCCCTGGCCACTCCTGAATGATTGAGAAATCCACCTTACTTAAATAGAAGCCATACTGGCTATGTTCACATAACTCATGTTTAGGATTCACAAACATATTTACCAACAGGTGTGGCTCTTGAATTTTCCTGTTCATAAAAGAGCAGACAGAAGTGGCTTGTATACTTTTTCAGTGAACAAATAACCGAAGTTGAGCTCCTGTTTGTCACTATTCTTGCAATACCTCTGAATAACTATTGCAACAAAAGTGGGATGGCATTGGCAAAATACTTCTAAATCTTTCTTGTTCCATGCAAAAACAAATGACTTTTGATGGGTCCTCAAAAAGATGCACAATCTCATGAGCGAATGAACAGTTTGAATCAGATTAACTGAGCCAGTGAATCATCCAGAGCCATTACTGATCTTCCTTACTGAATCCCAAATGTTTTTTTTCTGTCATGTCGAATTCAAACTAAATGGAGAACCATTACTTTGTGTACTTCGCCTGACTTGACATCAGCCATAAAAAAATATATTCACAACAGTTTTATTCTTTGTATGGAAAATCATTTAGACATTTATATGATATTGAACATTACCATGTTTCTATGTCAGACTTGACACTAAACTGCAGTCTGCTGAGATTCAGGTCTCTCAGGTTGCTCTTTCAGTTCTAATTGTGTATGTCACCTCACCTGTTCAGTTATCTCATATTTCCTGTTTTGGTCCCTCCTCTTCCTCTCTGCTGTGTGTTCCAGGTGCTGAATCAGACGGAGGATCACAGGCAGCGTGTTTTGCAGGCGGCTGCCAAGACTGTCCGGGTATGGTTCATCAAGGTCCGGAAAATGAAAGCCATTTATCACACTCTGAACCTCTGCAACATCGATGTCACTCAGAAGTGTCTGATTGCTGAGATCTGGTGCCCCGTGTCGGATCTAGACTCCATTCAGTTTGCCCTGCGTCGGGGCACGGTGAGGACACACACTCATGCATACACGTATATTGATTGATGTTTCTGTAAAACTACTAAGATCTTAAGCCAGAGGAGGTTGGTACAGTGTCTCAAAGCTTCAGGCTGCTACCTAGTATAACTGAATCCAGCAAATCAAATCACAACATAACTTTCCCTCTTTATAATTCCATTTACTCTCTAATGAGCGCATCACTCAATTCCCATTGCAATAGGAAAACATTCATTGTCCCATTCATTCATATTTATATGCATGATATCTGATCTCAAATCAGCATCTTAGATGTTTCAATTGGCCTGCGTCATTGTCATTTGAACTCTAATTAGGGATGTACTAAAGCTGTATTTAGGCTAATCTGAGAAATAATATAGGCTTATTAGAGCTGTTGTAGTTTATAGATATTTTAAAGACCCCGTGATATGGTTTGAGACAGTATATCCTATTGAAACAAAAAATTGTTGTTGAACGATTTAAAGCAGTTTTGGGACATATTTAAGTAAAAGAATCTGAGATACAGGATTTGTTTTGAGATCGTATGGGTTTGATCTTTATGGACATAAAGTATTAAGTATTCATTTGTGCAGGTCTTAAAAAAAAGTCCTGTTGTAAGCTGCATTACACTGGAGCTGTATTTAGGCCAATTTACCACCACACACATGTTGTCTCTAAGGAGAAGCCGATTTGTTCTTGTCATCACATACAATGACTCACACTTTGTAAATGTGCCTTTAGCTTCTATTATACCAGGACACACAGACACATGCACACGGGACTGAGTGTTAGGACGGAATGCCCAGATGCTTTTACATTGAGTCATGAGACCCCTCAGATCAAAGTTTGAATTTCCCTGTGGTCTAGAGCAGCTGAAACCTGATCCCCTTCTCACAGCACCACAAGTGGACTCTGTCTATCACTTCTGCTCTGATGAGAAAACCGATAAAACATATAAATTCAGATTTACATTAAATGAATTGGAAAATACATAAATGTTTCATGAAAAAGTTGAAATATGTATTTAAAAGACATTTATAATGTGTTTTTATTGCATACCAGTATACAGTGCCTTTATTTAATAGCCATTAAGTCAGAATGATTGTTTGTCAATGCTTTGGCACAGCAATCTCAACTTCAACTAAACACCTGAACCAAATTTGTATATACAAGTATGTTCTCCGCTATGTTATGACAGATATTAAAGAGAGATTGGTTTGCATAGTATTTATTTCCTGATTTATTACACAGTTCAGTGAATTGATTGGTATAGTAATGTGCTGAAGATCCCTTCAGTGATGGATTGTAGATTCTCATAGCTTATTCACAGCAAATGGTGTGATGCCTCTGTGAGGTCCGGGTTCTCACACCTTGCAGCAGGACAGTGAGGGCAGAGTGGGTGTAATTCCTGTAAGCCCTGAGGTGAGAGGTTATAGTGTAAGGGTCAGAGGTCACTGCAATGTTAACCTTATAATAGTCACATTGTAAGAGGATTAACTGCTCACACAAATTCACCTTCTGTTCTTCTGTGTCTGCCTCTCAGTCTTTATAGGGTTAAAACCCTATAAAGACATAGTTTATGTAATGCTGGACTTACAGCAATCTACAGATGGATTCTTACAGCCAATTTGTAAATCCATGTAAGGCATTGTTTGGTAACAGAAAAGTGGCTTCCTTCTGAACTTACACTAGAAGTGTAATAGTGTTAAGTTCATGTAGGCAGTCTGTTGAAATGTGAGGGATTGTGCTTGCATGCTAGTTCAAAGGCTGTACGTACACATGGCATTCTTCCTCATGCCTTATTTAACTAGCAGCTATTAATATCAACTGTCTTACACATTGCCTCCATACGAACTTACATGCTGTAGACTCAGTACTCAAGTTCAGTTCACAATTTAAGCAAACAAGTTTCCACAGATAAATGAACATTTACATAAATGCAATGTAGAGTTGCAAAGATATGTCTATACGTGTGGGCACAGGCATGCATAAAACTGAGCCACTGTTTACTGGGAAGCAAACTGGAGCATTTGTTTTATTGCATGACTGTTTGTTTAAATTTCGCTCTATTTCATGCAGGAGAAAAGTGGATCCACTGTTCCCTCTATCCTGAACAGAATGCAGACCAAACAGACCCCACCCACCTACAACAAAACCAATAAGTTTACCTCTGGCTTTCAGAGCATCGTTGATGCCTACGGCATCAGCAACTACCGGGAAATCAACCCAGGTAACCCTGACCTTTAATATTTTTGTCACAGAGCAAGTCCCAAAGCCCTCTGTAGTGATTAAAATGAGCTGCAGATCAGCAAGTCCTGTTGTGCTACTTTTTTTTTTTTTATTAATTAATTAATGTTTTTTTATTTATTACATTTTTTTTTGTGAGTGTCAAAACATATTGTTTGTATCCATGCTTGTGCTCATTTGTTCAGCTCCATACACCATCATCACCTTCCCCTTCCTGTTTGCGGTCATGTTTGGCGATCTGGGTCACGGTGTACTCATGACCTGCGCTGCACTTTATTTGGTACTGCGAGAGAGCCGATTAATTGCCCAGAAAAACGACAATGAGGTATCCATCCTCCCATCCATTTATCCACTGATCTCATAATTATTGTTTGATCATCTTGTTCAAATCAAATATTATTCATGTCATATAGCCAAGTATAGATCCTGAATACAGAAAATATTGATCCTAATTGTTTTTAACTAGTGATTTTGTGTTATTTTGCATGAAAATTAAAGTTTCGAATGTGAATAATAAAAGTTTTATTATGGTTTACTGGGATGCACCATCACTGTTTTGTGTGTTAAACACAATCTACTAAATATAGACAACTTCATTATACAGAAAAATAACAAATTAAAAAAATATACATTCATAATCTATGACAAAAATACTATTATAAACTAGATTAGTGGATATTTTATCAGCAAAAGTTACTCTAGAAAAATTATGAGTGCACAATCATTTTATAAAATCTAAACATTTAGTAAAAAAAAAAAATATTATTTAGTGGGGAAGAAATTGAAGTGAATAAGTGTAGGACTAAATCTGGTAAAATGTTACATAATTACTCTTTGTATTGTAAAATGCATCCATGAAAAACAAGTAAATATATTTATATATAAATATATACTGAAAATTAAAATGTATTATTTTATAATATATTTCTTTTACATTTATAGCACAGTAATGAGGCAGCAACATATGATAGATAAGACAACAAGAAAGGCTATTAACATTCTTTCAATACAGAGCAGCACAAAGCGCTTGCATCACGTGCACAGAATGATGTGCTTGAAGCAACTCGGAGTCACAGCGTGCAGCGCTCCGCATAGAAAAGTTCAAAGCACAAAGGGAAGAGATATTGATGTGTAGTGTATTATATCTGTGATAGAGTCTTTTCTTTTAACAGTTTTAAATTTCAGTTGCTGTGCACGTGAAGAATGATTCATAGTGCTCTCTACTCCAGTGTTGTGATCTAACAGACACACGGTAGAAAGTAACATAATTTAGAAACAGCACTAAACTCCAGCAAGATAAAGTCCTTTTATGCAAAACCATTGATCTTTATCTACAGATCAAGTATAATAATAGGAGCACTGAATCATCTTGAGAGAGTTTCACCGTCTTGACTGTCGTAACCGAATGCGACACACTGTTTGAATGCTGAATGGAGGATGACTGACGAGTTTACATGAACTTGAATTTAATGACTTAAATATTCATCTGCACCTCACATTATACTATGAAAAGGCTTCAGAACACTTGGAACCTATTGCACAAAAACATTATGGTGCTTTATAATGTTTTTGTGCCTTTCATGGGGCTTAATAATAACACAGAATAGTATACGCACAATATCGGATTTGGATCTGTCTCATCTGACCGATTCCCGATCCTGCAGCAAATGGCAGTATCGGAGCCGATACGATACTGAGTATCAGATCGGTGCACCCCTAGTTTACTTCACACTAAAGCTAAGTGTGACATTTATTAGAGTGGATTTGTGTGATGATTGTTTTAAGTTTAGTTTTAAAAGTTATAAGATTTATAATTTTCTGTTAAAAAACATGGTCTGAAAATGTACAGTTTAGGCATAAATTATGGCTTTTACTTAAATTCAAGGAACCTTGATAGTAATTGGTAAACAGATGCTTTTTAACAAATGTTTTAAATATACTTTTTTTTTTGTTGATTCTACATTTATTTGGTTATAAATCACAGTGTTCTCTCTCTCTCTCTCTCTAGATGTTTAACATGGTTTTTGCGGGCCGTTACATTATTCTCCTGATGGGAATATTTTCAGTCTATACTGGGATTATCTACAACGACTGTTTCTCCAAATCTCTCAATGTCTTTGGCTCGGGCTGGAGTGTCAGACCCATGTTTGGAGAGAAAGGAGGCAACTGGACGTGAGTTGTTCATTCCAACCCATTGATTTTACATTGATCTTGCTCTGAGGGTTGTTGTTGTTGTTATTGTTATTGTTGTTTTGTTTTTTTGAGGCCCTCAAAAAATTGTACATAATTTTATCATAATCAGCCACTTTTTGAATTGATCATTCAGATTAGGGGTCGACCGATATGTGTTTTTCAAGGCCGATACCGATTATTACAGATCAAGTAGACCGATAACCGATATTTTGAACCGATATATATATGTCTGGTATAAAAATGAAAATTAATGTCAAAATTAAATTCATCCAAACTTTGACAAATTCCGTGACATTCCGCGTCAGTAAATTCATACAGTAAATTCCATTTATATGACTGGATTTCGCGATTCCGTCCGCGTTTTCCACATCGCGGAAATCATAGATAATATTGAGGTGTTTTGCAACTTCAGTGTAACAGTTAGTGGCTTGCAATTTATTGCTTAACTTAAGCAACGTCTGCTGCTGCCTTACCTTTTGAGAGACAACTGATGCTGCATGATCACCGAAGCAGCTCCAGTTAGCAAGCGCTTTAGGAGTGAGAGTGAATTCCGCTTTGATTGGTCTGACTTGTGACTCCCAACAAATCAGATGGGTGGTGGGCGGAGACTGCTTTAGGCCACAGAGTGGTGAGTTCTGACAGGCTGCATCAGAGCCAAATAGCGCGTTTCAAAATTAAGTTATTTTATCGGCGAATCGGTTTTGAAAATGGCCGATACCGATAATCATAAAAATGCTTAATATCGGCGCCGATAATCGGTCGACCCCTAATTCAGATTAGATCTTCATACATGGCTAGTAAGTCATGATTATTTTTTAACACTGATTTTCCATTGATTCTTTCAGGTCTAAAACACTGGATGATAACCGGGTATTACAGCTGGACCCTGCTGTGCCAAAAGTATTTAATGGACCCTATCCAATTGGCATTGACCCAGTAAGCACCTAGTTTCTGAACAGTTCTGTGGCAAAGATAGTCTAACATCAGCCCTTTAAGAGCAGTTTCCTTTCTCATCTTACAGATCTGGAACATTGCCACCAATAAGCTGACGTTTCTGAACTCGTTCAAGATGAAGATGTCGATAATTCTGGGAGTCATCCACATGACGTTTGGAGTTACTCTCAGTCTTTTCAATCACCTGTACGCTCTTGTCCGTTGTTACTCTCAATAGATCTGTATTAACATTTAATGCTAATTTAAGTCTGTTTGTCTACGTATGAAGGTACTTCAACAAACCTCTGAATATTTTCCTGGGTTTTATTCCTGAGATCATCTTCATGGTCAGTCTTTTTGGCTACCTGGTGCTGCTCATTTTTTACAAGTGGTTGGCATATGATGCCAAGAGCTCAAAAGAAGCCCCCAGCCTTCTAATAGCCTTCATCAACATGTGCCTCTTCAGCTACAATGATCCCACCAACAAACCTTTTTACACGGGACAGGTACACACACAGACAAATTCATCAATATATGTGGCAAATGAGACAACTTGACATTTAAAACTAATGTATCTCTCTTTTTCTCTGTCTCTGTAGATTGTAATTCAGTGTCTGCTAGTTATTACAGCTCTCGCCTGTGTACCGTGTATGCTTATAGTAAAGACCCTAGTAATGCGCAGGCAATACCTCTGGAAAAGACATCTGGTAAGGACCTGTTTGACACGCCACATTCGAGATTGCTACTCGTCCAGTTTTGAAGCTTTTTATTTTTAGACAGTGTCTTTTGTTTTTATCTTGTAATTTCCGTGTCCAGAATAAGGCGTATGTGGGATGTGGAGTGTTTAGATTGTAAACATGAACAATCATTACTACATCAGTAATGAAATTCTTCAGAATATTCATTAATGTCCACCTGGATGTCTCATAAGTAATTCTCAGCCCTGGAAAAGTCATGGAAATTAATACAATCTTTGAAAGATCATGTAATTTTTTATTGTTAATATACTCTACTGGTTTGGGGTTAGTAGGATAGTTAAATATTTTTTTAATTAGTCTCTTATGCTTATGAAGGCTGCATTTATTTGATAAAACTTTAGTAGAACTGAAATATTGTATTATTTTGTTTTAGAAAATTATTTTTTATAATACAATTTTATATATTTATATATATATATATATACTGTGTGTATATATATATATATATATATATATATATGCATGTATTACAATTTAAAATAACAGGTTTCTATTTTAATATTTTCAAATGTAATTTATTCATTAATTTACACCAGTCACCAGTGTCACATGATCCTTCAGAAATCATTCTAATATGCTGTTTTTATTGGTTAGAAAGCATGGGAACCATGATAACCTAGATTATTATATAATGGCTCAGCTAAAACATATGCATTACTTCTACACACAATCATGACCTAGTGTGACTTTTGCTGCAGGGAATGCAAAACTTTGGGGGAATCCGTGTGGGTAACGGCCCCACAGAGGATGAAGCTGAGATCATACAACATGACCAGCTTTCCCAAAACTTAGAAGAAGAATTGCCTGAGGTGAGGGAACATTTTCTTTCTTGTAATCTGTCTCCCTGTCTCTCTCTTAACTAGCCTATATAAATAACTATTAATTTATTTTACTCATTAAATAGTTTACCCATCCTTGTTTCTTTTCCATTTTACAAAGATGCTTTAGTTTGTGAACTCTAACAATAGTCTTTCTTTAGCCAGAGAATGACATAAGTTCTGCCAACCCATTTATCTGGGTATTTGTTTGGGTCAGGTTTTTCTGTCCGACATGTGATGTCATCTGTTGATCCTGAGAATAACTTAACGCTTTATCATGAGAATAAGTAAAGTTAATTTCTTCATAGTAATCTATGTGAAACTTGTTTCCACCCACACGGTGACAAGTTACACCCAGGTACCAAAAACTGCATGTAAAAACTGCCGCAGTTGGCAGTGGGATCGCTCGCCTGCAGTGGGCATTCCATTCTGTGACTCACTGGATCTGTGATCTGCATACCAATGCTGGTCTAAACTGGGGCAGCCCCTTTTAAAAGCACTATCTCTCCCCCCAACCACTGTATCCCATGGCCACCAGCCTCAAAACACTAAACTTCTCTGGAAATAAAATGGAGACAGATAACCTGGATTATTTTGAGGTTTGAGATGCAATCATTTCATTGCATTAGTGCCAAATAATCTTCCTCTTTCCATTCCAAACAGGCCTGCCAGTAAACCACAGTCAGCCATTAAAGTTAATTTACTGGAGACTGAAGTCAAATCCCCAGGATTGTTTATCTCTCTCATTTTGGCCTTTTCAGTGACTCTATAAAGTAATTGGTCACTGAAGCCGCACTTAAAAATGTATCAATTTACAAAAACCAAGTGGCATCTGCATACAAATGACACTAGACCTTGTAAATAGCTTACATTTCTCAACCGATTTTTAGTGGACAACTGGACATATAATTCAGTCCCCCTCAGTTTCGCAAAGGTGTCCTAGCAGGTGTAGTTCATCACATCACATTACTCTTTTGACAAACAGAAAATGTCCAAAATATTGTCCAAATCATGTCTGTTTTAAACCTAGCAAATCTTTTTATGATGTGTTTTACTTGTGTTTTTTAAATTAAATGCCACTTGCTTTATTATATTTTATTTAACGCACTGTCATTCATTTGTAGGTGTGACTTAAGTGTCTGAATACTTTTTGGGGCAACTTCATTTTGCTGTGACTGACAATAAATGTGTTGGTCAATAGATCTTTGCATTTTCTGTAAATCTAAGTGTATTTTTCCTCTCACTATCTCTTCATCAGATTCTGTCATTAACCCTATTTTAACCCTGTGTGTCTGTCTGTGCATGTGTCTGATTACCTTCCAAGCTGTCAGAGGAGGAAGTGGTAAGAGCAGACAGCCTCTCGACTCTCTGTAGATGTTTGTTGTCATTTTTTACATTTGTGTGTGTGTATGTGCACCATCACCCATCCAATCCTCTTGCTTGGTGGCTTGTGTGTGTTACTGCAGGCTTCAGTCTTGGGTTGTCTCCTGTAGTTGGTGTTTGGTTCTTTTCCAGTACAATTAGATTCTTTTCTAGACATTCATTTTCCTTTTTGTTAGCCACCATCATTACATAGGAATGATCCAGTGAGCCGTGCTGGAGTGTAATTACGATATAAATCACACCAAGTGATGCTGATGATCTGAAAGGCCCTGTGCTGTGATTTTGTTCTCATGCCCGTGAGATTCAGGGCTGCTAATCATGCTGTGATTGAGCTGGGAGTGGGATTAGATGTTTGTATTTTCATTAGTCTGAACTGGTCTTATTGCTCTCTTTCTTTCTCTCTTTAGTTTGATTTTGCAGATGTTACAGTGCATCAAGCCATTCACACTATAGAATACTGCTTAGGCTGCATCTCAAATACCGCCTCTTATCTACGGCTTTGGGCGCTGAGTCTGGCCCATGCACGTAAGTAATACTCACTTTTATTGTACTGATTCCACCCAAAGGAAGTATGAACAGAATTCCCATGATCATGAAAAACCTGGTAATATCAGCGAATTTTGGAACTGATTTCCAGGCCTGGGAAATACATAGAAATTAGTTTATGCTTAGTTCTAATTTATAGACTAGCAATTAAAGTCTTTGTAATCTCTAATAAATAAAAAATGAAATAAAATCCATGCACTATTCATGTAATGGAAATTCATGAATTGCAACCCTGTACAAATGTCAGTATGTTTTTCCTCTCAATTTTTTTTATTGTTTACAAGGTGTTTCTTAAAAAGTGTTTCTGTTTTCTTACAGAGCTCTCTGAGGTCTTGTGGTCAATGGTGATGCACATGGGCCTCGCTTCTAGGAATTTTGGTGGATTCTTTGCCCTGTCAATCATCTTTGCCTTCTTTGCTACACTGACAGTGTTTATTCTGTTGATCATGGAAGGGCTGTCTGCCTTCCTTCATGCTCTCAGATTGCATTGGTAAGTGCACACGCACAATGTTTGCCTTTATAAATTAAAGCATTTAAAGTTTAAAGAGCAGATGACTCTTTGTTGCCCCTATCAATGGCTACATACACACTGCTAGTTAATCACAGTTGGATTGACTCTTCTGAGTGATATTTACACACAAAATTTAGTTTGTGAGAACTGCATTCTAAAACCGAACTCACTTCCTGAAAAGATGCTACCACGATTTTTATCTAATCTATGTCCAAAAAAAATGGTGCTAGAAAATAATCACATTTTATTTTATTTTATTTTATTTCGTTTTTGTATTTTTTTATGCCCTGCAATCCACTGACCTTGTTTCCCCACTTATTTTCTGTAGGGTGGAGTTCCAGAATAAATTCTACACTGGACAAGGCTTCAAGTTCATGCCTTTTACATTTGACAGCATTCTGGAGGGCAAGTTTGAAGACTAAACCTCATTCTCTCCCTCCAAACTATCAGATTGCTTGTGAGATTTCATGATTTGTGTGAACACTTTGACTTTGTAAGGCTCTAAATTTCTCAGGTGTTCTACATCAGGAAAGAAATGGAATAATTTACAAGCAGGTAAACAAGATGTAATTAGTTGAAGCTGAAAATTATAGATCTGCAAAACATATTCGCAACGATTTCATAACTCTTCAATTCTTGCATCAATATATATATGGTATGTAATAATTCAAACTCGTTTTGTATAACTTCAAACCAGTCTCTTAAATTATTAGAGTTTGTTTTTTATGTATCCTTTATCCTTTAAGTTGACACATTTATATAATAGATCTCATGCAAAGGGACCTCATTTCAAATACAGCAAAGAAAGCTTCACTTTATGGCATTTCACAAGCTTCTGCTGAGACGATGATATCCTCATCAAGCATATCTGAATAATAGATGCAGATAATCCCCTCAGATTTATTGCAGATCTTTGCATTCCTTCAAAAACATAAGTAAAGAATAATTATATTTTAGTTAGCTTTGAACTGTGTTGCCGGTGTTTTTTTTTTTGTTTGTTTTTTTGGTGTGTGGTTTGCTATTAGGATTAAATGCAAATGCACATCTAAATTATGTCAATCTCATGAATCTGCTGCAGTGCCCAGTTCTGGGTTTTTTGATTGTTGTTTAGAAATGAGTTTACAACATTCGCATGCATTGGCTCCTGAAGAAAATGTGTTGGTTTGATAGATGTCAGAGGGAGTTTTGGAGAAATTAACTATACCAAGTAAAAGCAGTTAGTGAAGTTGAGGGATTATGTCTGTTTTGTTTGCCAATAAAGGGGAAGGAGTGGACCAGAACTCATTTAGTTTTTTTTGTTTTTTGCATACATGTGAGAAAATATATGTTAATGAATCATGTCAATATGTGTATAATACAATTAATTTAATAATCATTATTAATAATTTATAGTATAGTATATGATACCTAAAATTTTAATGTTAATAAACATTACATAATATTTCTGTTTTTTTTTTAGTGTTATTGCTATGGTTTCAATGTAGCCAAGCTGATATTTAGAAAGACAGCACTCATACTCAGGCAAAATTTGATCAGTATTTTTCTACACAAACAAACAGTACCAAGCTTTATAGTTTCCCCTCTCCCATCTTAAAGAGTCCTTTAATCGCTCATACTTGCTAGAGAGGAAACTCTCATTCCAGTGATGCTGGGGTGATAAGCGAACATTAAAAATAAATAAATAAAACAGCTCCTCACTCATCAAAATCACACAACTCTGCTTCCACTCCACACCACTCTCATACTCTGGTCTGGAACTTGGCAAACGCCATCGGAGCCATACAAACAGAAATGTCTTTGTCCTGTTGAACTAAATATTAATGCACTTGAAACACAAAGTTTAAAAACGTTATTGTTATACAAGTGTCCATTTATCTAGACTCCTTTATTGTAATGCCTATGGTGTTTCCAGTAGCGCAACATGTCTTTGACTATTTTCAAGATCAGGTTTACACTTTAATGAGTCATAAATCGATTTGAGTTGTTTGTCTCATACTCTTGCGTAAATGAATGGGGTGGGTATGTATTCTTGTGTCCCTTGCCAGGCTCTAGGGAGGGTGGAGACTCCCCTTAAAGGGTCAGTGTGGGTGTGACCTTACAGTAAGTGATCACAGTAGAGGGCTGGACTAAGGAGGGAAATGGAAGACCTGACGGACGGGCTTCACAGGGAGCTGTGGTCACACACACTCCCACAAACCTTGGAGAGAGAGTCTGCTTCCACCGACTGGCCGAGGTCCCAGAGTAGACTTGACGAAAAGAGGAAGGGAGGGAAAGTTTGAGGCATTATAGCAAACCTAGAGAGTAGTGCATGGTGGTAGTAGGTAGTACATGTGACTTGAAAGAAAGATTGGTTAGAAGTAGCCAAGAAGAGTTTGAAAGAGTTGCCGAAGCTTGTTGCTTGCAAGTTGGAGTCATTCCGCTCCTATTGCTAGGTGTCTACTGTCATTCAAGTCTTTTTTTAGTGCTTTATTTTTACCCTAGGACGGCATTCTTGCACACAAGTGCCACAAGTGTACATGCTTCTGCCCTCTGTCTGCAAGTAAGCTTGTGTGTGTTCCATCGGAGTCTACTTGAAACCAAGCCATGGCCGACACAGACTTCAAACTGGAGCGTGCCATCTTCGCCGAAGTCTCTGATGACGATGAGGAGGTCGCCTTGGTGCCTGCTGCCACCAAACCTGCCACCACCTCCAAGGTGTTCAAATCAAAACGAGGTGATGACGATGACCCAGCAGAAGAGGTGGACCTGGTGTTGGGGCCAGGACTCGATGGAGGTGGCAGTGGTGAGGCCCAGAAATCCGAGGCCCAGGCTACCGGTATGATGGTCCTGGCACTCCTAGACCATATCATAGGTGTGGTGGACCAGATCCAGCAGACTCAGACAGGTCTCGAGGCCAAGCAGGAGACCATGGAGAAGAACATGAGCAGCATCCAGACAGAACTGGCCAAGCTGGCGAAGAGTCATGTTGGAACGGCTGGGACGGTCAACAAGCTCCTGGACAAGGTGCGGAAGGTGAACGTCAACGTGAAGAGTGTGCGCACGGACCTGGAGAAGCAAGCGGGACAGATAAAAAAACTGGAGAACAATGAACATGAGCTCCTCAAGAGGAAGAACTTCAAAGTGCTCATCTTCCAGGTGAGTAATGGGTGCTTGGCAGAACGTCTGATTGCAAAGTCTTTGATATCTAAGCCTGGCATCCCGTCTCTTTTCATTTGTCTTAACTAATGGATACTAATTAGTCTTTTAGCTCATACTTAATTCAAAAGCAGCTAAAAGGAACCCTCAAGCAACCCTTACTCAACTGCATGGCTCAGTTCTTGCAGGGTTTGAACCTACAGTAGTTTGGTTACCATTCCCAGCTCTAACCAATGGGCTAGATCACCTTCTGATTGTGGAACTAGAGCTAATTGTGTTTGGTTATAAAAGCTTGAGTTCAGGTGGTCTGTGGTCTTTTCCTTGCTGTTCTAGTTTTTTTAGAACAAATCCAACTGTTGAAACAGCAATTTTAGTTTGACCAGATGTTTTGTTGTTTAGACTGCAGCTGCTTTTGCTAACAGTTCCACACTGGCTCATAGTAATGATGCAAACTTATAGAAATCTGGGGGGAAAAAATTAAATGTGATCATATTCAGACCGAGACGCATTAATAAATGATTTGATTTCAAACCATTTATAAATGTATAAATCCAGTTTCATGTGTTTTTTTTCATGTTCAATCTATTACTAAGTGTATTTGAGGTGGATACACCAAAAAACAAATAAATAAAAAATGGGCAAAGTCTTAGACCACCTTCTGTTTTGTTAGATTTTTATAATACAATCAAACACTTTAGTTGCCATGAAAGGCTTGCGAATCTACTTATATAATTCATGTCCTATACTAATATAATGTGCTATAATAATGAACTATACTAATATAATTGATAAGCATGATCATGTTTGCTAGTGTCCGCTGCATGAGTGTGGATTTGCAGTCTTCCTTCCCAGGTCTCTTTTGGAGTACACATGGATTCCTCTGCAGGGCTTGGCCTTGAATTTCCCACTCAGTATCATAAAGTGTCAGCCCACTCCTTAGTGAACCTTCAAAGGTTTCAGTCTAACCTCACAGCAACCTCTGAACAATACTGGATCAGCACATACCTTGAGTTAACTGCATCTATCTATCTATCTATCTATCTATCTATTGAAGGGGAAGTCTAATGGTTAGAGAGTCGGACTCGTAACCCAAAGGTTGCGAGTTCGAGTCTCAAGTCTGGCAGGGAGTGAATGTACAGCGCTCTCTTCCACCTTCAATACCACGACTGAGGTGCCCTTGAGCAAGGCACCGAACCCCCAACTGCTCCCCGGGTGCCGCAGCATAAATGGCTGCCCACTGCTCCGGGTGTGTGTTCACGGTGTGTGTGTGTTCACTGCTGTGTGTGTGTGCACTTTGGATGGGTTAAACGCAGAGCACTAATTCCTAGTACGTGTAACCATACTTGGCCACATGTCACGTCACTATCTATCTATCTATCTACCTACCTACCTAGTAATATTTGTAATGAGTAACGTGTAGTAGTATTTTTTTATATTTGGTATTATTAGATATCACCCAAATCTACTGCAGAGATACAGTGGGGAAAATATTTGATCCCCTGCTGATTTTGTAAGTTTGCCCATTTACAAAGAAATGAAGGGTCTAATTTTTATGGTAGGTTTATTTTAATGTATAGAGACAGAATACCAACCAAAAAATCCAGAAAAAACACATTATATAAAGGTATAGAATTTGATTTGCATTTCAGTGAGTGAAATAAGTATGAGATCCCCAAGCAAAACATGACTTCGTACTACTCGAAGTTTCAGCTCCCTCCACAGATTTTTTTTAAGGATTGAGGTCTGGCGACTGGCTAGGCCACTCCATGACCTTAATGTGCTTCTTCTTGAGCCACTCCTTTGTTGTCTTGGCGGTATGTTTCGGGTCATTGTAATGCTGGAAGTCTTCCATCCATTCTGCCATCTTCAGTGTTCTGGCTGAGGGAAGGAGGTTCTCATCCAAGATTTGACAGTACATGGCCCGTCCATTTGCCCCTCAATGCAGTGAAGTCGTCCTGTACCCTTAGCAGAAAAACAGCACCAAAGCATAATGTTTCCACCTCCGTGCTTGACTGTAGGGATGGTGTTCGTCATAGTCAGGATTTCTCTCCCTCCAAACACGGCGAGTCGAGCTAATGCCAAAGAACTCAATTTTGGTCTCATCTGACCACAGTACCTTCTCCCAAGCCTCTGAATCATTTAGATGTTCATTGGCAAACTTTAAACGGGCCTGTAATTCTGTCTCTATCCGTTAAAATAAACCTACCATAAAAATGAAAGACCCTTCATTTCTTTATAAGTGGGCAAACTTACAAAATCAGCAGGGGATCAAATAAATATTTTCCCCACTGTATCATATGCACGCACTTTCATCTGGTAGATTTTCTTGTCTTTGGATGTTAGAGTAACATTTATTAGATATTTTTGTAATACATTTATAATTTATTATGTACCCTTTAAAATTTGGGGTCAGTAAGAGTTTTTAATATTAAAAAAAGGTATATTATGCTCACCAAGGCTGCCTTTATTTAATCAAAAATACAGTTAGTAGTACTACTGTGAAATATTGTTACAGTTTAAATAACTATTTCTGATTTCTATTTGAATATATTATAAAATGTAAATGATGGTAAAGCTGAATTTTCAGCATCATTACTCCAGTTTTCAGTGTCACATGATCCTTCAGAAATCATTCTAATATGCTGATTTGCTGCTCAAAAAACATTTATTACAGCATTTGTTTGAAATACAATTTTTTGCAACAATGTAAAAGTCTTTATTCTCATTTGTGATCAATTTAATGCATTCTTTCTTACAGAATAAAAGTAATTTCTTCTTTAAACTTATTGACCCCAAACTTTTGAGTGATAGTCAATTTGAATGAAGTTGTGCATACGATTTAATTATCATAGATGAATTATTGTATTTGTTCACAAATAGGATTCTTAAAATAAATTGCAATGCTTTGCAGATGATGCACTCTTTCACAGACATCTTAGCAACGTACATGTGCTTTCTGGGAAATAAGGTAATTGCACACTGCCTTCACAAAGAGAAGGCCTATACGTTTTCCTTAATGTGTGTCTCTCTCTCACTGTGGTGTGTGAGACAGCTGGCTGTGGCAGATAGTTGGCTGGTGTTTGAGGGTATAGGATGAAGACATTAAGATTTATATCTATATCTTTGCATTACTGAAAAAGGGTACAAAACTGTCACTGGGGCGGTACCCTTTCAAAAGGTACTAATATGCACACTTTACATACTAATATGTATTATTCAGGTATAAATAAGGCACGAAGATGTACCTTTTAGCTTTTGTATCTTATGGTAACTCCCAATTGAACCTTTCTTTATTGAGAGTGTATGGTTTACTCACACTCTTTATCATAGCTGAACTTACTGTACTTCAATAGAATATGAATATGCAATTTGCATAATGCAGTTCTCCACCAGGCTGTGATACAAAGTATGATCAAGAGAAATTATGTGAACAAATATCTCCTTTTTTATAACATTCAGTAATATACATAGACATATAGGCGTGTTTGAGCTGAAAGAATGATCATGACATGATTTTAAATGCTCATGCCAGTGTCAATTCAGTGAATAAGCTTAGCAAATGTTTGTGTGCTGAAATACTGTGCAAAAGTGCAACGGTGCAAACGGTTTAGTTACTCTAAAAATAACACCACACTTCATATGTAGAAAGTGTATTCGTCCTTTGGTGTTTTGCTAAAATGCTAGATCAGTGTGTAGGGTAGATGAATTCGCTGCTGTGTGGAGCGCAGTTGTAAAGAGAGTCCTGTGCAAGCGAGCTGGACTGTGTTGGAGTCAGATTAAGTGTGTTTAGAGCATGCTGGATCGCAGTATAGATGGTTGGAGACTTACTCTGAGACCCCCCATCCCCCCTCAAACTCTCCCTTACAGTCTAATTATAGTGCAGAATGCGGTAATGTCTGCAAGGCTACCATAATGACACTACCGTCAGTCCAGAGGGAAAGAGAATCCTTCAGTTTTAGAAGTACTGCCTGACTTTTGCAATGAACTTTGTCCTACCATTTCTCACAGTTCACAATAAAAAATCATATAAATTATATTTATTATATTTTAAATATTATATTTTAAATACACTAAATATAATTTAATATTAATTCCATGTTATTATTAAGTGCATAATATTAAATACATACTAAAACAAAATTTTTGTGGTAAATACAATAAATTAATTATACATTTTACAGCATTAAATACAATAAATTACGACTTTGAGATCTATATGGTAATATCATTATAGCAGTGTGATTGACACTGACAATTTACATAAATATAAAAATATTTTTAAAAATATTTTAAAATAAAATAAATATAATGTAATATCGATTACATGCTCTTAGTATTAAATACAAAAATTAAATTTTACAGTATTAAATACAGTAAATTACCTTATATCATTACCATTGTCACTTATATGGTAATATCTTTATAGCAGTGTGACTGACAGTGACAATTTACAAGAATATATTTTAAAATAAATAGAATTTTAGTATTAATTACGTTATTTTAATACATAAATGGTTAATACATAACTTACATAATTATATTATTGAATACATACTAAAATGCATTTTAATATTAAATGCAATAAATTACATTTTAAAGCAATAAATACAATAAATTACCTTGCAAGATAACTGCCATTGTCATCTACTGGATAGTAATATCGTTATAGCAGTGTGATTGACAGTGACAATTTACATGAATATAAAATAACTGTATTTTAAAAAATAAAATAAACTTTTTATATTACCATTTTACAGAATTAAATACAGCAAATTACATCAGCCACTGTCACCTATATCGTTATAGTGATTGACAGTACAGTGGATCGTAGGCTACATTAATTGTTTTCCGTTATATAATTGTGTTTAAAGACTCTTTTATGTTACAGTATTTATGTTATTATTCCTTTCTATCGGTGACATTATTGCGCTGCAGCAGAAGCGTCTAATGTGCATGTAAGATGTAGACAGGCTTAGGTTCAGTGTGTTCCAGCACTTCGCTGTTGTTTACCCTACACCAGCCGTACTGTATTTAGCCCCACTAACGAGTCATTTCCTTCCAGCGCTGCTCTGAGAGGCTGCAGGGGGGGAAACAGTGGTGATGGAACTGGCCTCTAATGCAGATGGAACTGAATGATGGAAGGTGACAGGAGAGAGTGAGGTCATTCATTGGTATATTTGTGAAATGTTGTTCTGTTAGCTATTTCCCATCATTTCTCTGGGCAGATGTTGCCTAATGAGGTTCATTACAGTCTATTAGGGATAATCGGAGAAGATGCACCAGAGGGATCACATAGAAAAGAACACTTTCTGTGTATCTCTCCTGGGAATGAGCAAACTCAAAAACATGCATTAGCTGTTTGAAAAACATGGGCACTGTTGATATATGCAATTCATTTTTATGTAGTGGCAACATATACAAATATTGTCATTGCCTGCATGCAGAATTAGATATGCATATTTGTTTACCAGAAGGCAAATGTGCACATATACATACAGTGGGGTCCAAAAGTCTGAACCACACATGAAAATGCTTCTGTATTTCATTTATTCTAAATCAGTTTAAACAATCACAAGTTATATTATTAGCATATTAATTGACACTGAAT
The DNA here is from genome assembly GCF_001515605.1 of Sinocyclocheilus anshuiensis. Classification (NCBI taxonomy): domain Eukaryota; kingdom Metazoa; phylum Chordata; class Actinopteri; order Cypriniformes; family Cyprinidae; genus Sinocyclocheilus; species Sinocyclocheilus anshuiensis. The sequence continues at coordinate 67,236 of NW_015536629.1, read as the reverse complement.
TTGGAAATCAAATACAATAGTATGCACACTTTTTGGTCCATGTGCCTAAGCTACATGAATGCCACAAATTTGTGTACAGTCTGATGATTATGTTATGCTGCATGTCTTGAGATGATCCAAAGAGCATCTGGTTTCCATGTTAAATGTATTTATTTATGTAGTCATAAATGTATATAACAATAATTACTATAATGTATTTATATATTAATAATATAAATTATTGGTTTTACTACAATAACATTATTTCTAGAGGATAAAAATAGATTTTTACTGTGATTGCAGACTTTTGAGTGAGTTGGACTGTTAAAGGGATCATATGACCCCTTTAACAGTGTTTTACTGTAAAAAAACACTGCAGCCTCAGTGGAGCAAATTTAAACAGTTTGCTCCAGTTATTTACTGCAAATTTAATTACAGTTATTCACCATGTACAGTATGATTTTTAGTATATAGTACCGTGTATAGTACGGTTTTTACTGTAGCATTTTTACAGTCTTTTACTGATAAAATCACTATCATTTTTTACAGTGTGCATTCAAAGAGAAAACAGTTATTTAAAATTGTAATAGTATTTCACAATGAGTCTGTGTGTGCGTGTGCAGATATGTTTGTGTGTGTGGATTAAATTGCTCGTGAAGTCTCCGTTTCAGTCTTCTCTGGTGGAATGTCCACTGAGGCTGCAGGTTACACTACTGGCATTTATCAGATATCTAATCACAGACCTCTGAGACCTACATAAATTACCCTGTAAAACTGGACTCCTGTAGGTGACGTGTGTGTGTGTGTGTGTGTGTGTGTGTGGCACAGATCAATGCATGTGTGAGGGAGAGGGAGAGAGTGCACACATTAATATTTCATAAATGGACATTTTAATTGATTTATTCAGAACTGACATTAACATCATTATTCTCAGAAGCTATCATTGGAAGTTAGTACCAGAACAGTTTAATTTATAAATGCAAGCAGAGCCTTATGAGGTTCCTTTTATTTTATTTGTTGAAATATCCACTGACTTCTAACCTCTTTACTGGTGCCAAATTTGAAGACATTTTTATTGTATTGTTTAATGATTCGCTTTTGCAGCTGTGCACCTGTGGTGAACATGCATGTCAAAAACATACTATTTTAGGGGTGCACATCATCTGTAGTGGTGTGCTGGGTGGAAACCGATGAGGTGTGGCTGTGACTTATGGGGGTTTTGCGTGATCTTCAACATTACTGATGGGCTCTGCTCTATTTTTGCGCTGAATTCAGGGTGTCATATTTACCCAGACAGCAGTGTGTGTTCAGTGTAAGTGTGTGTGTCCGGGCCAGAATGCGATGTTTGATGAATGGGCTGAGAATAAATGAGGCGTGAGTTGCTGTAATTTTATTTCATGTTTTGAAAAGTTTCTAATGCTCATCAAGGCTGCATTTGTTTAATCAGCAGAAAGGGTAATATTGTAAAATGTTAATACTATTTAGTATGTAAAAGAACTGTTTTCTATGTTAATATATTTTAAAATGTCATTTATTCCTGTGATGGCAAAGCTGAATTTTCAGCTTCATTACTCCAGTCTTCAGTGTCACATCATCCTTCAGAAATCATTCTAATATGCTGATTTGCTGCTCAAGAAACATTTCTGATTATTATCAATGTTTAAAACAGTTTTGCTGCTTAATATTGGTATTTTTATATTTTTGTGGAAACCATGATACATATTTTTTTAGATTATTTGGTTCACAGAACAGAATTTGATATAAATATACAGAGATGGGCACAAACACATCAAAATTATTTTGTTACAAATTACAAATATTTGCTCATCAAATGTATTTAATTAAAATACAAGTAATTTGTCATTTGAAAATACAAAAATACAAACAATATTCTCAAGCATTAATTTGAAGTGCAAGAGACAGTGCCATTACATTTAGTAATAGTGGAGTTAGATACACACATGAGAGAGAGAGAAGTGCTCTATATATCCAATATATTGATCCATATTTCTTCTAATTTCTAATGTTCACTTAAGACACAACCGACTGTGTTTGCTTGAATTCTATCAAGAATGTCTATGCTTTATTTTTTTCATGTTTCTTTATCGCTCCTTTATTGTTTCTTTATCAGCATGTCAAAAATAAAGCAGTCCTGCATAACTGTATTGTTGTACCACCTAGTCCTACTCAAGAGGATGCCTCAAGCTATTTCACTGTCAACAGTAAAGATTAACTCCTTAAAATGCTGATATGTAGCTGATACAGGCCTTATGTAGAATTCAGAAACCCTTGTTATTAGCGACACTGGTGGCCATTAACTGAACTGAGGCCAGCAACTTATTGTTAATGCTCTTGCACACACTCAAGTAATGCGAGCGAGCAACGGCCAATGTGATTCACCGACATCATGTCGACAGATGAGGTTTATTAAAATTACACTGTTATAAAATTAGTGAGCAATATCTGATAGTATATATTTTAGTGCATAATTAGCCAGTTTGCACTGAGCACCAAAACATCTTCTTTCATTGTTGTTCCCCCCAATTGGAAGATGAAACCATAGATGAATTAAAGGGATAGTTCACCCAAAATTCCGAAATTCTGTCATTAATTACTCACCCTCATGTCGTTTCACACCCGTAAGACCTTCGTTCATCTTCCAAACACAAATGAAGATATTTTTGATGAAATCCGAGAGCTTTCTGTCTCTCCATAGGCAGCAATGCAACTTACACATTCAAAGCCCAGAACGGCTGGAAAGACTCCATGTGACTCCAGTCGTTTAACCTCAGTTTTATTAAGTGATGTGAGTGCTTTATTTGCGCAAAAAAAAAAAGTGTTCACTACCACAATGCATGTGTTTGGATAATATTTTCGTAAATAAAGTGGCAAAGTATTATTTTTTTTCATGCAAACAAAGCACTCATGACGCTTCATAAAATTGAGGTTAATCCCCTGGAGTCACATGGATTAGTTGATGATGTCTTTCCTCCATGTTTTGCCTTCACCTGCACTGCGCCGTGGGGGATCGGGGACACACTGTGACTCGCACGTGCATTAGACTCCTTGGTCCGTGTTTCAAGACGGGTCAGATGGGTGGCCAACTTCGCCACGGACCTCAAGCACCCTTTATGAAGGACGGGGCCCCGTCCCTCCCCCGTCTGGAGGAGAGAAGGCGCGAGGTCACTGCCCACGGCCTGGGGGGTAAGCAGTGAAGTCGGTGCGGGAGACTCACTGGCAGCCGTGGAGGAGGACCTCCGGTCCTCGCGCCGACGAGGTGCTGCCCTCCCCCCCTGGAGGGGGATGACGGGAGAAGGACCGGGGAGGCGAGGGGACGCAACCCGAGGCGGTCTGCACTTAGGAGGACGGAGGGGGATGGGGAGACCCCCCACCCCCTACGACGCTCCAGCCGTGGGACCCGGAGGCCCCGATCGATGGGAAAGCGAACCTCAGACAGGCATGGCCCCGGGAGGAACCCGAGGCCGCAAAGTGTGTTCGAAGTGTTGATGATCAATGTGTCCTGCGATTCACATTAGTTCTTCATCGATGCACGAGCCGAGTGATCCACCGCTGAGAGTTGTACTCTTTATTTGAGGTTTAAGGCCTTGCTACGCGTCACAGTTTGTGAAAAAAAAGAGGGGTCGTAACCCCGGACGGGCGCTCCCTATTACGGGGGGGTCTTTGAACCCACAGTCCCGGCAGGGCGCCGGGCCTGCAGGGTACCCGTCGGGGCGGAGGCCACCTCGAGGAAAGCACCGAAGAGACGTATCATGATCCTTCCTTCCTCCGCTTACATTACGACTTTTTTCGGGTGGGGGCGGTGGGGAGGGGAGACACCCCGAGGCCGAGCTGGAAAAACTGTGATGATAGGCTATAGTTGGCAGTACTGTTAGCACAAGTGAAGAAAGATAGTGTATTATCTGAGAATAAAATGACCTACTTGATTAAGTATTTTAAGTATTTCAAATACAACTTACTGTCTCTCAAAGTATTTAATGAAAAATTACATTTGATTTTGTCAAGCAAAATACAAATTACAAAATACTCAAAAGTAATTAAATACATATTTTAAATACATTTAAATAAAATACTGCCCATCTCTGTATATGTATAGTTAATGCTTGAGGAAGTTAATATATATAGGAAATATATATAGGATATATAGGAAGTTAATGGTTGAAAAGCCTTTACCTCTTTGACATTATGAAGCTGTCAGATATATAAAAACAGTAGATGGCTCCTGTTTCAACCGCAGTAGTTTAATATAACCTTTAGAGACAGATTCAGTAGTGTGTGTTGTTGCGCCTGTTTTATTCATTTGTTAATGGCGTCTTACCCTTGAAAAACTAGTGCGTGTGCACTTGTGGTTCTGGTGTCCTGACTGGCACAACAGAGATCTTGTCTCTTATGCAAGAGAGAGACTGTATTTTTGTAATACCTGTCACAAAACCCATACTAAAGTCATGCTTAAAGTTATTATAATTTTTTTTTCTGGTTCTCAGTAGGAGTTCTGCTGTACAGCTGCTGCTCTGAACCCAACAGAAGTCAACAGCTGCTCAGTGCCTCTACTTTAACATGCCTTTCAACATCATGCCTCTAACACACACACACACACACACACACACACACAAACAGCTGTTATCTACTCATCACCGGCTGATTTTGTTTAGCTGTATATGTCATGCGAACGACTGCACCAAATGTTTTTACCGCTGTCTTGGTAACGGTTGTTATGGTGCCATGGTCCACAGATCGCTGTTAATCTGGGTAATTGTTCGCCTCTTTTAGGGGGTTAGATGGGGATCCTTCTATATATATATACAGTGTGGACTGACAAATAAATGCCTAGAAACAGCAATTGTACCTGATTATTTGAAACAGGCCTCTGTCCAACCACTCCTCAAACTGCCAAATTTAGACCCTACAATTTTATCAAATTTTAGACCGGTTTCTAAACTGTCATTTATCTCTAAAATATTAGAGAAGGTGATCTTTCAGCAACTGTACAATTTCTTGACAGAAAACGAGATTTTTGAAGTCTTTCAATCTGGATTTAGAAAATATCATTCTACAGAAACAGCACTTGTTAAAGTGATAAATGATGTACTGAGAATTGTGGATACTGGTAGCTCTGCCGTGCTTGTGCTCTTGGATTTAAGCGCTGCCTTTGACACAGTCGACCATACTGTCCTGTTGTCCCGTTTAGAGATATGCGCAGGCATCAAAGGGAAAGCCCTAAATTGGTTTAAGTCTTTTCTTGAAAATAGAACCTTTTCGGTAAATATTGGAGACTTTGTATCTAGTACAGCCCCACTTACGAGTGGAATCCCCCAGAGTTCCATTCTGGCTCCAATGTTATTTTCCATCTATATGCTGCCATTAGGCTCAATTTTTAAGAAATATGACATTTCCTTTCATTGCTACGCAGACGACACTCAAATTTATCTCCCCTTAAAACAAGATAAACACTGTTTAGACTCTCTACTATCCTGCCTTAATGATTTAAAGGCCTGGATGGCTGTACATTTTCTAAATTTAAATGAAAATAAGACAGAGATTATTTGTATTTGGGCACCCTGAATCAAAAAAAAAAAATCCAATCTTAATCTTGGCCCTCTCTCTCTCCATATGTAAAACCCTGTGTAAAAAATCTGGCAGTCTATTTGGATAGTGCTTTGAAGTTCGATACTCAGGTCAGCTCTGTGGTCAAATCTAGTTTCTTCCATCTAAGAGCACTGGCAAAAGTGAAGTCCTTTCTGTCTTATAAGAACTTTGAGAGGGCTATTCACGCCCTCATTACATCAAGGCTCGACTATTGCAATGCACTTTATATAGGGATAAGTCAAGGCTTACTTTCTAGACTTCAAGTGGTTCAGAATGCAGCGGCCAGGCTCCTGACTGGGGTTAAAAAATATGAACACATCACACCAACGTTAATGTCATTACATTGGTTGCCGGTTCGCTACAGAATTGATTTTAAGGTCCTTTTAATGGTGTATAAAGCTCTAAACGACTTGGCACCTTCTTACCTTACTGATCTTTTGTTGGAATATGACCCAGGGAAGTCCTTGAGATCATCAAATCAGGGAATATTAGTGGTTCCAAGAACAAAATTTAAATTCAGAGGTGACCGGGCATTTGCAGTAGCTACGCCAAAACTGTGGAATAGCCTGCCGGCTAGTATTAGGACTGCCAGAACTGTAGGTAATTTTAAATAAAAACTGAAGTTTTATTTGTTTGAAATGGCTTTTAACAAATGACATAGTGTCATGTTATAATTTGCATGTATTCACTTTTATTCTTTATTTTATTTTTTGGAAACTATTGCTTAATGTTTATGTACAGCACATTGGTCAATAGCTGTTGTTTTAAATAGTGCTTTATAAATAAAGTGACATTGACATTGACATTGACTCGACTCTAGGCATTTGGTTTGCTAAAATTGTTACATTTACAATAATTGAAATTGTTATATTTATAAGAATCTATCTAAAAGTGGACTTTGCTGTGCGTATTGATTGGGTTTTGGCACTTTTCACCTTAGTATTGGGTGATATGTTCCAGTAATGGCCACAATACACAGTATTAACTTTCTTATTTCTCGTTGGTAAGAAATTTAATGATTTCAATGATTTTGACAATGGTTTACATTAAAAGTTGCCTGTTGCTTTATAAGAGAAATCATGGCAGTTGCAGATATTTATTTACAGTGCTACCACTCATTTCAATCAGTCTCTGACAACAGTTATTTTCTGCACTGTAATTATTTTAAGATTCAGTGTTTAATACAAGCTCTGTTTATGGATTTAGTAATTAAAATAATTAATTAATTAATTAAAATAATTGCTGCTGTCTAAATTAGACTGATTTGATAATTCTATTTAATTTTAGTAATATATTGTAAAATAATTTGAATAATGTAAATGTTATTTTATTTAAATATATTTTGAATTACGTGTTTTACCAGTACTGTCTAATTTCAGCTTTTTAATTAAAATTGTCTGATTTTTGGTGTTGTCATTATTTATGACAAACAAAATCTTTGACTTGCTTGCTGTTACAGACCACATCTGTAAATTTACATTACAAATTACTTTTATGTTTACGGGTGGATCTTGACCCTTTTAATACAGAGGAAATGGAGACATGTGGAAATAATTAGGAGCAGTTGCTAATGTGCCATCTTAATCGTAACATCTGTGATTCAACCGCAAAATATAATGCAGTCCATTCGGTATTCCTTGAATCCATATACCTCCCCAGTATTTACATATATTCTCAGTAATTCTATGTGTGTTTACACTGAGTTCTCCCTGTTGGCTTTGACTGTTTGGATTGAGTGTTTGCGGTGTATGTGCAATGATCACTGCACATTTCCAGCATTGTGTAACACATCAGACATCTCCGGACCTCTATATTCTGGCTTGTTCTGGAGTTTTAGGGTGTTTATCGAACCCAGGTTCACATAAGGACTAACTTTTTTGGATCAAAATACGGACATTTTTGACATTGCAAATGAATGTAAGACAAACAGTAGCTGCTAAACTCAAATGGAGGCATCACTAAAATCAGCCAAGACATAAAGTAAAGCTCACATCTAACACTATGCAGTTTATCTGGGATGTTTATTAGGTGTCTGTTATGTCTCTCTCACACACACATACACACATACGCACAGCACAGTACCTGCAGGTCTTCAGTCCAGTGCTTGACTCTGAGTCTGTGAGTCAGTCAGTGGATGCAGTTACTATGGCGACAGCATCAGTATTTACTGGTTAGGGTGCAGAACGGAATAGTGATACAGTAATAGGTGGTTAAGGAGTGAATGAATGAGCACTGTTCAGGGAATGAGACAGATGGAATACAAAGAGAGGAAAGGTCAGCCTAAAATAAACACATTCATACATCATCAGCCTTCAGAACCAGAAAGGGAAACGCATGCAAGTTTACGAGGACTTTCATTGGCACGGGGCCAGAGGGAAAAAAAATGGATTCGGGGATAACAGAGAGATGATTATTTGTAAATTGTAAGAAGAGCCCTGCATAGTGTCAATTCTTCTTTTGACCACCAGAGGGTGTGTTATACTTTTGGATACAGCCATTATGATCAAGAGAAGGAATAAACCAGCTGTCTTTACATTGGCATATGATTAAATAACATAATATGATCACTTACAAGCGGAGAGTTGATACCATCACTATGCTTCTCCTTCTCAAAATAGCATCTGTTTTATGGGTTGAACACATGTCTTTTTTTTTGCCAAGTATGGATGTTTTCAAGTATCTTTTAACCTACATACTGTGTTCAAATATCTGCTGACATTCCCTTTTAATTGATGTGGCTAAGATATGTTGCCATGTCTCACTCAAATAGATGACTTTGCATTGTTGTGTTTGTGCTTGAATGAGTGTATTTATTTGCAAAGAGTACTCCAGGGGAATTCTGCTTTTTTTTTTTTTTTTTTTTTTTTTGGTGATAAATCTCTTTGAATTGCTCACACGGCCCTAGTTGAATGTGCAAGAGAGACTGAATAAGAGCTTTTTATCATTTCAGTCTTTCAGAAGACTTTGGTTCTCTAGGTGAGCCGGTTCTGTTTACTAGCTACAACCCCAAAATGCAATTGAACATTTAAACCACACAAAGATAAAACATGCTATTTATAGCTCTTTTCAAGATGTTTTCTTTTAAATTGTGTTACATGTTCTGAAACTGTATATGCAAAAATGCACCAGAGCATTGTGTGTGTGTGTGTGTGTGTGTGTGTGTGTGTGTGTG
>NW_015536629.1:47569-58267 GCF_001515605.1 Sinocyclocheilus anshuiensis | reverse complement strand
TGTGTGTGTGTGTGTGTGTGTGTGTGTGTGTGTGTGTTTGACACTACACACTATATAGCCTATAAATTACAGTTTTGAACATCTAAAACTGTGTGTAAAAAAATATATATTAGATATTGTTCTAATTTGTAATTTATATGTCAATTAATTAAAAAAATTAAACCAAACTAACTTTAAAGGCGTTTTTCCTAATTTACATGTGAACCATCGCATTTACAGTGCCCTCTAGACTCTAGAGGGAGTGCTATATTCGTCTGTGGACTCGATATGATTTTAGTAATGGCCCATATTTAAAATGAATCACATTGACATTTTCTCATTCTAGTTGCATAGAAATCAGTTTATTATCTTACTACAAAGCTCCTCTACCCGTGTAATCATGGTAATTATCTTTCCCAGTGCTGAGACGTGTCAGTCTATCAGTCTATCTGCATGATCTGCAAATGAGGACTGAATGAGTCAATGGGATATAAAACAACATGTTAAGAACAGGTTTAGGGGTAACAATATAGAGCGATTATAAGTCTTGAGACAGAATGAAGTCCAACTGGTTATGAAGCCAGAAAACAATCAGTAAACTCTTATTAGATATTAGTTTCACGATGAAGTCAGCGTTCAAGGTTAAGTCAGAAGAGTGTACAGTCAGCCAATTATTTTACAAAATAATTTCAACCCCAATTAATATTTGATGTCCATATATCCTGTCATTAACCATTAACCAACCTGTATTCCACCAAGAAGAAATAATCCAAAGCAATCGGTCTAAAAACAAGACGAACACTGCAATAATACTATAGTAATATTAATACTTAGTAATTTTTTGCCACTGTTTTGATGAAAGCATATATGTTATTATTTTGATTGAAAAAATCAGGGACAAATATTGCTCAGATATTGGACTCGCCCCCTGTACACCCCTGTTTTCCGGCCCTCAAAAGAAACTAGTTGAAGTGCCCCAGTTTAAAGGGTCTGAGTATTATGGACAGGAACACAGTCTGTTGAGTACGCTCTTATGAAACATGTATTTGCACATATTTGATTTTTATATTCAGTACTCTTTGTCTGACAGTAATACTGAAAGTGAGAATTTCTCTGATTCTCTGTAGTAAGAAATGGTGCTATTCACGCCGAATTTAATACCAACTGGTTAGATTCAAATCAGGAAGTTCAAAAATATTCTGATCTGTCTGGTCTAATCTAATCTTAGTTCCTTAATTTTTCTCACCTTTTCGCTCAGGACAAGGTAAAGCCTGTGAAGGTCTCTAAGAAGCCAGAGGCTGCAGGAGAGGAAGGAGAGCAGGTGCTGAGTGAAGGAGCAGAGGAAGACCATGGCTCTGAAGAGGAAGTTGAGGTTGAGGAGATCATAAAGGAATCTCGTGCTGAGCGCATCAAACGCAGTGGCCTCCAGAAGGTGGACAAGCTGAAGATAGCCTTCAGCAAGGAGCAGATGGAGAAGACCAAACAGAAAACCAAGGAGAACCTGGAGAAAACCCGACTGAGAACTAAAGAGAACCTGGAGAAGACACGTCAGAGAACCCGCGAGAACCTTGAGAATACCAAGAAGAGCCTGGGCAAGAAGATGGGTAAGCTAGGAACAAAGATGACGCCTAACACTGAACGCCGTGAGAAGATCCGTAGCTCCAGAGAGAAGAGAAGATCCAAATCAACCACCTACCGCGTACCGCCCTTCACCTTCCACGTCAAGAAGGTCCGTGAGGGTGAGATGGAACCCACACCAGAACCTGAGGAAGAGGAAGAGGAGAAGCAGGTGGAGCAGAATGAGGAGGTCCAAGAGGGTCTTGCAGCGCAGGAAGGAGGTCTAGTGTCAAGGGTGGAGGAAGGTGAACTGGTCAATCTTGACAGCCCTGAGATGGAGGCCTTACTAGAGGCAGCTGATCAATCACGGCTGGCGTTCCAGGAGACGGTGAGGCCGAGGGAGAAGGCCGGCCAGTAAGTCCAACATGCTGAGCCCTGGGAAAAATAATGTGGAGGTCTGGAGATAAATAAAGCTAAAAGGATGTAGGGAACTGAGATGTGCGTGAGGAACGGAATAAAGAGCAAATGAATGGAGTCGACTGGACCTTTGGCTGAACATTTTGTTTGTGTGTTTGTTTGTTGCTTATTATCCTCTCAACCCCAAGGTTGCATTTTTTTCATTTTGTTTTGTTCAATTGTCAATTTTTAAATTGACTAATGGTCAATTTTGTGTCGAGAACTGAATATTATTAAAAAAAGATCAAATAATTTTTAATTTGATAACCAAGACTTAATCTACATCTAAAAATTTTCATAAACACTTTCATGGCATGTTGTTCCTATTAGACATTTAATATTAACTTATTCATTTGTAATCAAGGCTACCCGGTTGTGGCCAGATATTGCCTATATATATTTATATTAAAGTGCCTATATTTAATGAACACCTTGTGTTCTTTGTACTATCATGTGATGTCTGCTAATTTCAACAGTATAAATTAAAAGCAGGCTCTACGCATCTTGTAGAACATCTGGGCTTTGTTTTAATGCCATGAATGAACCGTTGGAAACTTTAAGGTGCTAGAGAGTATGTTGTCTGTTGGAAATATTGTCGTGAGGGAAAGTGAATTGAAAAATATTCTAATTAAAGTGAAATGAAAACAAAATGGAAAGAAACAACTACAAATAACTACTGACTGAACTTTTTTCTTTTGAAACTGATGGTTTTAATAATGACGTGGATTCTGATGAGTTGTTTTGTGGTGTAAACACTGACTTGAATGTAATCCAAGCTCCAAAGGTTTTAAATGCTTCACTCTCTGACTCAGACTTTATGTAAATTAATTGCTTCAATTGACATCTAGAGATGGCGTAATGTGATCTTTGATCTATATATGTAAACAAGAAGCTCTTAAAAACCTGTAAGATCAAGCAGAATATCAGTCTCTGAAAAACTTTTCAGAATTCAGTTTTAATTCATTTTGAGGTAAATTCTTTGGACTGTTTACCTTGTTTGTACATATACACTTTAACATGTTCAAAGTAAGGCTATTACATATACACACACGAATACAGTATTAGGTGAACAGGGACCTACTCAATGGAAAAGTAATGCTGATATAATAGTCATTTTGTATTCCAGCTTACTGAAGTAAAGAGAAATACAGTACATCATAGTTGTATCCTATTTGAGTATTCAGCTCGATCACTGATCTTTCACTGTACTTTAAGTGCATTCATATCAAATAATTGGCCCGCATTATTGCATATAGCTTGAATAGACTAATTTTACAAACGATACACTCACTGAAAAAACAAAACATTTTGTATCATGCTATTTATGATCTGGTATTATGAAAATGTCCAGTTGTTGCAGTGTTCATGGCACACATGGGCAATAGTCTTCTAGGTGTGAAGGTCTGAATGAAGCTGCTTATGGCTCTGCTGCTATCCTTGTGAGATTTGTGGCTGTATAAATGGATTTTAGGTGTAGGTTGATTTTAATAAACAAATAAAAGTGTCCACCTTTGTGCTGTGAGACCTGAGGCTTGAGGCTTGATTTATTTATTTATTTATTTATTTTTTTTAATAAACCAAAATGATACAATATTTAATTCTTTTTTAAAGAGCCTCTCTCTCTCTCTCTCTCTCTCTCTCTCTATATATATATATCATTCTTTGTATCTACTGACCTATTTACAGCTATCAGAGAGAGCAGAAGCTGCACACTGTAGATCATTAGCGCCCGTACAGTAGTGAAAAGTAACATTGTGGTGAACAGACATGGACCACTGACTGATAGTTCAGACACACACACAGCAATATCAAGCTGTACCAGCAAGGAATCTGCAGTCCGATGTGGACATTTTCTTTCAAATTCAGTGCTAAGTCTTGAAACATGAAAATATGTCTATATCGTATATAAATTTGGACATGGCGTTACTAAAAATAATGCAGTATTCATCCAGAGAGTGTCATTATATGACAATCAAGGTAGTCCATTAGGTTAAAGGTGCACTAAACAATATTTGAAAAACGCTTTTGACCACAGTGTCGGACCAAGTCCCAAAACACACTTGCTGCCAGGCCTGGAATCGGACACTTGGAGTTTTTTTTTTTTAATTATACTAAAAGACCTTGCTGAAAAAGTATGACCTATCAATCACATCAAGCAGAAGGAATGTAGTAGACTATGTACAGTACAACATGTTTGTACATATGTATATCATGTTGATCATTTATAGACCTTAAAATTTGCATATACAGTAGGCTTTATAGGGTTAAATAGTAAAATCAAAGTGTAACTTTCAAAACTAAGAAACTTCCAACTTCCTCCCTAGTCCAAAAAGAGCATTTATTGAAACTAAGCAGTTCATTTTCAATGAGACATGAGTTACAGTGACAAATGCACAGCAAACAGAAGGATAACTACAAGTCTGAATACAGCTGGACACTGCAGGCAAACAGATTTAGGCGATGTCCGCATGAATGCCCATTAAGGGCCAATTTTTGGCAGGAATATGCCTTACTAACTTTGGACCGCAGAGTAAAAACAAATACTAAAACATATATGATTTGACCCCACTTAAAATAGGCATTTAAAGGTTTTGAAAATAAAAACAATTAAAAAGTGCCTTTGGTACAGATAGTAAACCTTATTAAACACATGTTACATGAGGTCAGTTATATAATGCAGGTTTTCTCGTATCTTAAGACCAGAGATGAATACATTTATAAATAAATCCATAATTTAACTTTAAAGTTTTAAAAGCACCCAAATACATTCTTTATAATGTAATGAATTATACGCAAAAAATGAAAGCTTGTTTTCTAAAGTTAGATGTGCCATGTTTGGACAGGAATAAGGCATAATGCATTACTATACAGGCTGCTCTCTGTTTATGCTGTTTTTTCCTCTGCTTCTCCCTCATGTTCTCTCTGTCTGTTCTTGGTGGTGTTGTGTTGGTCGTAGAGGGAATACATTAAATAATCAATGCGAGGAATCTGATTAAGCAGAGTGCTTTTCCAAATGGGGGGCAGAAGACAGCAGAAGAAAAAGAAATATATATAAGAATATATATATGTGTGTGTGTGTGTGTGTTTGTGTGTGTGTGTGATGTAGCTTTTTACATTATGTAAAGAGTATATTAACTTTATTTTACAATGTTTTATTTATTAACACCTCTGATAAGATTAACTTTCTTTCTTGATATCTTAATGATGGAACAGATATTAAAAGTTATCACTCAAATAGACAGCAGTCTCTTTGGATATACAGTGGGTACGGAAAGTATTCAGACCCCCTTAAACCAAAAAGACTCATGGCTGTATTAGATCAAAAGGGTGCTTCTACTAAATACTGAGCAAAGGGTCTGAATACTTAGGACCATGTGATATTTCAGTTTTTCTTTTTTAATAAATCTGCAAAAATGTCAACGATTCTGTGTTTTTCTGTCAATATGGGGTGCTGTGTGTACATTAATGAGGAAAAAAAATTAACTTAAATGATTTTAGCAAATGGCTGCAATATAACAAAGAGTGAAAAATTTAAGGGGGTCTGAATACTTTCCGTACCCACTGTATATCAGATATGTCGATATTGTTCATTACACGAAAACTGTTTGCAATATGAACAATATATGAGATGCAGTATGGATTGGTCTCTGTACCACACAAACACACTGCTGCACATCTGTGTTTTCCATCCGTGTCTCAGAAGAACAGGTGGTTGTGTGTTTACAGAAAGAACAAACTAGAACCCACTGAGCTGATGTTTATCCGCATTTTCTCTATACTGTTTAAGCTGTGTGTGAACTTCCTATGTGGAGACAAAAATACGTGAGGCTTGTAGTGACAGGGAAGTTTGTGTGCATGAGTTTTGTTTTGTATTAATAAATAAAACTATTAAATATGGGGTGCATACATTGGTTATTAATCATATGTGTGACTTTCCAAATTACTTCACTTAGCCATATTATGAAGTCATACATTTCGTATAGGTGTAAATGCAAATTTAAATCATTCATATTTTGTTCCTGAGTACTCATTCTTATGAGTACTCATTCTTACATTCTTATTATTCCTATATGAGTTTGTATTATGGCCTCTTTCCATCATCCAGCACAAACTATATCACTTTATCAATCTGTACAAAATATGCGCAAATAAATGTCTCATTTTTGCACGTATTCCGCTGTGTAGAAAAGTGCATGTAAATAAACAGATGACGGGTGAGATGTGACTTAAATGAGGATGTTTAAAATGTAAGTCATTGTAGACTAACCAGATCAAATGAATGTTTGGGGATTTTATTTGCACCAGTGTGACATCTGGCATCTGTGCCGAGGAGCGAGAAATGACAGGAAATACATGTTCATTATTTCCTTGTTCTTTATTCTGCTTCCATCATCATTGTCGTCTTCTTCAATGGTTAACATAACATAACAACTTTGTATTTCTAAAATAAAAATTGAGGAAGTGCTATATTTAGTGAGCAACAGGCCTATTTGCAGCAGGTCTCTTGAGCCTCTGAGATCTTTAACAGAACTGCGCAAAAGTGTAAAAAGTATTTTGTTAAAGATATAGCTCATACAACAATGTAAATTCTGTCATTATTTAGTGAAAGAGTGAAATGTTCACATTATTCACTGTATATGTTTTTATATTCTTAACCCAAGTGAGATTTTAACTTAAGAACAAACAGACACAGGATCTTTTCACAGTAAAAGCATGTTCATGAGACCTTAATTTCAGTATTAATGCAACACATGTGATGTGTAATTTCCAGAATCATTTCTTGACACATCATCAGATATGAATGTGTTTTGTCAACATCAGTTTCTGTTTGGCATTAAAGACAGCACTGAGAGACCAGATGTGAAGGGAGAAGAAAAAACAACAAACAACCAAGAGCCTACTGGACTTGGACTGGAACTTCTGGACTGTGGAAAACATCGTTTGATGTTTACTTAGAAGCCCCTGTCTTAAATGCAAACAGAAGTAAATATAACCTGGTAACACCCAGTTCTTATACACTTCAAGGAAATATGTTTGGAAGGGTCTGTTTAATAATAATATTAATAATAATAAAATCATATCTGATAATGGTACGAGTTAAAGATTATTTTGCAGCAATCAAAGACAAAGTTAGGTTGAAATGTGAGAAAAACAGATTAACCTTATTTTGATACAAGCACATCAGAGCTGCTCAATCATGACTCAATTTGTAGGTGAACCCAGGGTTTCCTTTGGGAATTTCAGAGGGTTTTAAAAAAATATTTTTTTTGATTTCTGAGTAAGAAAGGACTGTGGTTAACGTTACTTGAAGAGACTTTCGTTTTGTTCTATAAATTATACAGTCTCACCTGAAACATGAATTTTGAAACCACTGTTATACTAAAAACCCATTAGAAATTCCTATAGGAACCCATAACTGTACTGTAAAACAGCTGATACTATTTCTGGTTTTGGGGCTAAAAACTGAACATCTCTAGTTACAAAACTATAGCCAGTCACTTTATTAATATTTGTTTGCTAAGCCATATTTTTTTCTAAAATGATTGCATTTGCAGCAATAAATGTTTTCAGTTTCATAAATAAATAAATAAATAAATCGTTTTGATATTTAATTATTCAATATGTAATTATTTGTTTATGCTTTGCTGTTATTTTATGTTTGTAACAGTTTTCCAGCACTTTTGGTCCATTTTTTTTAATGGTTTTGAAAGGGCTTTATAAATAATATTTGAGCTGAGTTGAAAGTCTCTATTTTTTTTTTTTAATAAATAAAATGAAACGCACTTTGCGTTATATTGTGTTTTATATAGTGAAAATATTCATTTAGTTTCGCTGTGTGATTTGTGGCCAGTGGCACACTTAACGTACAGTGTTATAAAAAAAGGATCGAAATGATTAGAGCAAACGTCACAACAGTACACTTTTACATCCACTGAATTAAAAGTTGAGATGACGTAGGTACTGCCAGTAATTCAGATGACTTCCAGGCTTGCTGTTCTAGAAACTCGCCCTCCCCCCGCCGTGCTCGGTCTCAGAACAGCACGTTACGAGGGAGGACAGAGCAGTCGGAACAGCCTGCCGAGCCAGGGCAATAAACACAGGCGAACTCTAGCGCGCTTGTTCTATGTCCCGCCTCCTTTGCGTCGTTCGAGTTCAGCGATTGGACAAAATCCTGATCTCGTCCGTGAGAGCGTCAAAGTCCTGTCAATCAATGAGAAACTGGAAACGTGCAGCCCTTTTTCGCATAGACCACTGTAGCTTGCGTGTTTGTAGTGACGGAAAAGTTGGAAAAGATCTTTTTAGAAAAGCGTATAAACTCTTAAACGGTAGTTAATAAAGTCAATAACGTGTTGACTGTGCTTATATCGGCGGGGGACATTTTCTCAGAAACCTTGAACGACACATAGAGGGGTAAGTTGTCCAGCCACGTCGCTTTGTAAGGCAGTGAAGAAAGGCACTTAGGCGCAGTTCTGTGGTTGTTTCTCTGTGAAGATTGTACATGAGTTACAGTGTCAGATGATGGTTTGCAGTGCAGCTCTTGCTGATGTATCGATCAAAATCTATGCTGCTCGATTCTGAGAACGGGATGCGCTCGTGACGGAAATAATGTACACATTGTTTCATCTGAGCCGTTACATGAAGCTAGACGAATGTCACTGTAACCTGACAAGACGATAGTAGTAACTTGGATGACTTAGTTTCACAAACACTTAATATGTTGCTAAGTACTTAAAGAATACAAAATAAGAGCCTGAAGAATCATAAAGTTTTCCGTTCGCTTGAATGCATGTTTTGTAACCTGATGTGAAAGGGATTTTTGACCTGGTTTGCTTTATTTCGTAGATTCCTCATGAATGCAGATTCTTGATTATGTCCTAGTAGGTTTATAGATGCCGTATTGTCGTTTCTCCCTTACCTCTTCTTCTCAGAGTCAGTCAACAAAGCCTTATTTGCCTGGTTGTCAGAATTTTACAATAGTGCCACAGTGTGCTTGTAGTACCAAATAGACAATATTGAAATTAAATTGGGTGAGGTTAATAAAAATATGAAGTGAGAAAGGGACAAGTGTAAATAATAAAAAAAGGCCTTTATACTCGGAGTTAGAATCAATAATACTTTACTAGCATGATTGTCATTATTTACAATATTGCCAAACCGCCCAAAGTACTGCTATTTCTTAATTAGACACCACAGAAAATAAATAGGGTGAGGCAATTAAGGATATACATCAAACGAAGATGAAAACAAAAGACAATAATAGAATTGCCTAATAAACCTCTCTCATTTTCACTTCTCGTTATTGTTGAAGTCATTGGATTTACGCCCGACGACCCAGCATAAAAACAGCTTTGTATCTCGATTTGGCAGCTTTCATGCTTTAGGATTTCATTCTAGCGGTTGCACCGGTTGTCGTTTTTTTTTCTCACGCGCTGTCTCCTGGGGGATTCCCCACCTCTGCGTCATGACGTCACATCTTCCAGTATATGGCCGAGGGAATCCTCGTGTGAGCTGGTGAACGGCGGCGTCTCGTCCTTTGCCTCTAGTTGCTCGCCGCATTTTCGCTTCTGTCTTTCATGTCGCCTCATGGAGTTTTGCTTTACACTCCAAATTAGACCAGTTTCAGTTTTACACTATGGCCCCGAGCGATAGACAAGTTAGAAATGATAGGTTACGAGATTTCTATATTTACCACTTATTTTCAAGATTTTTTTTGAAGTAATGTGGGAGCACTATATACATTCCATGGTAATGTGCTGTGGTGTATATATAGTACTATTGAAAAGTTATTTATGGTTATTATTACCATGTTACACGTAAAGTAATGATGTAGTGACCAAAAATGTAAATCAAATTAAACTTCATAAGAGGTTCATGCTTGAATTTTGGTTCCCATATGTGGTGAACACTTGATGTCTGCTCTCCCTGTACTCTTTGTTCCCAAAAAAGTATATATAATGATAATGTTAATGATTGGAATAATTAGTGCTCCATATCTTCATCCTTTGTTTCTTCAGTCATGTGGATATGAAAAGCTTCCTCTTTTGTTTTCCCGTTTAAAGTGTTCAGTGCTAGGAAGTACTTACTACTGTAAAAAACATAATTATTTTAACTGTAAATGACTTCTATGCTACAGTAAAAAACTGTTAATTGGTTAACAGTATTTTCTCTTACTCGAAACTGTAATAGATCTAATGGGAAAGTTCATGTAATTTTATAGTAAAATGCTGTTAAATGTTATTTTTCACTTTCAAAAACTGTACAAGTGATCTTATAATTTACAGTGAAAAACTGTAAATCCACATTCACTTAGAGAAAGGGACACCTCACATTTGATGTTTTTTCAATAAGAAATAATTGTTTCCTCCTAGATTTTTCTTGTCTTTTATGTCAGTTAGGGTTTTATTTTATATCTTATGTTGTTAAATTAAAGTTTATTGGATTGTTTTTGTGTTGTGTGTTACCATGATGTTTTGTGTTTGTGTTTATGGCACTATGTGCACTTTCTATATATTAGCATTTATCTCAGTTTGTGGAAGAGGTACACTCTAAAAAATGCTGGGTTGTTTCAACCCAACTTTGGGTCAAATATGGACTAACCCAGCTGTTGGGTTAAATTTTTACATTAAATTTTTAACACAAAAGTTGGGTTAGTCCATATTTGACCCAAAGTTGGGTTGAAACAACCCAGCATTTTTTAGAGTGTAC
>NW_015536629.1:28377-47532 GCF_001515605.1 Sinocyclocheilus anshuiensis | reverse complement strand
GGTGAGTCCATATTGGACCCAAAGTTGGGTTGAAACAACCCAGCATTTTTTAGAGTGTACTTGTGGTGAACTTTGATCCACTCTCATTAGAACTTTCTTTTTTAAGGTGGTTGTCAGGATATTATAAAGGTAACAGTTTGTAGTAATTTGGAATATTAACATTAAGTTAATGAAGTATATGTTGCTATTATTATTATATATTTTTTTTTTTACTTTTAATTTAAGGTCAGTCTGTTACATTTTTGTAATAAGGGTGCTCCGATCAGGATTTTTGGAGCCGATCACAGGAAGCAGTATCTGCCGATACGTTCACAGATACCGAGCTTTTTGAAGCCTTCTTTTTTATCATGTTGAATTATTTATAGTGATGCTCCAGTCAGGATTTTTATAGACATTCATTCAGGGCCTGAATTTCATTTGTGAAAATAGGGGGAATTCCCCTCTTAGGTGACTCTTGTGGGGGGAATTTTTTAATTTGAGGGGTGGAAGGGGGGCATTTATTTTGACATTTTTCAAAAATATATAATTATTTCACCTAAATGTAGTGCATTTTTGTTTTTACAATGGGGTACAGCACAATCCTGATTTGGTGAGCTGTATGTGAGGCAGCCTTATGTGTGTGCGCTTTAAGTGTGCATGAACGCACTGTCTGTAGGAGAGCGCCCGAGTGCGGAATGGTTTAATCACTGGCATCAGGGATCTTATCTATGCACAATCAGCTTGTAACACTCCAAAGAGAAAGGAAAACTTGAAATCGCATCATATGACCCCTTTAAAAAGAAATGCAAATTATAAATTTAGTGACAATGCTACACTTTGATTGGCCTTGATTGTGCAAGTGACAATTCCTGTGTCAACTGTGCTGCTCGCTTATAGTGGAGACGCGATGTGGTGATTTGAAGCCATTTGTGCATTTTGAGAGGGAGAGAGAGAGCGCGCTGTGATTCACTCACACTGTTTGTGAAATTGTAAGTTATTTAATAAAGAAATATGAATTGTACCTCACCTTCAGCATTATATCATTAAAGATCTTAAGCAGTTCAAATGAGTCAGGTCAGATATCGCCCTTGCTGCATTAAACAATCGGTTCCTTTATCTCTTCTCAATCTCACATATAATGCACTTCAGAGAAGGGCGTAGAGTTAGTTTTTCCAGGGACTCAGTCATTAGACATCTCATATCTATATCTTGTTTTTTCTGGGTCCCTAATGACTCACCATTATCACTGAGTGAACTGATCTAATGAAGGCCAGTTTTACCTTTAACTAATAGTGGAACTTCAGTGAGTACTGTGCAAGACAAGGCTTTGCAGTATATATTTATATATTATTTAGTGATATTATTTGGAAAAATAGCTTTAACCTAAATAAATAATTATAAACATTTTCCATTGATTCTTTTTTTGCAAGATCTTGTAGATTTTATGCTATTTCTGTAGCTTTCCTATTTACACCCACATATTGAAAAAACAAGGTCTGCTTCTGCTCTTTGCCATAGTGCCTCCAGCATCTGTATCATTTTGTCATACTGAATGTATTGGGGTGTAGTGTCATGAAGATGTGCTCCCTCTGAGCACCAGCATAATATATCTTCCATGCATTATGATATTCCTAGTTACTAGTTTTCCAGTTGGTTAAAATGGAAGGGGAAGTTCATTTCTTTGACATAACATTTGTTGACACATTAGCAACTGTTGTTGGCAATGAATTTTAGGTGTGCGTTAAGGAGGCAGCCTTATCAGCGGCGCACGAGATGCGATGACGATGTAAGTGTCGTTGCATTATAATGAGTTTGTTAGCCTATCCAGCTGAAGCCACTAGATGTGGCGCTGCTGCGTTGTTCATTAAAAATATAGTGGAAAAAGAGAACGTCACTGCGGAGATGATGTTGTTTACGTCAAAACTGAAACCAAGCCGTTGAATGCTTTGAATGATGCGCCCTCTTGTGGCCTCAGGAGAGAAGCAAAAAGCTTTTCTTCACCCTAACTGAAATTATGCATTTTAAATTCGAATATAATTCGAATTTTGATAATATTTAAATACAAAATTCGAATTTAGTTTTTCAGCAATTTTGACAGCTCTAATACATGCTCCAAAAACTCTGGGAAACTGTGGTTGAAGCCAAACCTTTACAGGTGAACATATGTGGGTGGTGAGCTTGTTGATTTAGAGCAGTTATTGTTGCAGTTCTGTCAGGCACAGCAGCTGTTTGTTGAACCTTTGAAGACTATTTCATCAAGAAGGTAATGGTCCTTGAGAAAAAAACATGAAAGTTAGGCATACTTGTTTAATAATGTTCTACAATGACTGCACATATCTTTAATATATGCCTCTTTTTTGTAGTTGTCGGCAGATTTGTATTGTATAATTTATCTTTAATCTTTATTTATTTATATTATTTTTTGTGTTGCTCTGCTCAGTGTGGCAGTTGTCTTGGACTTAGACTGATGGTAGAGTTGCCATTGTAGAAATGTGCAATTTGTAGTCACCTATGATTCACTTATTTTTACAAGCATAGCTAAGTGTTCAATAATGGGGGGGTGTAACAGAAGTAAACACTATTCATTTATTTGCATAATTTAATTTGCATTAGTGAGTGTAGTTATAACTGTAAATGTGAGAGTATCTCACTGTCTCTCTTAACATTGATGTGATGGATATTCTCCCAGTCTGATGATTAATGTGTTTCTCTGAGCTTTTCGGATGAGAGTAAAGGTCAGTGGGGTCAGACATTGTAATTGTAAACTACTTAACTTGTATAGCATATCAACCTGGTTGTCCAATTGCTCTCATTTAAAGCTTCATTAGGTTTGTGCTAATTTTTGGATGCTACATGAAGACCCAGTGCATGTTGTTTCAAATTTGTTGCTTTGTTTTTACACAATATACTGATATATGCAGTATATAGGCCTACTGATTCTTTTGCAATTGAAAACCGTTACACTGCAGACAAGATCTTTGACAGTTTTTCTCAGTCAAGTTGTCATTTCTTTGAATTTCCTCCTCCTGTATTCCTGTATTTTGGTCAATCTTTTAGGTTGACCAAAATTACCTGATGTTTAAGACCAATCAGATACAGATAAGTGTTTAAAACCTTTGAAGGAGGCTTACAGGCAAGTGTTAAAAAGCCTTGCTGCACAAGCAGCCATTATCATTTTGACTTGATGTAAGATGAAAGTCAGAATATGACATGCTTTTGCCACTTTTAATCTATATGATATGTGTGACATACTTTCTTTTCATTGGGATCACCATATTGAAGATTCATTGTTTCATTGCACTGGTTTAGAGTCGTGCACGCTTATCTGAAACCCATGCTAGTTTCACTAAAAATGCAGGCAGCAGCTGTCAGCTGTTCCTGATATTACTTATTTATGCCCTGAGCTTGCTTTACACCAGACTGCCTAGATACCTTGATTCACTCCTGCTCAAAAGAGAATCAAAGGTTGTGTTCATCATGCTGCACATAAACAGTTATTTTTTTTCTTGATCTGATATTTACACATGGGGAAGTCACACACAGGTCACATGATGAAATCTGACTGATCAGATAGATGTCAGATTCCATCTGCTGTTTTGCAAGCAAACTAAAATGATTACATTTCATTACTACTTGGTTAATATATATATTTTAATTAGGATAATATGAATATTATGGACCATGTTGCATATAGTTAATAATAAATGAAAGTCTGAATAACTGCAGGTTTAGCCCTCTTCATACTGCATTAATTTTTCAGTTCAGTTCCTTTTAAGATTTCCTTATGACTTTTGTTCATGAATTCTTCCTACTTTGACATATTATATGTCTTATATGTTTGTGATCTTGGAATCAGGGTGAAGTAATTACAGAAATTACTTTATTATTACAGTTGGTAATGGTGTGTGTTTTGGGCTGGTTGATCTGTTAAATGAATTTTTGTATGCCTTGTATACTTAAACAATTTTTTGTGATGTTTTCTACATTGCTGTTGCAAATTCTGCCGATTTGACACTGCAAAAATGACTTGATGGTAGTGATAGTTTTGAAGGCATCAGTGCAAATGTGTTAAACTATAAACCAGTCTGTAATGGTTTAATTCGTATTCCATTGTTTACCAGAAAAATTGAATTTCTCAATTTATGACGTAAGATTGTAGCTCTATAGTTTCCAACTTGTTGCAGATTTTGTATTTGCAAAGAAAAAATTAACAAAAGAAAATGTAAAGTAAATGTAATATTTAATGAAAAATGTAACTATATCTAGCAAATATAAAATCTATTTCACAGCAGGGCAAGAAATGCAATAAATTAAATGCAACAGAGTTAGGCTAATGCTGGACAGCAGTTTTTATACATGTTGCAAGTTCAAACTTCAATGGATTACATGTAGGCCTATATTTTTTGTCATCAGCCTTGAATGTGCATGAGCCTTGAATTGTTTTGCACTAATTACTTGGTCCACAAGGTAGCAACAGTGAAGTCACAGAAACACAGAAGTCGGTCATATGGCATGCTGTCAAATGGAGTGTACTTTGACAGGCCATATGCTCAGTTCTAAGTGTTCACTTCAAAACTGAAGTAAACCTTGGTTTATTATCCAAAAGTAGTATACTTATACTGTACATCATTTTGTATAAAAGTGGTTCTGTCTGATGGAAATAAGGCATATTCTGTGGAATAATAAATATTTGTAAATGATCGTCTATGTAAATCACAATTGCTTGTCATCCTTTCACTATTTTGAATAAGATCCCGTGCTTGTTACAGCTAATTCTAGAATTTATCGGAATAACAGAAAATCAGTTTCAAGCAGCAGAAACTGCAGGAAATGCCACTTAATTAAACTGTGCATCTGTTCCCACTTGTATCTTATGAATGATTGTGCCGTAGTAGACAGGTAGGAGGTGAGAGACATTGTTAATTAAAGACAGAGAACAACAGATCAGAACAGCTTG
Organism: Sinocyclocheilus anshuiensis; assembly: GCF_001515605.1. Lineage (NCBI taxonomy): Eukaryota > Metazoa > Chordata > Actinopteri > Cypriniformes > Cyprinidae > Sinocyclocheilus > Sinocyclocheilus anshuiensis. Next base: position 42,596 of record NW_015536629.1, on the reverse strand, counting down.
CTTCTTCTGTAATCTTCACGGAAATGAAAAGGAGGCTAAGATTGCAGCCAGGTCTGGGCCTTTTATCTCAGACTGAAAGTTGGCCTCATCTGTGAGTGTCACATCCTTTAAACTACAAAAACATTAAGCTTCCGGCAGCTCATGTGGAATAGTTTGCAAGAGCCCTTTTAGAAACACCGAGGCTGTGAAAGCAGAGTAGTGAGTTGATGACTTGTCCGGTGTGATGACGTTTCATGTCCTAAAAGCCCTCTGTAGTCCCGTTTAGCCACTTGTTAGCAACCGCCTCTTTCAAGACAAGTAAAAGCTTTAAAAAAAAGAATAAAATGTTAATATATCTTGAGCTTGAGACATTTAACCAAAAACCCATTCGAAAACCCACTGACTTCGGGATGATGGATCTGCAAGTGCTAAAAAGCGATCTCATAGAAAATACATTTTTGGTTCCCCAAAGAACCTTTCAGTGAACAGATCTTAAAAGAGCCATTCTTGTGTGAAGAACATTTTAATAATCTAAAGAACCTTTCCACTAAAAAGAACCTTTTGTGCAATGGAAAGATTCCATGTTAAAGGGATAGTTCACCCAAAAATGAAAATTTGCTGTTAATTTACTCAGCCTCTGGCCATCTAAGGTGCATATATGTTACGTCATTGTGTGATTATGTAAACAAACTAGTGAATTGAACCAGATTATTGAAATGAGCTGTCCGAAAGAACCAGTTTGCGGAAAAGAATAGCATTTCCCTTTTTGCCTGAGGCCATGGATTACAGGTATTGATGTTGTAAGTAATGTTCAGTTTCTTACACAGACTGATCGTTTCGCTTCATAAGACCTCAATATATCATCAGAGGCTTACAGGCAAGTGTTAAAAAGCCTTGCTGCACAAGCAGCCATTATCATTTTGACTTGATGTAAGATGAAAGTCAGAATATGACATGCTTTTGCCACTTTTAATCTATATGATATGTGTGACATACTTTCTTTTCATTGGGATCACCATATTGAAGATTCATTGTTTCATTGCACTGGTTTAGAGTCGTGCACGCTTATCTGAAACCCATGCTAGTTTCACTAAAAATGCAGGCAGCAGCTGTCAGCTGTTCCTGATATTACTTATTTATGCCCTGAGCTTGCTTTACACCAGACTGCCTAGATACCTTGATTCACTCCTGCTCAAAAGAGAATCAAAGGTTGTGTTCATCATGCTGCACATAAACAGTTATTTTTTTTCTTGATCTGATATTTACACATGGGGAAGTCACACACAGGTCACATGATGAAATCTGACTGATCAGATAGATGTCAGATTCCATCTGCTGTTTTGCAAGCAAACTAAAATGATTACATTTCATTACTACTTGGTTAATATATATATTTTAATTAGGATAATATGAATATTATGGACCATGTTGCATATAGTTAATAATAAATGAAAGTCTGAATAACTGCAGGTTTAGCCCTCTTCATACTGCATTAATTTTTCAGTTCAGTTCCTTTTAAGATTTCCTTATGACTTTTGTTCATGAATTCTTCCTACTTTGACATATTATATGTCTTATATGTTTGTGATCTTGGAATCAGGGTGAAGTAATTACAGAAATTACTTTATTATTACAGTTGGTAATGGTGTGTGTTTTGGGCTGGTTGATCTGTTAAATGAATTTTTGTATGCCTTGTATACTTAAACAATTTTTTGTGATGTTTTCTACATTGCTGTTGCAAATTCTGCCGATTTGACACTGCAAAAATGACTTGATGGTAGTGATAGTTTTGAAGGCATCAGTGCAAATGTGTTAAACTATAAACCAGTCTGTAATGGTTTAATTCGTATTCCATTGTTTACCAGAAAAATTGAATTTCTCAATTTATGACGTAAGATTGTAGCTCTATAGTTTCCAACTTGTTGCAGATTTTGTATTTGCAAAGAAAAAATTAACAAAAGAAAATGTAAAGTAAATGTAATATTTAATGAAAAATGTAACTATATCTAGCAAATATAAAATCTATTTCACAGCAGGGCAAGAAATGCAATAAATTAAATGCAACAGAGTTAGGCTAATGCTGGACAGCAGTTTTTATACATGTTGCAAGTTCAAACTTCAATGGATTACATGTAGGCCTATATTTTTTGTCATCAGCCTTGAATGTGCATGAGCCTTGAATTGTTTTGCACTAATTACTTGGTCCACAAGGTAGCAACAGTGAAGTCACAGAAACACAGAAGTCGGTCATATGGCATGCTGTCAAATGGAGTGTACTTTGACAGGCCATATGCTCAGTTCTAAGTGTTCACTTCAAAACTGAAGTAAACCTTGGTTTATTATCCAAAAGTAGTATACTTATACTGTACATCATTTTGTATAAAAGTGGTTCTGTCTGATGGAAATAAGGCATATTCTGTGGAATAATAAATATTTGTAAATGATCGTCTATGTAAATCACAATTGCTTGTCATCCTTTCACTATTTTGAATAAGATCCCGTGCTTGTTACAGCTAATTCTAGAATTTATCGGAATAACAGAAAATCAGTTTCAAGCAGCAGAAACTGCAGGAAATGCCACTTAATTAAACTGTGCATCTGTTCCCACTTGTATCTTATGAATGATTGTGCCGTAGTAGACAGGTAGGAGGTGAGAGACATTGTTAATTAAAGACAGAGAACAACAGATCAGAACAGCTTGCTTCTTCTGTAATCTTCACGGAAATGAAAAGGAGGCTAAGATTGCAGCCAGGTCTGGGCCTTTTATCTCAGACTGAAAGTTGGCCTCATCTGTGAGTGTCACATCCTTTAAACTACAAAAACATTAAGCTTCCGGCAGCTCATGTGGAATAGTTTGCAAGAGCCCTTTTAGAAACACCGAGGCTGTGAAAGCAGAGTAGTGAGTTGATGACTTGTCCGGTGTGATGACGTTTCATGTCCTAAAAGCCCTCTGTAGTCCCGTTTAGCCACTTGTTAGCAACCGCCTCTTTCAAGACAAGTAAAAGCTTTAAAAAAAAGAATAAAATGTTAATATATCTTGAGCTTGAGACATTTAACCAAAAACCCATTCGAAAACCCACTGACTTCGGGATGATGGATCTGCAAGTGCTAAAAAGCGATCTCATAGAAAATACATTTTTGGTTCCCCAAAGAACCTTTCAGTGAACAGATCTTAAAAGAGCCATTCTTGTGTGAAGAACATTTTAATAATCTAAAGAACCTTTCCACTAAAAAGAACCTTTTGTGCAATGGAAAGATTCCATGTTAAAGGGATAGTTCACCCAAAAATGAAAATTTGCTGTTAATTTACTCAGCCTCTGGCCATCTAAGGTGCATATATGTTAGTGATTATGTTGATTATGTAAACAAACTAGTGAATTGAACCAGATTATTGAAATGAGCTGTCCGAAAGAAGGAAAAGAATGAAAAGAATAGCATTTCCCTTTTTGCCTGAGGCCATGGATTACAGGTATTGATGTTGTAAGTAATGTTCAGTTTCTTACACAGACTGATCGTTTCGCTTCATAAGACCTCAATATATCATCAGGAGCCACTGGTATTATTTTGTGTTCCTTGATATGCTTTTCTTCAATTCTCAAAAACGGGCAGCTACTGACTTGCATTTTATGAATCACCAAGGACCACTGTTTCAGCTAAGAATCTCCTTTATTCTACTTAAGAAGCAACACTATGTAGTTTTTCGACCTTAAAATAATGTCTCTAAAATTATTTCAGTGGTAGAACATCTCTTAACCGGACGAATTCTATTGCCGCTGCTACCCGAGCAGCCTCCTAGCCGCTAGAACCACATTCTGTAAGTTTTGTGTTCGGGTCGGTACACAAAGCCCCGCCCATCCCCTGTCAGTGGAAGAGTGCGGCCTGCTTTGCGGCATACGTCACATATTTTACTCGTAGCCTGGGTGGAGTTAGCCAACAGCTAACTATAAGACAAAACGATCTAATATGTTAGTCTCAAAACCAATGCCATGGGTACCATGTCTGCTTCGACACCCAAGATCCAAAAACTAATTCCCAAGTCTACTTCACGTCTGAACGATTATTCAAATAAAGATGCTCTGTAACTTTACAGCCTTAAACTTATGACAATGTCCGATGTATAGGCTATTATGGACATTATGGCTACATGATTATGCAGACAACTTTTTATTCTATTATACAAATTACACCCTTTGCAAACAATGCTACATACGAACTATGCGAGCAAAAATACTAGGCAAACATACTACCGTTCATTTTGTCATTGTAGTTTTCAATTCTGGAGTAACATTAAATAAAAATATGTAATGATATTTGTAGAACATAGTGTAACATGGGCTACTTTACCTGGCCGGTGGACATGGTTTCCAAACGAGGTTTCTCCATTCGCCGGTTTTGTCAGATTAGTCAACAAATTCACATGTATTGCACTGCCCACAGGCAAGCTTATACAGAGACAGTATTCACGACACTGGTAACAGACAATTGTGCTTATCAACCACAGTCCTCTTTTGGAAGACCAAACAAAGTAGTTTCGCTTTCACAACGAATCACACAGTGCTTTCACGACATGGCGGCGGCGGCAACAATATTACAGCGAGAATAAAAGTTACGCCTTCTTTCTTTGCGTGAACATTTGGGCGGCGTTATGCAAATCTTCCCACATCGTAACGTAGATATGTGGGGGCATGTTAGAACGAGCCGTTTTAGGTAGGCGTGGCTGACTCTTAACTTTTATAAAGAATATCTCTTTGGATTTGAGACTTTAGTCTTTGCAACTTTACAGATCTTCTTTATGCACCAAGAGCTTGTAACACTCCAAAGAGAAAGGAAAAATTTAAATCGCATCATATGACACCTTTAAGAAAAAAAAGTCACCTACATCTTGGATGGCCTGAGGGTCATTAAATTAACAGCATTCTTTCATTTTTGGGTGAACTATCCCTTTAGAGGTTCTTTATGGAACCATCATTGCAAATAATATAGAGTGTAGGAGTCTAAATTCTCATAAAATCTTCTAGTGTAGCTAAAGTTGCCAAAGAGGTTGATCAGGAAGTTATTTCAAATAACAGGAAGCTGTTTTCTATTGATATGAAATTTCACTTTAGTACATTTATAGTACATCTCTTAGACCACAGGCTATTGACCTCCAGGGTTGGACACCAGTGTACTTATTGCGGTTTTAGGGTAGTTTGCATACTCCCTCGTTTATGGAAACTCATTTGAGAGCTGAAATATAAACTTCCTCCAAGCTTTACCTGAATCCCTCACATCTCTGAGCCTATTGTTCTCCTTCAGCTTTCCGCCGAGGCTGCTGGATATTTCGGAGAGAACTTCTTACAGCCTGAAGTGCTTGCTGGTTTTCAGTTCAGTATGACTCATCCTCTGTGTCTGACATTTTTCTCTGTGCACTTTGAGCCACAAACTCAGCCAACATCATTTAAGTCACACCAGCTCTGAGAAGTGCTTCTGGTTACTCAGCATGTCAAGGAAGGAAAGCTAACCAACACTGAGTGCCAGGGTATTGTTTTGAGCCTCTCTCAAGTTGTGTAAGTGATCAGCAGACATTTAGGTTGCAGTATGAGAACAGATACAGGAAATAAGAGCGTTATGAATAAGCACTGATTTGGGATTATCATTCATATTCCTGGGAATGTTTTTTTGTTGTTGTTATTCTTGGGAGCATTGACGTGCTGTAAATTGAGAATGGATGCCAGGTGGTGGGAGACAACCAAATCTTCCCTCGGGGAGCACATAGATCATAAGCTTTGTGGTTTCCTCCTCTACACATAAAGTTCTTGGCAATATGATCCAAGGTAATGTGTATAATCTATTATGCAGTGTTCCTAATATGCAATGTTCCTGAAAAAAAAACAGGGGTGTCAAAACAGTTCTTGTTGCATCTATGTAACCTGTGTTATTCGTATTGTGCAACAGAGACTTCCTTTCCCATTAGATTTGATTGAACTGCTTTGTTTGTCTGCTCAATTTCGGTTTTAAAATAGATTGATCAGGGCGTTTGAATTTACAGTGGTTGTTTCTAAATGAAGATTTCCCTATTGGGAAGGATTATTTTCTGCTGGCCAGAAAAGAAAAAAAAAGAATTTAAATTATACATCGCCTATAGAAATATTTTTATATTTCTTTAAAAAAAAAATTTCGATAATTTTTCAAAAGAAGAAAATGCTGCACTTATGTAAGTCCATGAGTTCATAGACACACATAAAATGCGTTTTAAGGTATTTAAAGAAGCTTTCATAACTATCACTATCAAGTCATTTTTGCAATTTAATTTCAATCAAACCTCATCTATGTTAAACAATTAGATAAAATGATCTAGGTGACAAATTGGCAATAATCGTTATTTGCAATAACGTAGAATACAACACAGTAAACGTAGAATACAACACAGAAAACTATATGTTTGTTTACAAGGCATAAAAATGGATGTACAGTATGAATGAATGCTAACTTTTCAGTGACAAATCAGAAGTGAGCTGGAAGGACAAGTGTGAGTCCCGTCTGATGGTCTTATATTAAAATCCAGACCCAAGTTTGGTTCTTGTCAGTTTTGTCAACATGTACTTGATGGAGCTGTGGTGTCATATCGTTAATTGGTCTGTGATCAATTTTTATAACTATGACATCCAATTTCATTCTTGATTATTGATATATTACTTGATGGTTCGAACGTGGTTAATATTTTAGTTAATATGCTGTGTATAGTGTGCAAAACCTTACACATACCTACACCGCATTGCGCCGTGCTGGAAAAACATGAGGCTGTCTACACTGGATGTGACAAAGCGACTAGTTTAAACCCATTTGTCCATCATGTCAGAAGTAGCTCAGGCACTTAGAGTAAAAAAAACTTACTGTCGGGGATTTTTAGTGTTGTTTCGTGTTATTATTGGGTTTTATCATGATAGTCTTGATTTTTTCCCCCATCCGTTTTGTTGTTTGAGTTGTTTTTCCTTGAACTCAGTCACATCTAATCTGCCATAACTATAGCCATTGCTGGGAGACTAGTCAAATACAAAAGATTTGCTAGTAAAATGTTACATTCACAGCAGTTTATTGTTTTGTACGTTGTACTTGATAGTTTAATAATTGTACATTGACTTGTAAAATGACTTTATAGTGGTCATAAATGCAATAGGTAACCTAGAGAAGGTAAAGCATGAAAGTCTATCCAGCCAAAATGATGTCATCTATGTGTCCAACCCTCCACCTCACACTCTTCAGTTTTACCGGTGCATGAATATAGTAGTTCACTATAGGCTTGCCGCGATAGACAGTGCTGACGGTGATACGGTGTTAAACCGCAATAACGCCCCGCCCCCGCGGTGATACCGGTATTACCGGTGTTGTCACACGTCGATTAACCGGTGGGAAAATGTCCTCACCGTCACAACCCTAGTTCACTTCCCCATTGCTTTCACAGCAGGTAGACATGGCCAGTCAAGTTGCAGTCTGTTTTGTGGATAATGTAAGTTTGCTTTATTTCCTTCGTGATATAGCCTTGTTCATGGTTGAAAGGTTATCTGGCGAAAATCAATCAATTTCTTAATTATTGTTTGTTTATTTATGATATTCTTATATATTTTCATAAATATATATTTTTTTACTTTTATAAGGAAAAACAAGTTTTACAGTTCTCATTTAGCTAATTTACAGGTTTGCAGCTCAGTATTTGGATGAGTTTAGTGAAAAGAGAAGTGAAATAAAGAAAAGCAGTTTCGTGCACTATAGGTCTTTTTTCACTTGGACTTGAGGATGCATTTCCCTTGTGTCCTTTTCTCTCTATCCTTCAGTGTGCAAACCTGAGCAAAAGTGAGTGAAGAAAAAGTGTTGTGTGCCAGCACTGGTCTTTTTTAGTCTGTTTGTCAGCACAAACCTCTGCGTGTGGGTGTGGATGTGGTGAACTGCGAGTGTGTGTTCCACAGCATTTTGAGGTAATGTAGAGAGAAACGGCGTCCATGGGCTTTTGAGGTTTTCCTCTTCCAACGGATGCTCTCGCTGCTTTACGATCAACAGCCACTGATTTCTTTTGTCTCGACATACTGGTGACACGTACATTACACTTCCTTGACATTGCTAATGTTTCTCTGTTTTGTTGATAAGACCGGGTTGCTAGTGAAGACTAAACATTTACCTGCTGGGGGTTTTTTTTTTAGATACAGATTTTTTAAATTGTGAAATTAGCTGCACATAGAGGCAATAACATTGCAGATCTTGATATGTGCTATGTATGTCTGTTTTGAAAGGTCGTTGAGGTACTTTCACTCTACTTTAAGTTCGCCTTTTTTTCAACTCTTTGAGGAAGGAACGAGGAATAATAACTTGACAAACTCAACGGACCAGTTATGTTTGTCTTCCTCATGACAAGTGAGTTCTTAGTTCTCTCTTTCTATCCTGCAGGTCAACATGGCCCAGTGGAATCAGTTACAGCAGTTGGAGACGCGGTATCTGGAGCAGCTGTATCACCTGTACAGTGACAGCTTTCCTATGGAGCTGCGGCAGTTCTTGGCCCCCTGGATTGAGAGCCAGGACTGGTGAGTTGCCAGCAACAGGATGTGACATAAGAGACCTTAGCACTCTGAAGGTCTGTGTCTTATCTGAGCAGCTTAAATAATAAATAATAACTAAAATAAATAAAGCTAAATTATGAATGTAATTTGGGCTCAGTCACTGTTTTCAGTCATTTAGTGTGCGGTGTCTAAAGAATTTAAGACCAGCTGTTGCCAGTCGTCCTCACAAAGATTATTTTTATAATATTTGCAACTGACGCCGACGACTAACTGCACCTGTTTCCGAATATGTAGGTCTATTAATTTAAATAATGAATTAACAAATAAAAAAAATCATTTAGAAATGACATTTCTGAATAAAATAATTTTATACACTTTAGTTATATATAATATAGCCTATTTGAGGAAATATGATGAGGAAATACAGTGCCTTGAATAGGCTACATTTATGTAGAATGATGAAATGTAAATGAAATTACTTCTGTTTCTGAATAAATAAAGCCGTATTTAATTTTTGTTCTAACTGATACTCAGGTTTTGTATGTGGACAGGTTGTAGCTACTGTAATCTGCAGCAGTATTTAGGGATTGGGGCTTTTGTGAATGATTTTAGGTTATGTTGACAATGAGGACGTTCCTGACGGTGACAGAGATGTGGTAGTTTTACTATGTCTTCCACTGTGTTCAATGTTTTTTTTTTTTCAATAGGATCACAGAAAAGAAGATTGAAATGACCTGAATATTGAGTCCGACCCTGTCCGTTAGTTACTAGTGCCCATCTCACTTTTGCCCAGGCCCGCCCAAAAATAAAATTCTGCCTACACCTCTACACCATATAATCAAGATAAAAACAGATGTAGCGACAGGTCTTTTCTTTTGTATTGTGATATATATATATATATTAGTGTCGCTTGAAAGTTTGTGAACCCTTTAGAATTTTCTATATTTCTGCATATATATATGACACAAAACATAATCAAAATTTCACACAAGTCCTGAAAGTAGACAAAGAGAACCCAAACAAACAAGTGAGACAAAAATATGTTCTTTGACATTGATTTATTCAGGAAAATGATCCAATATTATATATCTGTGAGTGGCAAAAGTATGTGAATCTCTAGGATTGGCAGTTAATTTGAAGGTGAAATTAGAGTCCATCTGTTTTTCAGAGTTGTTTTCAGTCAGTGAAATTATTATCAGGTGTAAGTGCGTGCCCAGTTTTATTTAAAGAACAGGGATCTATCAAAGTCTGATCATGTTTGTGGAAGTGTATCATGGCATGAACAAAGGAGATCTCTGAGGACCTCAGAAAAAGAGTTGCTGTTGCTCATCATGCTAGAAAAAGGTGACAAAAACATCTCTAAAGAGTTTTGACTCCACAAATCCACAGTCAGACAGATTGTGTACAAATGGAGGAAATTCAAGACCCCTGTTACCCTCCCCAGGAGTGGTCCACCAACAAAGAACACTCTAAAAGCAAGACGTGTAAAAGTCCACTAGGTTTCAAAGGACTGCAGGCTAACTTCTAAGCAACTAAAGGCCTTTCTCACATTGACTAATGTTAATGTTTATGAGTCCACCATCAGGAGAACACTGTACAACCATGGTGTCCATGGTGCATCCAAAAAGAACATTGCTGCCAGTCTGCAGTTTGCTAAAGATCATGCGGACAAGCCAGAGGGCTACTGGAGAAATGTTTTTTGGACAGATGAGACCAAAATATAACTTTTTGGTTTAAATGAGCAGCGTTATGTTTGAAGAAAAGAACATGGTTAAAGAAGAACAAAGTTAACGTTTTGGAATGACTGAGTCAAATTCCGGACCTTAATCCAATTGATATTTTGTGGAAGGAGCTGAAGCAAGTAGTTCATAGGAGGAAACCCTCCAACATCATAGAGTTGAAGTGGTTCTGTACTGAGGAATGAGCTAAAACTCCTTCAAGATGTTGTGCAGGACTGTTCAGCAGTTACAAGAAACTTTACCTGCAGTTATTATTGCAAAAGGGGGTCAGACCAGATACTGAAAGCAAAGATTCACATACTTTTGCCACTCACTGATATGTAACACTGGATCATTTTTCTCAATTAATAAATGGCAAAGAAAATATTTTTTTGTCTCATTTGTTTGTTTGGGTTCTCTTTGTCTACTTACTTGTGTGAAATTTTGATTATGTTTTGAGTCATATTTATGCAGAAATATAGAAACTTCTAAAGGGTTCACAAACTTTAAAGCAGCACTGTATACACATGGAGGTGTTTTTTTAGCAGCTTGTTATACTCATAAGCTGTAACCTCTCCTATAGATTTCATGTTTGAACTGCACTTCCTTATTCTTAGAAGGATTTTTAGTGATCGTCTTTAGAGTCATCTTTAGTGATGTCACGCCTCTGCCCGTAAAGTGCTCCTGAAAAGTCTGCTGTGAACAATAACATGAACCAGTGCCATTTCTTTCCCTCTGAATTTGCTCATAGCATCAGTGTGAATGGCTTCTGTGTGATTCTGTTGTGGAATATGAAATGTCACTCTGAAATGACTCACAGCATGCATCTTTAATTCGAAAGAGTGGAGGAAAAAAAAATGGGAAAGAAAATTAAGCTGGGTAATTTTGGTTATCAACTAGTGAAATCTCCCATATGCTCCCATGGGGACAGCACCACACTTAGATAACCACTGGGTTGCCGCATATTAAATGTTTGTGATGTAACATTTGAAGGGGTGATATGTTTATATAATGCATTGTGCTTTTAATAGAATTAGTCTTTTTTTAACTTTTCTAAACTTTTAGAGTTTTGATACTCTGTTGTATAATTTCAGTGCCGTATTTCGCTTTGAAAGCCCAAAGATATCGTCCTTCACATTACCCTCTCATGCACTCAGTTTTCTCGTTAGTGTGGTTAAAGTAAACATGAGACAATACAAATAACCCATGGGATGTTTGGTTTGTTTCATGCTGACAGTGTCATAGAACTTTCTGAATGGATTATTTGCTCAGAGGAACATAATCATCAGTATAATAAAGCCTGTAAATTATTGATAAAAAACACATTATTGCTTCAGGTCAAAGACTAGAGGTGATAGTGCGTTCGTACACCAACCATTCAAACACAATCCATTGTTTATGTAGATACACTCAGTCTTCGCTCATTATTTGATCTCATTAAATTTGCAGTTGTCAAAGAGAAGCATGAAGCATGGCACATGTATGGCGGTAGAATTGTCAACCAGCAGATTTTAATGTCTCATTTAGACCACAGTAGATAACAACCCTGTTTTATGTTATTTACACTTGAGAGGAGTGAAATGCTGATGCCAACCCTACTTATTTGCTATGAATCTTACCTTTTTTAGTCTGTTCCAAATAAAAACGAAAATAATCAAATTAAATGAAGTACTATATATTTGTAAAGTATTTAAAGGGGTCATATGATGCGATTAAAATTGTTCCTTTCTCTTTGGAGTGTTACAAGCTCTTGGTGCATAAAGAAGATCTGTAAAGTTGCAAAGACCTAAAGTCTCAAAAAAAATTGTTTCTTTATAAACGTTAAGTCAACCACGCCCTCCTAAAACAGCTTGTTCTAACGCCCCCACATGTCTACGTCACGATGTGGGAAGATTTGCATAACACCGCCCAAATGTTCACGCAAAGAAAGAAGGCGTAACTTTTATTCTCGCTGTAGTATTGTTGCTGCCGCCGCCATGTCGTGGAAACACTGTGTATTTCGTTGTGAAAGCAAAACTACTTTGTTTGGCCTTCCAAAAGAGGACGATATCCGCTTCGTCATGACTAGAGCTGATCCGTGCTGGTCGCTGAGGAAATACATCAACTTCGCGCTGTGGATCGCCGGATCGGATCGACGAAGCGGAGTCCAGTCCGGGGTCGTCACATGTGGTTGCCACAATCCCGCCGGCCTCTCCTTCGTCGAATCCACCGGTCGTGCTTTTCTCAAGCCCGCCGGCCTCCGCTCACTCTAGCCCGCCTGGCCTTCGCTCACTCAGCCCGCCGGCCGTTTCCGATTCAAACGCGAGTTTTGAGCAGTGTAGAGTAGCGCTTGTTGTTTCTCCGATCAGAAATGCAGACATGGTTTTATGTTTATGCAGCGCGATACGCAACGCGTAAAAAGACAGTATAAGTCATTATAATCAGTAATTATGTCCCCACTGGATGCAAAAAAATGCCTCGTTTGTAATGGGTTTTATTGTTTTTGTCTTGTCGCACCAGGACACAGGGCATCACAGTATGGCAAGGGGCGTAACATTTCCGTCACACACTTGAGGTATTCAGCCAATCACAATGCACTGGATAGCTGGCCAATCAGCGTACACCTCGCTTTTCAGACCGATGAGCTTTGTAACAATCGACGCGCTTCAGAAAGGCGGGGCATAGAGGAACAACAATAATGTACATTATGTGGAAAATAATGTGTTTTTTAACCTTAAACCACATAAACATTGCATTACACCAAATACACAACATAATGTTCTTTTTAGCAACGTCATATGACCCCTTTAAATGACTGGATTATCAACAAATATGTATTTCCACATGGTTAATATAATATTTAATATACAAACATTTCTAGCAAAGAACTGTATTATACTGTATATACCAGTAGCTTAATATAAAATTACTCATACTTTGATCTAACATTTTGGTCATACTGCTTATGCTATACACATAGATATTTTATTGATGATATTTTCATGTGCCCTTGTTGACACTGGAAAATGTGCTGATGTGTGTCATTTGGCAAAAACTAAAGGGACTGAACCAGCCGTTTGACACTTAAAATTATTTTTATTAAAACTATAATGATGCCGTCTCTGTGAAAGTATTGCTGTTTTGGTTGTAGTTTTTTAATTCCTTGTTAATGCGTAATGGATAACAGTGATGTGTGTTTCTTCACTGATGGCTGCCTTCTGAATGAGGTCAGCAGTTTGGAATTTGTGCTGAGTAACAGCAGAAAAACTGAGATCATGTGACTGATGATGACGGCAAACTGCAGTGACTCATACCTACACATGAGAGCCAGGACTTTGAAAATCCACACTATTTGCCAGTTTTTGCAGTTTAACTGTTTTTTTAGCATTTAGACAAAGACAGAAGTCTTTGACAAAGCTTTGGTTTTGTTGCAGATAATGACACGTGTAATTATCAAATGCATATATGGAATGGAGGAAGCTGCTCATTAACCATCACATGAGCCTGTTTGCTTCTGTCTGTCACAGGGCGTATGCGGCCAACAAGGAGTCTCACGCCACGCTTGTGTTCCATAACCTGCTGGGGGAGATCGATCAGCAGTACAGCCGCTTCCTGCAGGAGAACAATGTCCTGTACCAACACAACCTGCGGCGCATCAAACAGCACCTGCAGAGCAAGTATCTGGAGAAGCCCATGGAGATCGCCCGCATCGTGGCCCGCTGCCTGTGGGAAGAGCAGCGTCTGCTGCAGACGGCCACCACTGCACAGCAGGTAGACACACACACATACATATATGCATACATGCACAATTACACTCTTGAATAGGCACATTTAAACACATACAGATGAATAATGTATTTACTCGTGGGTGATATTTCATACTCGTTGAGCTTCTATGGTGAATAAATTTCAAGAGAGAAATTTTTAGATTTTTATTGAACGTTCCATCTGGGTTTCATTTATAAATAAATTCGCAATTAACCTGCACACAATATATATATATATATATATATAT
>NW_015536629.1:19571-27756 GCF_001515605.1 Sinocyclocheilus anshuiensis | reverse complement strand
CGATTCAAACGCGAGTTTTGAGCAGTGTAGAGTAGCGCTTGTTGTTTCTCCGATCAGAAATGCAGACATGGTTTTATGTTTATGCAGCGCGATACGCAACGCGTAAAAAGACAGTATAAGTCATTATAATCAGTAATTATGTCCCCACTGGATGCAAAAAAATGCCTCGTTTGTAATGGGTTTTATTGTTTTTGTCTTGTCGCACCAGGACACAGGGCATCACAGTATGGCAAGGGGCGTAACATTTCCGTCACACACTTGAGGTATTCAGCCAATCACAATGCACTGGATAGCTGGCCAATCAGCGTACACCTCGCTTTTCAGACCGATGAGCTTTGTAACAATCGACGCGCTTCAGAAAGGCGGGGCATAGAGGAACAACAATAATGTACATTATGTGGAAAATAATGTGTTTTTTAACCTTAAACCACATAAACATTGCATTACACCAAATACACAACATAATGTTCTTTTTAGCAACGTCATATGACCCCTTTAAATGACTGGATTATCAACAAATATGTATTTCCACATGGTTAATATAATATTTAATATACAAACATTTCTAGCAAAGAACTGTATTATACTGTATATACCAGTAGCTTAATATAAAATTACTCATACTTTGATCTAACATTTTGGTCATACTGCTTATCCTATACACATAGATATTTTATTGATGATATTTTCATGTGCCCTTGTTGACACTGGAAAATGTGCTGATGTGTGTCATTTGGCAAAAACTAAAGGGACTGAACCAGCCGTTTGACACTTAAAATTATTTTTATTAAAACTATAATGATGCCGTCTCTGTGAAAGTATTGCTGTTTTGGTTGTAGTTTTTTAATTCCTTGTTAATGCGTAATGGATAACAGTGATGTGTGTTTCTTCACTGATGGCTGCCTTCTGAATGAGGTCAGCAGTTTGGAATTTGTGCTGAGTAACAGCAGAAAAACTGAGATCATGTGACTGATGATGACGGCAAACTGCAGTGACTCATACCTACACATGAGAGCCAGGACTTTGAAAATCCACACTATTTGCCAGTTTTTGCAGTTTAACTGTTTTTTTAGCATTTAGACAAAGACAGAAGTCTTTGACAAAGCTTTGGTCAGATAATGGATAATGACACGTGTAATTATCAAATGCATATATGGAATGGAGGAAGCTGCTCATTAACCGAGCCTGTTTCCTGTTTGCTTCTGTCTGTCACAGGGCGTATGCGGCCAACAAGGAGTCTCACGCCACGCTTGTGTTCCATAACCTGCTGGGGGAGATCGATCAGCAGTACAGCCGCTTCCTGCAGGAGAACAATGTCCTGTACCAACACAACCTGCGGCGCATCAAACAGCACCTGCAGAGCAAGTATCTGGAGAAGCCCATGGAGATCGCCCGCATCGTGGCCCGCTGCCTGTGGGAAGAGCAGCGTCTGCTGCAGACGGCCACCACTGCACAGCAGGTAGACACACACACATACATATATGCATACATGCACAATTACACTCTTGAATAGGCACATTTAAACACATACAGATGAATAATGTATTTACTCGTGGGTGATATTTCATACTCGTTGAGCTTCTATGGTGAATAAATTTCAAGAGAGAAATTTTTAGATTTTTATTGAACGTTCCATCTGGGTTTCATTTATAAATAAATTCGCAATTAACCTGCACACAATATATATATATACGATTCGAAGCTTGTGTTGTTAATTGTCATAGAAATCATGTGACCAATGACAAACAAAGCTTCACTTTCTGTCCAGTCACGTGCGCGATTCACTTTGCGTGTGGAAATGTTCGATCCCCCAGATCTTACTTTACGAATAAGTTTTAATTCTGACTTATTCAGTTACATTTTAGATACTCAGTCATACAAGTAATATGAAGAATACAAATTATATTATATTATATGACAATATTTGTCATATGTGTACATTATTCTTCTATTACATCATATTGAAATTCAGCTGGTATTAAATTGCACAGTTTAATGGGTAAATTAATTTATCAGAGACAGAAATTCAACAAACACAAACACACACACACACTGTTAGGCTTTTAATTGTGCACGTAACTTGAATCAATCTGTGGAATATGTGGTAGATGCCTTGTCCTACCGAGTGTCTTTCACAGGCTGTTGGCTGCAATATTTTTTATTAACCACCAGAAGGCACTGTTTTCGAGACACTCAAAGCTTTGAATCTTTTCCTGAAACAGTCAGAGGAAAGCCTCAGTGCTTCACCAGGCTTCATTTGCCCATCCCTACCCCCTACACCGGGACAGATTATGACACAGTGGTGCCCTGGGCACGGACCGATTAAAGGCCCCCCTCGGTTGAAATTTCGTTCCTTTTTTATTCTAAATTTTTCCAAACTTGTTAACTATATCATAAAATATCACGATTCTCAAATATAAGTAAATACATTTTGCACCGTTATAGATCATGTTAGTTTATCTATAATGGGCTATGGGAAAAGTAGCCTAATATTAGTGTAATCTATTAACTAGCCTATGCATAAACCCATCTTTTAACTTGTACTAGATATGGGTGTCATGTCATAGAATATTTTTAATACGACTGACTTTGTATTTAACGTAAATTTAATAAAAACATAGTAAGTTACTAATTATAACACTTTCATTGTACATAAAGAGAGCAAAGAATATTTGCATTATCAAAGAATATTAACTTCAGTCTAGACAGAGTTCAAGCACTCTCAACAACTCCCATTATAATTACTGAAGCGGTTTATACTGTGAAATGAATATCTTACTTACATCGTACACACATCTGCACTTTGTTTATTATGAGAGAATTCGCCAGAGAGCAGCATTCAGTCAGCGAGCGCGTGCACTGAACAAAACATGGGCTTTTCAGCGATGACTCATCTGATTGGCCATTGCATTCATAATCTCAACAGAATCCTGTCTGATTGGCAGTGGCGGTTCGTGGGTTTTAAAATAGAGGAGGCACACTAATTGTAACGTTATTGGTTATTGTAACGTCTGGGATCCCTGCCGATTATTATTATTATATTATTTGCTTAACCACTTTAAAATGGCCTTTTGGTTGCTTTTAGTCAGAAAACGTAAAGAAAAGGACATGCATACAGCAAGATAATATAACTTCACTTACCTGGCCTATCACTTGAAGCAAACATCCATCCCTTCTTAAAAGTCTGTGTTAAAAGAGAGCTGACTGTTGCGCCATTTAATTAAGCCGACTGCTGTAGCCTATATCCAGCTTAGGCTGTTTTCCCTAAATTTGTACTGTTTGAATGACAGCTTGGTAAATCTGTTGGCAATCAAATATTCAATATCGCTACTCATCATAACTACTAGGTACATTATCAACGCAGCGGCAGACGTTCAAACTAATATCACGTAATTTACGTCTCTGTGATGATTGGTTGATATCAGAAGGGAGGCTAGCCTCCCTTGCGAGGGTTCTTTTCTCAACACTCCTCAGCGCTGAAAGTGAACACTCGATGGTGATTGGCTAATTTTTTACCAACGGAGGCACAAGAGCTCCGCGCTCCCCTGGCCTCCCCCTACCCTTCTCTATCACCTAGCGGTTGTAATTACATCAGCAGATTCGGCACATTCGCGATAGAAAAGCGGCGCTTTCACGTTATGGTATTACAACTGTGAAATTACATACAAAAAATACACATTCTGAGACATTAACTGAAATGAATTGTGAATTTTATTAACATTAAATCGTCCTCCTCCCATTTTCACCTCAAAATTATGGGGAGGCTGTGCCTCCCCTGCCTCCCCCGACGAGCCGCCACTGGTGATTGGTTATAATGCGCAGCACTGTAAAAACGCATCTGGCTCAGCACCAGCCAAAGCACGATCGCAGATTTGAATTTGGCAGCTGATGCTGTGCCGCACTGAACGTTCTAGTCGTATCAAATATAAAAAATATATATTATTCAGCCATTTTTGGTCTTTTGGAAGCTGCATTCAAAATTCACTTTGCTTAAAACCTTGAGGGGGCATGGTTGACATCGCGTTCTTGGAGGAGCAGTATTTCGGCTGGGCCCCCCTCTGGTCTAGTGCCTTGGGCACGTGCCCGGTAGGCCCGTGCGTTAATCCGTCCCTGCCCCTACATATTTCATTGTGCGTGACATAATTTACACACAGTGTGTGTCTTCTCCAGGTCGTGCTCAGGTTGTTCATAAAAGCCGAAATGTGGCCAGATGTCGGCTTTTAAAGTAGTTGGAGCATTTTTAATTACTTGCACTCGCTTCTCGCCTCCCTCTGCCATTAGGTGCGTTTGATTTGAAGCAGCGCTGCGCATGATGAGTGTATGACATCAACCGCGAAAGCATAAGGATCCGTCTGCTCTCTTATCGCTCTCGCGGTACTTGGTCATACACTGATCAGCGGTGCTTTAAGCCGAACGCGCCTAATGTATGCTACCGCGATAAAGCACGTATGTGACAAATGACGTCAGAAAAGCGCCAGTATGTTATAATCGGTTATGGTCTATTACTGAACCGATACTGAATCGTCCTCGTCTGCATCGCGATGCATCGAAGAAACGATTCATTTCGAAACCCCTAGTAATAGTATACACAAAGTGCTTGGAAATGGGTTCCACTTTTTAACGACATATTCAGATTTCTTTTTCTCCAAATATCTTGCACATCTCTAGGATGGCCAGGTTGCCCATCCTACTGGCACTGTGGTGACAGAAAAACAGCAGATACTAGAACACAACCTGCAGGATATTAGGAAGAGAGTACAGGTCAGTACATAAAATCACACTGTAATTGACTAACATTGATTTGTCTTGTTCACAGTTACAGGTACATATGCATCACTTTATCATCTCTCCAAAAGATGCTGTTTTGAACACAAACCTTTTCTTTAACAGCATTTTTTGACGTGTAGAAGTAGTCATCTTGCAAGGGGGGTTTCAAACTTGTGATGCCACAGACCCTCAAATGATTATCCCCTTCCTAAAATAATAAGGCATCTAGATATTTTTATGTATAAAGACTAATTTATGTTTTTTAACATTTTATGGAAAATATTTCTTTTTTTATTGTGTTGACACTATATTTTTTCTGTTCACTATTAAAGTACTGATAGATGTGTAAACCTGAATATAAGATACAACTAGGGCTGTCAATAGAATAAAATAATTGTCATTAATCTACTCATTTCAGACTAGTTCTTATAAAAGCTGTGATAAAAAAAACGTATTTACCCTTTTTTAATAATTATTGCCCCTCTTTTCTTCATTTTTCATTTTGTAATGTTCCACAAACCCCCTAGCACCCCCTTACAGCCCCAGTTTGAAAGCCCAATTTTTAACATATTGCCCTCGAGTACAAAATGTCTTATATTTTGCCCTTTATGGGATACATCCTCTCACTCATCCGTCTGCCTTAATCTTTCTGTACAGGATATGGAGCAGAAGATGAAGATGTTAGAAAATCTGCAAGATGATTTTGACTTCAACTACAAAACTCTTAAAAGTGCTGGAGGTATGATGAGTAAATGTACAAGTCTTTTTTCTGTCCAAAATCTCTCTAATAGCCTCAATCACTGATAAAATCTCAACAAATCTGTCACCTTTCAGAGTTGTCCCAAGACCTGAATGGAAACAGCCAGGCAGCAGCCACAAGGCAGAAGATGTCTCAGCTTGAGCAGATGCTGAGCGCTCTGGATCAGCTGAGGAGGGTGAGATACAGAATCAAGTCACAAAATACAGTAGCCCCTTTCACACAGTAACACCAGTAAATTGCCGTAAAAATTACCAGAATGACTTTACCAGTAAATACAAAAATGCGCTGTTCACACAGGCAATGACGTTCCGTCTTTTTACCAGTAAAGCACCTTTCACACATCAATTTCAAAATACCGGTAAATTCTGTTACATAGTTAACCAGAAATGACCTCTAAACGGCTGTGCGTCCCGGTGTTGTGTTTGTAAACATGGAGGGGTAAACGTGGCCAGTGTTTTTGTTGATGTCTTCATTTTTGTGTCAAATGTTCACATTCATGTAGCTGCTTTTGGCCCAGAGATATCGCGTTAGACGACTTCAAACCGAACTACACAGTGGGGAGTAAATGTGTCATCTGCATCAGAATGTTATGATTGGCCCAGAACCATTGAATTTTGAATATTTTAACGGCTCTGGATTGGCTCAGAGTAGACGTCTTACGTCAGTGCGTTCTGAACTTGTACATGCTCATACCGGTAATCTTCATTCTGCGTTCACACAGAGCGCATTACCATTAATTTACTGGTAATGTTAAAACTTCTCATACCGGTAAATTGCTGGAACGAATTTACCAATATTTTTGGAAAGGTCCTGTTTACACATGATCTCTTAACGGTAATTTACCAGTAAAGTAAACTAATGTTGACTTCTAGGGTCTTGAAATGACAGCCCAGAAAATCGTTCATTACATTCACACTGATCACCCTTGGTTCAAAAGTTCAATGTTTTTCTGTTTTGCAGCAAATAGTGACTGAGATGGCAGGGCTGCTGTCTGCCATGGACTTTGTGCAGAAGAATCTGACAGATGAAGAACTGGCTGACTGGAAGAGGAGGCAGCAGATCGCTTGCATCGGAGGACCACCGAACATCTGCCTGGACCGCTTAGAGACATGGTACACAGTCCGTTCACAGCCAAACCTGCTTTTAAATCACACCTTTTTGTGGATTGGATCAGTTTTTTTTTTTAAATCTCTTGTCTTTCAGGATCACCTCTTTGGCTGAGTCACAGTTGCAGATAAGACAGCAGATCAAGAAACTGGAGGAGCTTCAACAGAAGGTCTCGTACAAAGGAGATCCGATTATTCAACACCGCCCAGCTCTGGAGGAGAAGATCGTAGACCTGTTCCGCAACCTCATGAAGAGGTTTGAAATCACTCACTCATGTGTAAACTTTATAAACCAACGAAACAGGATCTGATCAGTGATGTTTGCTTGTCATTGCAGTGCATTTGTTGTTGAGAGGCAGCCTTGTATGCCCATGCACCCTGACCGACCACTTGTCATCAAAACAGGAGTTCAGTTCACCACCAAAGTCAGGTGGGTACACACAGTGGTGAGTTATAAAGAAAAGACGTCTAGACACACATGGTAAATTTTTCCCCCTCCCCTCTTTCAGGTTACTTGTGAAATTCCCAGAGTTGAACTACCAGCTGAAAATCAAAGTGTGTATTGACAAGTAAGTCCCACTTCCTGCCTGTGACATCATAATGAAATGACTTTGACATGCCAAATTTGAATCTTTTCCTCCTGTGTTCTGCAGGGAATCAGGTGACGTGGCAGCCATTCGAGGGTAAGTTTTGAGGTTAAAATGATGCAGTTCTCACCGAGTTAAACTGTCATATGGTTATTTGCAGTTATAGGCTAATATACATTGGGCAGGCCAATTAATTGGCCAGTATTTGGGCAATAAAATTAATATTTTGTAGAAGTTTCATTTTTATCATTAAATTATATTGTACAGTTACAAAAAAATGTGGTGAAATTAAGTCTCTTTCTTGCTTGTACCTGTAAAAGTTTTTGCATTACGGAGTCCTCTGCTTCTTTTTCTCCAGTTCACGAAAGTTCAACATCCTTGGCACCAACACGAAGGTGATGAACATGGAGGAATCCAACAATGGCAGCCTGTCAGCAGAGTTCAAACATCTGGTAAGTTCAGCCATTATGCCAAAACCCCCTTTTTTTTCAGAGTGCAGAGCCATATGTTTTCTGAATTTGTGAGTTGCATTGGACACTGTTGGCCATCTGAAGCAAAATTAAACTTCCTAAAAAAAATCTTTTTAAACTTGTGTTTATTGTGTGTACTAACACTGTCCAGCATTGAATATATTTAATCTTAAACATGTTCTTCAGTGTTACTGAAACAACTTTATTCGAGGCAAAAATGATGGTTTACTGAGGCCATCATTTGTGTAAAAACTGATCATGAATAAATCATTTTCACTCAGTAGATGATTTATTTCACTCTTTGTAAAGCTCATCATAGTTTAAAAAATGTAATTTAAAAGCATCTAAGCATAGAAGGTGTTTAAATAATTTATTTATATTAGTGCTGTCAAATTGATTAATCACTATTAATCGCATCCAAAATAAAAGTTTGTGTTTACATAATATATGTGTGTGTGTGTACTGTGTATATTTATATGTATATATATAAATACG
>NW_015536629.1:7719-19459 GCF_001515605.1 Sinocyclocheilus anshuiensis | reverse complement strand
AGTGGTCCAAAGTCCTCTTTTCAGATTAAAGTAAATTTTGCATTTCATTTGGAAATCAAGGTCCCAGAGTCTGGAGGAAGAGTGGAGAGGCACAGAAACCATGTTGCTTGAAGTCCAGTGTGAAGTTTCCACAGTCAGTGATGATTTGGGCTGCCATGTCATCTGTTGGTGTTGGTCCACTGTGTTTTCTGAAGTCCACAGTCAACGCAGCCATCTACCAGGACATTTTAGAGCACTTCATGCTTCCTTCTGCTGACAAGCTTTATGGAGATGCTGATTTCATTTTCCAGCAGGTCTTGGCACCTGCCCCCACTGCCAAAGGTACCAAAAGCTGGTTCAATGACCATGGTGTTACTGTGCTTGATTGGCCAGCAAACTCGCCTGACCTGAACCCCATAGAGAATCTATGGGTTATTGTCAAGAGGAAGATGAGAGACACCAGACCCAACAATGCAGATGACCTGAAGGCTGCTATCAAAGCAACCTGGGCTTCCATTACACCTGAGCAGTGCCACAGGCTGATTGCCTCCATGCCACGCCGCATTGATGCAGTAATTCATGCAAAAGGAGGCCCAACCAAGTATTGAGTGCATAGAAATTAACATACTTTTCAGAAGCCTGACATTTCTGTTTCAAATATTTTTTTTTTATTGATCTTATGAAATATTCTAATTTTCTGAGACACTGAATTTTGGGTTTTCATTATCTGTGAGCCATATTCATCAAAGTTTCAAGAAATAAAGGCTTGAAATATTTCACTCTGTGTAATGAATCTATATAATATATGGGTTTCACTTTCTGAAATGAGTGACAAAAAATATTGACCTTTTTTATGATATTCTAATTTTTTTTAGGTGTACCTGTATATGTGTATATGTATATTTTCATAAAAATCAACCCCTGGGACATAAAGTGCCTGAAGTTGAAGAATCACATTTACATTTTTACAATAAATGACTTACTATTTCCTATATTTTATTACTTTAAAAAACAATTCATTGAATTTACCCTACAAGCTTCAGGAAGACTACTGTAGATCAAGCTGTTGACTGACTGACTTGTTCTTCTGTTTTTCAGACTCTTCGAGAGCAGAGATGTGGCAATGGAGGCCGAACCAACAGTGATGCAAGTCTTTGTATAATTAGCATTATGCCACCGTTTTTTATTTTTTATTCTGGGCTTCTAGTGAAGAAGTCAGTGTAAGCATTGACCTTTTCCCTCTGAACTACAGGCGTCTCTGATAGTGACCGAAGAACTGCACCTGATCACATTTGAGACAGAAGTCTACCACCAAGGACTAAAGATCGACCTTGAGGTGATAAAATCTACAGACATAAACAACGCTCACTGGATGTTTAAAAGATTAGTTAATTTAAAAGACGCTTTCATTTTTATCAGTATTTTAGAATAAAATAAAATGTCAGACATGTCTTATCATGACAGGATTCCTGTCACTAAGGCGCTGTCCTGTTGGGCTGTTTATCAAATCAAAGATGATAATATTATTAAACTCTGAGAACTGATTAAGTCCATCACACTGCTGCTATTGATTGATTCAACGTACTGAAAGCCAATAAGGTCATTGTGATAGGCTGTCGTCATGGTACCAGCAGTAGGAGGATATGAATATGTAACCAGGCAGCGTGTCCTTGGATAATCTGCCACCTATTATACACAGTGCTGCCTACATGCCTATTATGTGCTGATAAGAGTACATGCAAAATCATTCCTTTTCTGTGGATGGACACAACAGGGTCACATAAAATACCAACACACACAGCAGGTTAATTAAACGAGATAATTAAGCCATTCGGCTCTGTTTTCTTGAGAATTATTCAACCTCAGGTCTCTATTTGCAGATTTCCGACTGAGCGAGATGTACAAAAATAGCAGGATTTGTTCTTCTCAATTATATCTAAAGGTTTTTATCTCTGTGCAGACACATTCTCTCCCAGTGGTGGTCATCTCTAATATCTGTCAAATGCCAAATGCATGGGCGTCCATCCTGTGGTACAACATGCTGACCAACCATCCCAAGGTTTGAAATTAATCCACAGCAAGCCGTACTTACTGTTAGCACAAGAACTTATATAAGTTCCTAAGAATTCTTCCTCTCTATCCTCACAGAATGTGAATTTCTTCACCAAACCTCCAGTAGGAACATGGGATCAGGTAGCTGAGGTGGTCAGCTGGCAGTTTTCATCCACAACCAAGAGAGGACTTACCATTGAGCAGCTCACCACACTTGCAGAGAAACTTCTGGGTATGTGCGTGTTTGTGTGTTATAATATTCAGTGGAGTTCAAAAGCATTAAATATCTGGGATTTTTTAAAACTTAATTTAAACCTGGAAATAAACAATAAATAAATAAGTTGGAAGATGCTGTTTGAAAATAGAAGCATTTTTAGGTCTGTTCTGTGGTTTCAGTAATGTTAATCACATGATTTATTTGACTTTGATAAGCTTACATTTTAAATGGCTGAATTTTGCCTCTGATTATACAATACCTTTTAAAAGTTAGGGTCAACAAGATTTGACTGATTTTATTTGATTAAAAATTCAGTAAAATAGTAATATTGTGAAATATAACCACAATTTAAAATAGCTGTTTTCTGTTTAAATATATTTTAAAATATAATTTATTCCTGTCATGGCGAAGCTGAATTTTCAGCATCATTACTCCAGTCTTCGGTGTCACATGATCCTTCAGAAATCACTCTAATATACTGATTTGCTGCTCAAGAAACATTTATTATTGTTATCAATGTTAGAAACCATTGTGCTGCTTAATAGCAACATACATTTTCTTTACTGGCACTTTTAATCATTTGCACCCTTGCAACATTCTTCTTGCATCTGTTTAATTGTGCATTTCTGTTTTGTGTAGGTCCTTGTGTAAACTACTCTGGTTGCCAGATAACATGGGCCAAGTTCTGCAAAGTATGTTGCTATAACAAACTTTTGTTCCTTATTCTGTGTTAAGTTTAGAGCAAGTTTCTATCAGAGTATCCTAAACATGTTTGTGTGTTGCAGGAGAACATGGCAGGAAAAGGTTTCTCATTCTGGGTGTGGCTAGACAACATTATCGACCTAGTGAAGAAATATATTTTGGCTCTATGGAATGAAGGGTGAGAACTCCTGCTGCACTCTCTTGTGTGCATTCATGCAGTATTCATAGTTCATTACATCAATCACTGCTTGGGTGGTTATATCAAGCTTTTGTGTATATGTGTGTGTGTCAGATATATTATGGGCTTCATCAGTAAAGAAAGAGAGAGGGCAATCCTGAGCCCGAAGCCTCCTGGGACATTCCTGCTGCGCTTCAGTGAAAGCAGCAAAGAGGGAGGCATTACCTTCACCTGGGTTGAGAAGGACATCAATGGTGAATGCATTTCCATGTACATGATATTGTGTGTGTTGGCATTAGACTTCTCAAAATGATCAGTACATTGGTACCATAGTAAAAACAAAAATGTTTTATAGTTTTATTTACAAATTTTATACTTCTTGTGGTGTCAAAATCGATGTTGGCAGCCATGAAATTTCTCTGGTATTGTATCAACTACTGAAATGTCGTGTCTTGATGACCGTAGTTTGAATATGTGAAGCATTTGTGCTCCTGTATGTATGTGCAGGTAAGACCCAGATCCAGTCGGTTGAACCGTACACTAAGCAGCAGCTCAACAGCATGTCTTTCGCCGAGATCATCATGGGCTACAAGATCATGGATGCCACCAACATCCTGGTCTCGCCGCTGGTCTACCTCTACCCTGATATCCCCAAAGAGGAGGCGTTTGGCAAGTACTGCCGCCCCGAGGCCCATCCTGATACCGAATTCCCTGATCCTGGATGTGGTGAGTGTCTTAACGGGAATAGAATTCATTCTGGCTTGGAATAACAGTACATCTGTCTGTTGCTTGGCAAAGTTTGTTTAGTTTCAAATGATTTATTTTGGAGACCACTATTTTAGTATTGGAAGTGCACTGAATGGGTGTGGTTTACCAGAAACTTTTAGCGTCTGAGGAAATTGTCTAAGAATAACTGAAGAGAGAATGCAAAAGCATGACTTTAATCTTTGGTTAGACACATTAGAGTTAATAAAATGTGGGGTCAGTAAGATTTTTATTAATTTATTTATTTTTAACAAATTAATGCTTTTATTCAGCAAGGCCACATTAAATTGATGAAAAGTAACAGTAAAGAGTTTTATTTTGTTAAAAAACGTGTTTCAAATAAATGCTGTACTTTTCAACTTTTTATTAAAAAATATTAAAATTCCACAAAAACTTCAAGCAACACAACTCTTTTCCACATGGATAACATTGATAATAAAAAGAAATGTTTCTTGAGCACCAAATCAGCATATTAGAATGATTTCTGAAGGATCATGTGACGCTTCAGAAGAATTGGAATGTATCACAAGAGTCACATTGACTACTTAATTTTATTTATTTATGGGAAAAAAATCATACAGGTTTGAATGTTCATTTTTGTGTGAACTGTTCCTCTAAGAAAAGAAAACAGATTGCTTTTTAATGACAAAAGCTCACTGAAGACCTGAAAAATATTCATTCTCCCTGTTTAATAACACTTCATTTGTTGTTCTTTCAGTAATTCAGCCTTACCTGAAGACCAAGTTCATCTGTGTCACCCCGTGAGTAGCATTTCTTTCTTCTTTAGTATGTGTGTGAATGATTGACCTTGCTGGAGTCTCTGTTTTCTCTCTGTCCTCTTGTAAACTTTGAAATCTCTGGTGACTCTTTAGGCAGGAGCACATGCAAAGTACTTCTCTCAGTTCTCTGTACAGCATGGATCAGGGATGTAGCCACTACTGAATCTGCCAAGGACCCTTCACAGCATCCTTTAAACCACAATCTTGCATGAGAAGAGAGAAAGAGAGCGAAACCATGTTTAAAAAAAACACACAAAAAACTCTTACACATGATCAACAAAACAGCTAATTAAAGGAGGCTCAGGCTTAATTTTGACATTTACAAGTATAAGCACCCATGACTTCTGGGTAACCGTTGTGTAAACACTTTGCAGCCATGTGATTTTCAGTAAAAAAAAAATCAAGAGAAAAATTTCAATCTAATTTTAAAAATCTAAATTTTATTTTAAAAAATCTGCTTAATTTTGTACTCTCATCATGAAGTAAAAATGTACAGAGTATACTTTTAATATGTGTTCATCAAAATATATTGAATAATTCATTGTTTTCAGTGCACATTATTTCTAAAAATGTTTTCTTTTTAATCTTTGTAGTTGGTAGTAGACATTCAAAATACAACTTGCTCTGCCTCTAAAACCCCACCGAATGGGTTTTGAATGTTAATGTAATGAGACAGTCAGTTTTACATTGTGATTCCGTGTTAATAGACTTAGTATATAAACTGTAACACATCAAACTGTACATACCAATTACTGTACATTAGGTAACAAGCTTGACTACACAAAAACATATGGATGGAATAAAAGCTGCTTCAATCTCAGTCTTACTTGAATCACGAATGCTTTCTGTGTTTGTAGAGGGCATGGATTTACTGGAGGTCATGTATGTGTGTGTGTGTGTGTGTGTGTGTGTGTTAGGCAGGCTATAAACTGACCTCTCTTCATAGGTGTCCTTCCGTCTTCATGGACTTCCCGGACAGTGAGCTGCTTGGGAACGGCTTCCCTGGGTAGGCACTAGGGAGCTGCTTTATGTGTGTGTATGAGACATAAACGTTTGTGGTCAAACACACTCCTGTAGTCATCTGCTAACATAGATTATTCCTTTTAACATCTCTAGAGCTTGACCAAGGGTTTCTGTTTACTCACTTCATCCCTTTATAACAAGAGGTCTGGATGTCACTGGAACTTCTGTAAAAGTTAGAAGGCTAGAATTGCTGTTTCATAAGTCTCTAAATCTCAATTTTGTGTAATTCTGTGAACTAGTTCTTCTATAGACGGGAATATTTTTTTGCAGTTTCTACTTCACTTCTAAGCTCACAGTAACTTTTCTGTATCAGTATGCAAAATATTTTCACACTTTGGAAGGAAAGTGGTCACTTTCTCTCTCCTATTCATTTTGTTTCCCCATCTTCCAGTTTTCTCTTTTTTCCCTCATAGAAGTGCTATGAATGGAGTGTTTTGTTTTGTGGTTTATGTTTTGCTTCATCTGTATGTTAAACCGTGTGGAGGAAATTGCTTCTGATGAAAACTGAGACTCATGTCACACATGTGACCCTTTTTATGGCCCGATTAAGAAAGAAGCGTCTACAGGAACTTTCGATGCGTCACAAATATGACGAAAATACTATTTCAACCCAAAATATATTGAATATAGTTTTTCATTTTCAACAAATATAAAAGCATAAAAATCATTAAGTAGTATTCTAAATATTATGACCTGTTAGAAATTAAAATGATATAATGCTGATTACAAGTTTTATATACACACAGATAAATACTGGCTATTTTTATTAGCAAAACATCCATATTAACAATACAACAGTTTTAGTGTAATATTAACAGAGACTGTTGATAGATGTTAAGATGTTGTCTCCAGGGCATTCTGGGTGTTTCATAACCTGGATGTGGCAAGAGAGGGGAGAAAACTGACCAACAACCACACAACTGACCTCACTATATGGAGCATATCCACTCATAACTCTCGTCACTGTTGATACATACACACATCATACTGTGTTTTTTAATCAATAAGTTCTATATTACCTGAGGCTCTGTTGTTCATAGAACTAAAACATTTTTTTGTCATATTAGCTTTGTGATTTATGTTTTGCTTGTAAAAAGGTTTCAGAATACACTGCTACTTCTGAATGGCAAATTCTAAATGGAAAAATATGCTTCTTTTTTTTTTGCAAATGGTGTAGTTTGACATCTGCCAACAGGGGCTAACTGGACCATGCTAACCAAACTTCAGTGTCTGCAAGAATATTCTCTGCACCCTTTTGTTCTCAGTATTCTGAATTCACATTTTCATTGTTAGGACAAAAGATTCAACAGTAACCGACACCTTTTACACTCATAGAATAGACCTGTACTGGTACTGTTTCTCCAGATGGTTTGCAGCTGTCTAACCAAATTCACATTTTGTGAGACTCAGGGTTAAAGAACCAGCCAAGATCTGAACAAATATAGTGTCAAAATGAGAGATATTCTTTCCCTGTGTGGTAAAATAGGACCATATCATCCAGCTTTTGCTTGAGATGCTGGAAGGTAGTCGGGACTTTTGGTGGTCCAGGATGGAAAACAAGTTCTTGGCTTAAACTGTCCTGACTCTCTGTGGTCATTAAAAATCCCAGGATGTCTTTCGAAAAGAGTAGCGGTGTGACCTCGGCATCCTGGCCAAAATTCGCCCATTGGCCTCTGACCATCACGGCCTCCTAATCATCCCCATATATGCTGATTGGCTTCATCACTCTGTCTCTTCTCCACCAGTAAGCTGGTGTGTGGTGGGCGTTCTGGCGCACTATGGCTGCTGTTGCATCATCCAGGTGGATGCTGCACACTGGTGGTGGATGAGGAGATACCCCCTGACAATGTAAAGCGCTTTGAGTGCTTAGAAAAGCGCTATATAAATGTAAGGAATTATTATTATTAATTATTGGCAATCTTATCAAAGTGCTCTTTCATCTTAGACAATGAGTTCTCCAGATTGGTCCTGGTAATGATACTGGATTGTGAAAGTGTCTTACGATGTCTGTTATGGCTAGAACTGATTATTGCTTTGAAAACTACTGTAATGCTTCCTAACAACTTGTACCATTTCTCATACTGCAAACATAAACAGAATGTAACTCTTCAATATAATATGTGCCCAATATAGTTTTTAAGAGTGATAATATTGTTCTTGGGCAGCCTGCAACTTGATGTGCAATTTGTCCCTCTACTGTTTTGAATTGCTCTAAACCAGGGGTGCCCAACCCTGCTCCAACTTTGCAGGACAGTCGATCGCCAGGAGCAGGGTTGGGCACCCCTGCTCTAAACAAACTAAAATCAGAGCAAAAAGAAAATTTTTTTTAGTATCGCCATTGAAATCTTGTGGAATCACCTCTAGATAGCAAATAAATACACACATCAAGGTATTGATTCTATAAAATCAACAAAGCCTTGTTTAATTTACCAGCAACCTGACCTACTAGACATGATCAGCAACTAGGAAATGCCTTTGAGTAATCTGAAAATACTAAGGATTGATACATTTGTATCATTTGATTAGTTTGATGTGCCGTTCATGAGTGCGTAACTTACCCACAATATCTGGAACTCTTGTCATTCCCGTTGCTGCTGCATCAAACTTCTGGACCACTGCTTGTGTTTTTAATACAGACAGAACTAGGCTTGATTGAGACTTCAGGTTCTCTTAAGTTATGTTTGTTATCACTTCCTATGCTTGTCTCAACACAAGCAAGAAATAGTGTAGAAATACTGCTTTACCAAAATAACAAAGTGTGAACAAATAGGCACAGGCAAACTTTGACCCCTGGTAAATCATTCCCCAGGGTAAGTCTAACGGGCAGCCAAGCAGAAAGCCATTGACTAGGTCAGATATAAGTGTATGTCAGCAGGTTTCGTTGTTAATGCCATTCAAAAGTAGCTGTGTGTTCTCACAAAGTATTTTTTAAACAACACATGAATGTAATTTTATTATAGTACTTTTCCCATGTTCTAATAGAGTGATCAATCACAGCATTTACGGTTCAGGTTATTGGTTCCAAACCTTTGTGACGACATTGAAGCCCACTGACTTCCATTATATGGACAAAAAGACACAGAGGCATTTCTCAAAATGCCTTTTATGTCCCACAGCAGAAAGAAAGTCATACAGGTTTGGAACGCCATGAGGGTGAATAAACGTTGATCGAAATTTCATTTTTGTGTGCATTTAAGTTCACAAGTGATTCTTATGTGTATGACTTTGAGTGTGTTGATACATGAATATTAGAGTGAAGGTTAACACCTTACGTGGCGAATGAACGCTCAGATCTTACTAAGTCATAACAGTTGTATGTGACGCTAGACGTAATGATTGTTTGTTCACTTGTAGCTTGTGTGTCATGTCTAATGTGTGCCTTCTTTCTTTTGCAGGACTAACTCTGGCAACACAAGTGATCTGTTCCCTATGTCCCCTCGCACACTCGACTCGCTCATGCACAATGAAGCCACCGAGGCCAACCCAGGACCTCTTGGTAAGTCACAAAACAGCTTTCTGAATATCAATATCTATTGCACACTTGTGCAAACATTTTAGGGTCTCATCCCGTGTTTCCATTTTCCCTCCAGAATCTCTCACTCTGGACATGGAGTTGAGCTCTGATCATCCCTCACCAATGAGAGAAGGGTTTGCACCCTCGACAGTCTCGGATATGGACACCTGCAGAAATGCTTAGTTTTCCAACATTTTAGGGGTTTTATTATTTTATAATTTTTTTTTTTTATTTCAATTTGGTAATTATGTACATAATGCTTAGGTGCTACAGCTGCATTCTCTCTCCGAGCCATTCTTTAGTTTCTTCTCAGTTTTTACAGTCATAGCCAAAAGTGTGCAAACATGCTAAAACTTTAACATTTCATCCTTGTATCAACATTGATAATGCGCAATTGAACTCATTCAATGGTTAAGATGTAATTCTTGGCTTTTTTTTTTTTACGGGAATGTGAGGCCTTCAAGACCATTAACACAAGTTTTTAGCTTTTTTGAACTTTGTCAATAAAAGTGTGAATATAAAGGTTCTTTAACACGTTTAGTTGCAGACATTTGGCCATGACTGTATAGTAGCCATATGATTTATTTTTTTAGTAATAGGAATAGCCTTAGACTTGTTTTGCAATGAATGTCCACTGGTGTTAACAAACATCAAACATATTTTGAGCTGTCAGCATAGCATAGGGCCAGTGAATTCTTTGTTCTTGGTTGATCTTTTGAAATGAGTGTGAAGGGGTGTTAACTTTACAGTAGTATCGATGGTCTGGTTTATTACAGAATTATCATTCATAGTGAGATCATAAGTTGTAAAGTAAGTTTGTGCATGCAGGTCTATAATGTCCCTTTTAGCTTCTGGTTTACATAAATATACTGTATTTTAATGTTGATGAAAAATATTTTACTCTTTTACTGGATGTATTTGGGAAGTGAATGGAAGAAGATAAATATATATATGAATATAGATTACGCATATAGATGAGCATATGTGATATTTCCACCATATTATACTGTGCCTAATATGATGTTTGACTTGGATAGCAAGAAAAATCTTGCACAGGTCTATTATTGTAACATAATTGGATGGTAAATTTTATATATATATATATATATATATATAGACACAAACACACACACACATACATGCACATTTATACAAATATGCACACATTTATAATTTCATTCTGTAATTCACTGATCTGTTGTGTTGTCATGTAAGGTTGACATATGATGGAAAATGATGTTTCTTCATAACTACTTTTTTTTAATGTCTGTCAGTCTAAGATCGTTTCCCACTCTGTATATCTGTCCTTCCACTCTCACTTAATAGTGTGTATACTATTATATATACACTGCACTATGTATATTCTCTTTATTGTACAATGAATTCTTGACGAGAAACAGTTGTCAGCCTTTTGTGTCCTTTATGCATTTCTTCAGTTATCTGGGATATACACTACCATTCAAAAAGTTGGGGTCAGTTTTTTAAAAGAAATTAAATATTTTAGCCAGCAAAGACACATTAAATTGATTAAAGCATCAGTAAAGATATTTATGTTACACTTTTTTTTATTTCAAATAATGTTTTGCATGAAAATAGAAAAAAGGAACACCCGGGGCCCGGGGCCCGTTCTTCGTATGTCGCTACTTGGTGGAGCGCAGGAGATGCAGATATGATCTTGACCCTTAAGAAACTTTCATTAATACTGTCACATAACAAATCTGTTCAAATATAAAATTAAATGAATTGCTAATTACTACATTGAAATAAAAATGTAAAGCCTGTACAAATATTAGAAATCGTGAATATAAATAATTGGGACTCGTAAAAAAGAAATTAATAAAATAAAAACAGTGCACATTTCATTTATCTATTATAACATTTATATAGTTTTGTTCGCTTGGCTGTTTCCTTATAAAAGTACAAAAATTTGTCAAGTTTTTCGTCAGGTGTCTTTTTTAATTATATGATGTCATTATGTTGCCGTCTTGCCGCCAGCCAATCGCTGCATTGCTGATCGTGGTTTCGAGTATCGATACATAGCCCCTTTTAAACCAACCCATGAACGCGCAATTATCTCGGATAACTCAACCCAGCCATACTAATCATCAACAACAGGTGCGTTCGAAGAACCAAATTGGCCAGATCCTGATTAGCGCGATGATATCATCTCGGATGTAACATTTCATCTCGGATGTAATAAGTAACGTACGAAGAATGGGCCCCCGTTCTTCGTGGCTAACTCAGTTAGCTGGAAGACACAGCCAGTTTTACTCACTGAAAGATTTATTCGTCATAAAATTATTACGTCATAATTGTATTCGAGTCTATACATATAATGTAGTCGTGCATTAATTTAAGTGATGACAGATATTATGGGAGTGGCTTGGTGGAGCGCAGGAGATGCAGATAACTTGATCTTGACCCTTAAGAAACTTTAATTAATGCCGTCATGTAACAGATGTTCAAATATAAAATTAAATGAATTGCTAATTACATTGAAATAAAAATGTAAAATATTAGAAATCGTGACT
>NW_015536629.1:0-7438 GCF_001515605.1 Sinocyclocheilus anshuiensis | reverse complement strand
ATGTCATTACGTTGCTGTCTTGCCGCCAGCCAATCGCTGCATTGCTGATCGTGGTCTCGAGAATCGATACATAGCCCCTTTTAAACGTAAATCTCGGATGTAAGAAGCGATTTACGAAGAACGGGCCCCTGGGCTCCAAAAGTACAAATATTTAATAACAAACTATCACAAAGGTGACGTTTCGAGCACGCTCTTCATCAGAAATAATGTTTTGCATTCATCAAAGAATCGTGAAAAAATGGTTTAACAAATATTAAACCGCACAACTGTTTTCAACTTAATAATATGATAATGATAATAATAAAAAATGTTTCCTGATCATCAAATCAGCACATTAGAATGATGATCATGTGACACTGGAAACTGGAGAATTGATGCTGAAAATTCAGCTTTACCATCACAAGAGTAAAGTACATTTTAAAACATTAAAATAGAGAAATTATTTTAAATTCTAATAGTATTTCACAGTATTTCCTTTTTGTTACTGTATTTTTTGATAAAATAAATGCAGTCCTGGTGAGCATAAGAGACTCCTTTCAAAAACAAAAACAAATCTTACCAACCCCAAACTTTTGAACGGTAGTGTATGTCACTGTTCGGTATGTTCAGGACTGTATACGTTCAAATACCACAACATCTGACTACACATTTGAAGGTTAAAAAAAGAGCCAGAACTACATAGACTACAGTTAGAGAAATCAGGGCTGGCATTTACATGATTTTCCTGTAATAAATGGCCACGAATAGTTGCTCTGTGGGGGCATTTTATCACCCAGTGGAACATAATGAAGTGATAATGTTTCAGTGGATATTTAAAGGTCATTCTTCCTAAATGAATCTCATCCGCCTTCACGCAAAAGGTAATTGCTGAGTGTTTATCTCTCTCCGTCTACCTGTCATTACCCCAGCCATTCTGCTCTAAAGGTTAAAATGACATACATAGAGAGAAACCCCATATTGGACATTGCGCATTGACCTTTCGTCAAGGTTTTTTGATTAGTCGTCCAGCTGTTTGTTAGGTTGAAGGTTATATTTTCAAATGTTTGCACTTGTGGAGACCAGAGACTCAGAAGGAATCTGGATTTTATTTGGTTTTGTTACCTTTTTTTCACCCCCAATTCCATAATACAGCGTTATAGTCATTGTAGTCCAAGTATATTTTATTCCCGGCAAGCCCTCTGTGAAATTGCACTGATTCTGAAATTTTATTTAAAAATCAGTCTATGAATCTAACAGCTTACTAAAGATGTGTCATTAAAAACATCTTTACTATTTTGCATAAGTTGTAGGTTCTTAATTCTGATTTTTATTTCATCTTTCATATTGCTATAAAATAATGGAGTAACTGCATAATTGTAAATGTGTATATTTTTTTCCACAATTATTCATCATGATTACTGGTCATTGCAGAGACAAATAACTGAACACTGAATATGTTTTGCAGAAACTGTCAGCGTACCAACTAATCCCATTTGAAATAAAGCTGTTACATTGGTTACTCTGAGAACACTGGTGGATTTGATGACCTTTTGTTTGATTATAAAGCCATGAGAATTATTTAAAGAACAAAAACATTAGCTTTTCATGAGCCCCTTCGTATTTCTGTATTGTGGCATAAATTAATATATAGTTATTGCATTAACATGCAAATTTGAAAGGAAAAGAGGATGTGAATGAAAACAATATTATGGATAGAGGACTCTTATTTTAGCCTGAAGCAACAGTTTTAAGTTAAAAACGTCTTAACGATAGATTTATTACAAACATGCAGCTTTTCACTTACCAAGACATTAATTGATGGACTGGAGTCCTGTGGATTACTTGTGGATTATTGTGATGTTTTTATCAGCTGTTTGGACTCTCGTTCTGATGGCACCCATTCACAGAGGATCCGTTGGTGATGTAATGCTAAATTTCTCTAAATCTGTTCCCATGAAGAAACAAACTCATCTGCATCTTGGATGGCCTTAGGGTGAGTAAGTGTTCACTTTTTGGGCTATTCATGTTCCTTAATATCAAGAGAGAGATGTGCTGCTGTATTTGTGAATCTATTTACAATAATAGCAAACAGATGCAAAGTATATGTATAAAAAAATGCCTTGCATTAATATAAACATCTAGATAAACATCTGCACTTTGAATAAGGGACACAAACACATTTACCTATTGTCAACGAAAAACTAAATCTTTGCCCTCTGATTCTACGAATCCCCCATCCTCAGCTGTCTCTCTGGGAGAGAGAATATGCTGAATCAGTGTTTTCATCTTGCCAAGATGGAGTCCATCCAATGCAGGTTGTTTATGAGCTGCACCGGAAGAGCTGTGCAGGGCAACTGTGTGTTTGAGCCTATTGCTCTCTTTTCAGTAATTTACTTGTCAAAAGAAAGTGTTTCCTATACAATATTGACCAGCATTCACGCACACACATGCAGCTGATATTTTGATTATTAAACTCAAGGAATATGGCGTGCTTGCTATTTGACACTTTCCCTTGAATAGTATTTAAAACACTTTAACACCCTGAACTTGTCTACAGTATCCAGCGAGACGATTCGAACAAGAATATTTAATGCTTAAAGTACCCCAATTATGGATTTTTGAAAATTACATTTCATGCAGTGTGTAATGCTGTAGCCTATGTGAATGTAAACAGTCTGCAAAGTTGTAAAGCTTAAAGTGCATCATAAATAAAGTTATTGTCTTTCAAAATAAAGAGTTGACTCTGAACCGCTGAAACGAGTCGTTTTAAATTCGAGTCCCATTTAGCGAATTTCACACGTCACAAATTCTTACATTTGCATAATGCCCCCCAACGTTCCGCTTGGACATCCCGCGAAAACAAACTTCAAATGCTAGTTTACTTTGTTAGTGTGGATAACTAATGTTAAAAGACGCTATGGTCTGCGCTGTGAAAGTGAATTCGTTTTATTTTCACTTCCAAAGGCTGTGAAGAATCAGTGGTTAAAATTCATTGTTACTAAGATACCGCAGCAGTATAATCACAACATTTTGCTGTGTTCCCCTCATTTCACTGAGGCCTGCGTCTCCAATCTCTGCGAGTTCAATGCGGATTCGTAAACGGGTTGTCTTTGAATTAAGATGGGTCAGTGCCCAGTTTGTTTGGAACAGTTTGCTCCTCCGAATCACAACCTGTAAGTATGATTAATAATTGTTGCTTTGATTTTCTGTCGAGCGTGCAAAATATGTAGTTTTGTGTGTTGTGTTGTGTGTAGACCAATTTCAGTGTTTGCAAACAGTGATGACGTTTTTTGTGGGCGGTGCCTATCTGGTGGCAGAAAATGACAGTTTTAAAGGGTCATATGATGTAACGTAGCAGTCTATTCAAGCCATGGAATAAAATAATACAAAATGTAATCTTGAGTTTATATTTCAAAATTCGGACTTTTTTTCTTGCAATTCCGAGATTATATCTCACAATTCTGGTGAGAAAAATCAACTCGTCATTCTTTCTTTTTAGTTTATAATCCCACACTTCTGGCTTTTTCCCTTCAGAATTGACAAACTCGCAATTGTTGACTTGAATAAAGTTATAACGTCCGAACTAGGAGATATAAACTTGCATTAGCAAGAAAAAAAGTCAGAATTGTGAGATAAAATAGGTAAATGTTATGTAAAATGTTCTAGGTTTAAATAGTATTTCATGCATGTATTTCAACTGTAGGGCTAATACAATATGTCCCCTATATGAATATTATATAGACCTATTGTTTAAATCAAATTTATACTTTAAAAGTAGGGTAATCATAGCAGGTTTCATCCATAGTCCGTTTAAACGTCTGCGTTTAGCTTCAAATGGCGTCTTTGACGACAGTGTTATATAAAAATGATTTGCATTCCGATTCTGACATCCAAAGGCACAACAATAATTTTTTTCTCTTATTCCATGGATTTGACCCGTTTCCCTCCACTTGTTCCCAGTGTTTTTCTGCCACCACTATGCGCGCGCAGCTGCAAGTGACGTAACTGTGACGTCTACTCCAAATTGGTCTTAAGTCTCTGCTAACTCACATTATAGTTCTGCTAATCAGCTGTGGACCCGCTATTGTCTAGAAATGTGTCGGTTAATATAGATAGAATGTCTGTTGTGGAGTTATAATAAAGGATGGAGCAATTCGTAATTTACAAACTGCAGTGCTTTATCAGTACTCTTTGTCTGTGTACCAAAGCTGTGGGTCCGGTTCGTTAACAAAACTGTAAAACAATTTCCCCCTCTGATTCTTTCTTTTTAGAACCGAGTGGAGCACTATCATTATTATAATAGGATGTGTTATTGTCAAGCCCTATTCCAGTACTGGTAATAGGCGTTCCGTTTCCGACATGCGCTGTACGCAGTAGACCAATCACAACAGACTGGGTCATCGGGACCAATCAGAGTAGAGTAACATTATGCAAAGGAGGGGTTTGGAAAGATGAATCTTTGAACAAATCTTTCGAGTCGTTGAGAAATAAAGTAAAATTGAATGCATATTATAAGAAAATGAAAGTGTTTTTGACCTTGCATGTAAACCTGTTGTTGCGGACTCTCAAAACCAAATTATAAACATTTGCGCTTTTATCAATCCTCATGCCTGTGAATGTAATTGTGTTGTTTAACCAGCAGGGGGCAATATTAACCTACTCAATACGACTGCACTGAAGACTCATTTAATTAAGGTATTTAGGAGATAATGCAATAACTGCAACAATTTC
The DNA here is from genome assembly GCF_001515605.1 of Sinocyclocheilus anshuiensis. Taxonomy (NCBI): domain Eukaryota; kingdom Metazoa; phylum Chordata; class Actinopteri; order Cypriniformes; family Cyprinidae; genus Sinocyclocheilus; species Sinocyclocheilus anshuiensis. The sequence continues at coordinate 2,728 of NW_015536629.1, read as the reverse complement.
AATTAAAGGCCATAAAGAATGAGTCTGCACAGAGAATGGACGGAAAATACACTTAAAAGGAAAAATAGCCTATGTTATGCTCCTTTATTTGTAGAGTTTTACTCCACCTAAGTTACCACTAATAAGACTTTCGTGCGATTTTAGTCAAATATATTATAACTACATATATGCTCTTTATCATGTCGTCTAACCTGTAAAACATGCTTTAACGCTAGTCGGCTGCCGGCAGCCTTTTGATCACAGCTTGCTTGCCTCTATCCGCATATTGCGTGCGTGTCCAACCTGGATCCGGTGTTCAACGCGGCTCAGTTGTCGAATCGGACATATTCTTTTCCGTCTCCGAAGAACGGAGGACAGGAGAAATAAGGGTCGCAACACTGCCAAAAAAAGCGGATATCCTTCAAGATCTGGCTGTTTCCCAGAGCTGCACTCTCCTGAGCCGCTAAAAGTGCTGAGCTCGCAGCTGAAGCCAGTCTGTTCAGAAGCAGATACGCGCTAATACGTATATACATAATCAGCACCACTGGATTTACCTCTGGCTATTATCATAGTACTATATTATACATATACTATATGTGTTAAGGAAATATGTGTATAAATTTATGTGTTGATTGAGTAATTCAAGAAATTCAATTATAATGGTACTAAGTGATCCTACATTAAGTGATACTAAGTAGGCTACTCCTCCTGGTATTGGAAGCGCTGGAATGAATGTTTGTATGTTTTTAAATAGTGTTGTGGCGTGTACATTTGTTTGTATTGTCTTGTATTTTGTTACTTTTGTGGATATGGATCTAAGAGTCTGAAATAAAGGAATAATAAAGAAGTAGCCCGTATTGTAGCGCATTTTAACCTACGCGCCTACACAAATTAATGATAGCCTAATAGATTATGTATTTGCAGAAGATGTTATATACACACTACCAGTCAAAAGTTTTTGAACAGTTAATGTTTTTTAAAGAATTATCTTCTGCTCACCAAGCCTACATTTATTTGATCCAAAATACAGAAAAAGCAGTAATATTATGAAATATTTTTACCATTTAAAATAACTGCTTTCTATTTGAATATATTTTAAAATACAATTTATTCCTGAGATTTCAAAACTGATTTTTTAGCATCATTACTCCAGTCTTCGGTGTCACATGATCCTTCAGAAATCAGTCTAATATGCTTATGCTGTTTAATTATTAATGGTCCTCAATTATTATTATTATTATTTTTATGTTTAAAACAGTTTTTGCTGCTTAATATTTTGGTGGAAATCATGATAAATTTTCAGGATCTTTGATGAAAGTTGAGAAAAACAGCATTTTGAAGTAGAAATATTTTGTCACCCCCCCCCCCCAAAATACTGTATATACTGACGCCAAGCTTTTGAATGGTATAGTGTATAATGTTACAAAATATTTTTTTTCAGATAAATGCTGATCTTTGAATCTTTCTATTCATCAAAGAATCCTGAAAAAAATGTACTCAACTGTTTTAAATAGAAATAGTAATAATAATAATAAATGTTTTCTGAGCAGCAAATCAGAATATTAGTATATGATTTCTGAAGGATCACGTGACACTGACTACTGGAGTAATGATGCTAGAAAATCAGCTTTGAAATCTCAGGAATAAATTACATTTTAAAATATATTAAAATAGAAAGCAGTTATTTTAAATAGTACAAATATTTCACAATATTACTGTTTTTGCTTTATTTTGAGTCAAATAACTGCAGGCTTGGTGAATGGAAGAGAATTCTATAAAAACATTACAAATCTTACTGTTCAAAAACTTTTGACTGGTAGTGTATATGTATACACACACACACACACACACACACACACACACACACACACACACAGACTATTAGCTATATGTATATACTAAACTTCCATAACCTTTCCAAAGGTTTATGATACTGTATACATATTTTATACCATCATTATTAATCATACCAAGAGCAGAGAGTAACTAGAAAAAAAGCATGCATTTTCATGTTTCCATTACTTTTAAGACTTAATTTCCAGGATTTAACAATGCAGTTTTAATCCCCTTACATTTACAGGTTTTATATGACCGTGGGAAGTGGTAACCTTTGTCTGTACTCATAATGTTAAGCACCGTATGCGCCCTTCAGCAGCTCAAGTAAACTGTTTTTCCGCGTTATGTCCCTCAGCCGAGACAGCTCGACTCAAGTCACGCTAACGTAAACGCTCATGCCCAATCAGCAGTAGGCTACTCGCTCTCTGCTAACCGTCTTTATCTTTCATAGCCCCGCCTCCGTCCGCAGCGCATGTATTACATCTTTTGCACATTTAAAATAATAATTTGCCTTTTACGGCTTTTTAAAACAACTATAGCGAACTACCTTACATTTACCTTCCCTTACATTTCCTTGCATAAACTGCGCGACGCTCTTACCAGTGAAACAACACCGGAAGCGGGCGGTTAGAAGTGCGAAAGAGAGTAGTTGATGGGAAGTCCGACTCATTTCCGCGAATCGGCTCTTTTGAGCGGTTCGTTTAAGCGAACAGTTTCAAAGCACAGCGATTCCTTACGCCATGACGTAATTATACCGTCACGTGGTCCCAGCTTGGCATGTTACGGTGCTAAATCGTTCCGGTAGTCAAATGTACGTTATATATTATTTACCTTGTGTCCCAGATCAGTTTGTTTGCAGCTCATAAAACGAAGTAATTTAGAACCTACAATATAATTTTTTTATATAATATAT
>NW_015536628.1:157-854 GCF_001515605.1 Sinocyclocheilus anshuiensis | reverse complement strand
TGGGACGGAGCGACGAGGTGCAGCCAGAGGAGAGGAGTCCAGAGGTGATGGTGGGTCGATGCCTGACCAAGGTGCAGCCGGAGGGACGAGGGAGCCCAGTGGACCTGATGGAACGACGGTTGACGGTGGAGGCGAGGGAGCTAGGAGCCGAGGTGGAGCTGCTGGGTCTACGGGCCGAGGCGGAGTCCGGGCCTTGGAGGCTAGAAGCAGAGGTGAGGGATTCTCCAGCCATGGCGATGCTGGAGGATGGCAGACCCTCGGCGCTCGCACCGTAATGATGGTGGACTGAGGGCGAGCAGAGGGGCTGCCAGACGACAGCGGTGGAGGAGGCAGGAGCAGGTGGGAGTGCAGGCATTTGTGAGCCTCCGGGCATTCAGGGCTAAACTCTGGATCGGGAGCCCCCTCTAGGCTGAACACAGGAACAGGATGGCGCTCAGGAGGAGTGGACACTTGAGGGCGCTTACGAGGAGCTGGCACTGGAGGGCGCTTTCTAGGAGCGGGCACTGGAGGGCGCTCTGGACTGGATTCGGGGACCGGAGCCCTCTCCTCCTCGCTTTGGTACTTTCGCTGCGCCATACTCAGCTCACCCTCAGTCGCGGTGCATGGGGCGGAGCTCCTCTCCGCGCTCACACCGTCCGCGGCTTTCTCCCTCGTGGCGGGCATTGTCGCCGGCTCTCGCACCTGGTCTGACGGCTTG
>NW_015536628.1:0-100 GCF_001515605.1 Sinocyclocheilus anshuiensis | reverse complement strand
GCTCTCCGTCATCGGTGGGCTCAGGCTGATGCTCCGTACCGCGGGTAGATGGTGAGCTGGGCTCTGGGACCGGAGTGGATCTGGCGAGATCATCCACGGG
>NW_015536627.1:931-1354 GCF_001515605.1 Sinocyclocheilus anshuiensis | reverse complement strand
AAAATTAAATCTATTTTTTGAGAAAACTAACATGTTTTTTGACCTCGCATGCATGTAAATCTGTTGAGACTCATAAAACAATATTAGCAACCTTTAAAATGGCATAATAGGGGCACTTTAACAGGTAAGGAATCATGGCCTAGTAGTTAGTGCATTTCTCTCTAATATTTTATAGTATAAAGTATTTATATGGTTTTAAAGGTGACATATCATGAAAATCTGACTTTTCCAGGTTTTAAGTGCTATAGTCAGGTGCCCGGTGCATCTACCAACCAAGGAAACGTGAAAAAGATTAACCCAATAACTTTGTTTTGGTAAGCCTTTTTCTGCAAGTGTCTGAGAAAACGATCGCGTCTGATTTCGCTCCCTTGGTGACGTGGCAAAGGGATCTCATTATAATATTACCACCCCTTAATCTGTAAA
>NW_015536627.1:0-252 GCF_001515605.1 Sinocyclocheilus anshuiensis | reverse complement strand
TTCTTTTCTCTGCGCTTACAATTTTGGCACGATTCTCTCACTAACTGAGTTTTGCGAGCGTGAGGGGGAGGGCGGGTCCTCCTTCTTCTTGTAGCCAATCAAATGAGGCTCTCGCTGACTCTCCATTTACTCTTATCTGATTGGTTCAATAAACACATCATACGCCAATACATTAATCTTCATTTAGTTCAGGATCGTTCTTGCAGCCGGAATGGTACTTTTAACATACACATACAGTAAAAAAAATAAATA
>NW_015536626.1:611-886 GCF_001515605.1 Sinocyclocheilus anshuiensis | reverse complement strand
ACAACTTGGACAACTTAAGACAATACAAAATAATAAAAATACAAATGAATTAATGACAAAATAAAATGTTATAAATACAATACAATTAAATAGAAATATTATGATAAAAAGTTTGATATGATTTTTTAACAACTTAAGATAATAAAAATATAAAAATGAAAAAATTTAATATTTTAAATAATTTAAGATATTTAAAAGAAAAAAAAAATCTAATACAAATCAAGAGCATGTTATCACACTTAACATTAAAACATTACGGATAAATGACAACATAA
>NW_015536626.1:0-178 GCF_001515605.1 Sinocyclocheilus anshuiensis | reverse complement strand
GTGTGTTTTATACACATACCTCTAATGACCGAGAACAGTGCAGTCTTTTCAAATGCCTCTTTCTGCAGCGGACAAGCCCCCTTCATGTTGAATTTGGACATGAGGGAATTTTTTTAAAACCCTGAAATATAAGACAGATTGAGGTGGTTAACAATTGCAGACAAAGTTTGACATTTCA
>NW_015536625.1:0-532 GCF_001515605.1 Sinocyclocheilus anshuiensis | reverse complement strand
TCTCTCTCTCTCTCTCTCTCTCTCGCTCTCTAATTGGCAATATTTGAGAAATGGGTTTAGTGAATTCAAATTATTGGGGGGACTAGCCCCCCTCAATGTCTATGGTGGTTATCGCCCTGATCAGAAATATGTTTTGTGGCACTATCGTGCAGTCTGTAATATGACGTTAGCAAACTTAAGCGATTTTTTCCAAACATTTATTTGAATAACATGACCGTAAATATGAACACACGATTGAATGAAACATAAAACAAATGATTACTTTTCATTAAAATCTTTATTAATGCCAATAATGCTTACATTTATGGTTATCGCCCTGATCAGACATGAAAATATGTTGTGGCACTATCGTGCAGTCTGTAATGATATGACGTTAGCAAAGTTTAGTGATTTTTTGTAAACATTTCTCTGTTTACACTGAGATAATTCATACCCCTTCGTTTGAAGTGTGGTCCCGAAAAATCTTCGTTTTAAGGGCTATCTGGCTCTTCCCCTACCCCTCCAACCAAAAGAGAATCGAGACACCCCTACC
>NW_015536624.1:4563926-4569019 GCF_001515605.1 Sinocyclocheilus anshuiensis | reverse complement strand
TCTGAATTACAGAACCTAGTGATGCCATGTAGACAGAGAAGATAATTGGTCCAAGAACTGAGCCCTGAGGCACCCCAGTAGATAGACGTTGCGACTTGGACACCTCACCTCTCCAAGATACCTTGAAGGACCTATCTGAGAGGCAAGACTCAAACCACTGGAGTGCGGTTCCTGAGATGCCCTTTGCCAATAGGGTTGACAGGAGGATCTGGTGGTTAACCGTGTCAAAAGCAGCGGACAGATCCAGCAAGATAAGTATTTAAGATTTTTGCCAGTCAATTTAAGTTAATTTAAGGTGAAACCTTGTAGAACCAAGTTAAAAAAAACAAAAAACACTTAACTTAAATAAAGGCAGGAACTGAACATAATTTTGTTTGTTTTAATGTTAGTTAATACAAATACAACTGTTCATGTTAGCATTGATCCATTAAATAATATTAACATATGAAACTTTTGATTTTAATAATGCATTAGTAAATTTTGAAATGTTAAAAGCAAAAACAGGAATATTGTAAAATATTACTGCAATTTAAAAAAACTGTTTTCTATGTAAAATTTTTTTAATGTAATCTGAATATCTATTTGTGTGAATACTGTAAAATTCTATTTATTTCTGTGATCAAAGCTGAATTTTCAGCATCATTATTCCAGTCTTTAGTGTCACATGATCCTTCAGAAATCATTCGAATATGCTGATTTGCTGTTCAAGAAACATTTTTTGTGGAAACCGTGATTCCATTATATTTCAGGTTTCTTTGATGAATAGAAAGTTTAAAAGAACAGCATTTTTTAAAACATAAATATTTTATAACATTATAGATGTCTTAACTTTCATTTTGATCAATGTAATGCACCATGGTTTAAAAAAATAAAAATAAAAATCATACTGACGCCGAACTTTTGAGTAGTAGTGTATATTTGGAAATGGTACGGTACAGCAGTTGTATCTCAGACAGCCTGGAGCTTTTCCCAAATGTTTTTTTTTTTCTCTCTCTCTCTCATTTGTGTGGGAGCTCCTGTTCGGGAAATTATTTCATACCCATATTTTACACATTCTTGTGGAGAAAAAGAGAAAATAAAATGAAGAACTCCTGCCTGTTCTCTCTCAGCTCCGAAAGTATGAGGCACATGTCCAGAGAAGCGCTCCATTGTGCTGAGTTATACTACCATAAAATAACAAATTAACTTTTATCATTGAGAGGAGCAGAAAACCTTGAACCATTATACATAGCCATGACAGTTTATATGGTTGTCATTTATAAAACAAATTGGCCTTTTGTTATGTCATTGCCTCACTTATTCCATCCTTTTATGTTTCCTTTTTTTACATTTATTGAAGCCAGCATTCATATCTCGACTGCTAGGAAGTCAGTCTTCCCACTTTGACAATGCATATTAAACTTTAATGGACATATGCATATATTGCACACACTTTGACTGTGCCACCGACTTTGATTGCATCTGATAAATGAAGAACCATATTAAAACATGTATTGGAAGCAAGAAAAAAAAAATCAACTCTGTAACCCAGCATGTCATGAACGGGCTGTTTCTGCTTTCAGTATGTTAGAAAGTATTAAAATGCTCCAGTGCAATTGACTGATATGTGATGATTCCCCCCCCCCACCCACATTTATAACTGCAATTAAGTGAAATTTACACTGGGATAAAAATATCTACAATCTCGCACATGCTCTGAGAATAGCATCTCCACTTCAGTCTTCCAGCTAAGATGTTTAACTATATCTTTAGAAGTGAAACGTTGTGAGAATATTGCACTGATATTTAAGAAAACACACATTGATCATCATTCAACTTTACAATATTTAAAACAACAGCCCATCTCAGGTATGTGCATACATATTCAACTTTTTCTAACATTATCAAGTCAAACAAATATGCACAATACATAAAACTAACACATTATTAACATTTTTACTAAAGAGCTTTTGTCCAGTGCACTTCAGTTTAGCATGTAAGTTGGCCTATGATGACCTTTGATTTTGCCACCATGCCATATCACATGAAGGGGAGTGAGTGAGTAAGTACTGTAAGTAAGTAAGTAAGTAAGTAAGTAAGTAAGTAAATAAATAAAGAAAGAAAGAAAGAAAAATAAATTTAGACAATTTTAGCATTTTTTATGTACATTTTAATATAATATAGTTGGATATTATGTCATATTTACTTTTGGTTCACTGTTTTCTGTTAATATTTTTGGTGTACCTTCTTTTGTCCATTCAACATGGATTGTAGGATCAACTTCAGATACATGGAAACCCTTGACAACATATTTTTAAGGAAATCCAATTCTTACTAAAAGCTTTTGGGCCATTGGGTCTCAATACTCAATTTAATTAAATGTCAAAGCTAAACTTGTTTGGCAAAGCATTATTTCAATACCATATTTCATATAGTATTGAGTTGCTGTAATGATTTCCATGTTTTCAGTGAGTTCAGAAACACAATGAACTAGAAAAAATCTGAATAATCCATTAAACTGGCAAGAAAAGAGTCTCTATTGTTCAAACACTTTCTAGAAGATTGAAAATTCCACTAACATTAAGAAAATAGATGACATCTAGTTCTCCAACTGTATGAATCACATCAGAGTTTAATGTATTAAACAGACATTATTTTATTTACAATGTTTTTTTTTTTCAGTAATAATGACTGTTTAACACAAACAACAGAAAGAGCACTAACACTGTCCTGATGCTATTTACTTCTTTGTTTCTTTTAGATTAAGCAGTGCTATTTTTTCTAGCTTTGTGAGTTTGCACATAAATATCCATGTTTAGCATTCAGCACATCTCTTTTGTTTTCAGCTAAAATGCCATCCAATTAAGTAAAGAAAAGAGGGCCAATAAAATGGCTTTAACCCACCATTAAAGTGTTTACAAATGAATTCAGCTGGGTTGAAGATCACTGTCATGAGAGCAGGTGTAATCAAGCCAAGCAAGCCGAGTGGAAACAATGAACAGCGCTCTACCGCAAAGACACACAATATGAGTTAGTCCAACAAACAAACCCTGTTAATGCAGAGTCAGACTGCTGCTAGACAAATAACATCGGGCTCTGAAAATGACTAGATTTGTGAGTGCAAAACTAGCTATTATGAAGCAGAGTGTCTTGTTTGGAGGCTGCCACTATAAGGCTCCAATGGTGATCTGAATGCTTTTCCAGCATGTTTCTATGTGAGGTTTCTAGGTTGTTCTGGAGTGTGTTTCCTCACTGCTTAACCAACATAGTACAATGCATCATTGGAAAAATTTGTCAGGACTATTTCCTGAAATTGTGGTAACTGTGTTGCACATCCATCACTGGAAACACATTCGTTCAATACAGAACTGTTGGTGTCACACAGGTGATGGAGTAATAACTTCTGCTAAATAATCAGTTCACAATAAAAATAGTGTCAGGTTATTATAGCACCAACAACAGAAACCCATTCATATATGCACTGTATGTAACTAAACTACACTTTACTCCTGTATTAATGGAGTTGTAACGTAGGGTTTGGGTTCTGTTCTTTGTTCATTGTTTTCTTGTCTTTTTATTTTGATATTTGCATATCATGGTTCCTGTCTAGTCATAACATGAATCTACCCTCATGTTATCCTGCTATTGGGTCCTTGGTTCATGTGTCATGTTCTCATTGGTGTCTGTATTCGCAGGTCGACATCATGCAAAACGCCGCCCCCTCTCTCCCGATCTGTCGGAAGAAGAGAGCGCTAGTGAGACTCGTACATTTATTTTGATTTGTAAAATGTCCCGTGACTGAAAATAGATTTCAAAAGAAAACCCACCACTTCAGGTCGACTTTGCACCGCAGACTTATTTAAATATTGCGCGGGAAATACAGATCCGATCGGTTATCCAGATCGAGAAGTCAGCTGATGTTGCCAAGTGTAAATGCTCCGTGTCCTGATTGACTGATGATCTGATCTGCTTGATCAGATCATGGTGATCGCATGTTAATGCCAAGTGTAAACGCAACCTTAGTCATGTGTCCTGTCTCTCAGTGGTTGGTTCTTGTCATGCGACCTACATTGTTTGTTATAAATAGCCCTCATGTTGCCATTGTCTCCTGTTGAGTATTGATCCGTGTAACCTGCTGTTGGTGAGTTTGTGTTTCTGTTCATGTCAAGTCATGCCAGTTCATGCCTGTTCCAAGTCTGTTCAAGTCTGTTCATGTCAAATCAAGCCTGTTCATGCCAAATAAAATCTGTTCAAGTCTTTGTTTGTATTTTGGATTATTTTGAATAAAACTGCACTTTGGTTCATCACAACTCGCCTTCAGTGGACCATTTGTTACAAAATACTTGTCCAAACCATGAACCCAGCAGTTTCACGCCTCCTCTGCCTTCGTCAAGGTAACAGGGCTATAGAGGATTATGTGGCGGACTTTTGTGGTTTGTGTCATCTTGTGTACTTTAATGATGTGGTACTAAAGGACATGTTTTGCTTTGGTTTAGATTAACCCCTTCGTTCAAGTCTGCCAGGGGGTAAGATCTGTTGGTCACTGGAACGATATATTGATCTTGCTTTGTTGCTGGCTAGTTCAGCATTGACTGTGGGGATTGCTGATGAGGAACCCTGTTATCCTCCAGTATCCTCTTCAGTAGCCTCTTCTGTCCACGAGTCTGCCCTAGAGGCCTCTCCTGTCCACGATTCTGCCTCAGAGGTGGCGGTGTCCGCTGCAGAACCTCCCGCGGCAGCGGCGTCCGTTTCTGAACTCACAGTCTGTCCTGTCACGGCCAAGGAGGCCATTCATGAACTCACAGTCTGCCCTGTCATGGCCAAGGAGGCCGTTCATGGACTCTCTGCCTGTCCTGTCATGGCCATGGAGGCCGTCCATGAACTCACAGTCTGCCCTGTCACAGCCAAGGAGGTCGTCCGTGATCTCACTGCTTGTCCTGTTGAGGCAGTAGAGGCCACTGTTAACCTCTCTGTGCTCTCTTTTCCAGTCACACCTGATCCGCCTTGGTGGATACCTGCTTTGCTGTGGTGGTCATTTGTTCCACTTTGCTCCTGTATGCTCTGCTGACCTGGTGGTCCTCTGCTCCGCCATGGCCTCCTGCCCTGCCAGCTCC
>NW_015536624.1:4556224-4562221 GCF_001515605.1 Sinocyclocheilus anshuiensis | reverse complement strand
CTGAGCTGATCGCCTGCCCCGTTATGGCCAAAGATGCCATTTCTGAACTGACCACCTGTCCTGTTACGGCCGCAGAGGCCGCTGTTAACCTCGCTGTGCTCTCTCTTTCAGATCCGCCTTATCCGCCTTGGTGGATACCTGCTTTGCTGTGGTGGTCATTTGTTCCACTTTGCTCCTGTAGACCTGGTGGACCTGGTGGTCCCTAAACTCTGCAGCGCATTGGCCCTCCAGGGCAAGATTTGAGGAACCCTGGCCTAGACCTTCCTCTGCTTCATTGCCCTGGTCCACCATGGCTCCACTGTCCAGGTCTGCCATTGCCCCATGGTCCAGGTCCACCACTATTCTGCGATTATGATTCCGTTCCCCTGCATGGGCCTGGCCCTCCATCCCTCACCCCTGTTCCACCTCTGCTCTACCACCCTCCTGGACGTTTTTGGGTTTTGTTTGGGCGTCTGGAGCCACCTTTAGAGGAGGGGGGGGTATATGTAACGTGGTGTTTTGTGCAACTTCGTGCAAGAGTTATGCCGGTGAACGTCTTAATCTTAGTCAATTCACTTTACAGAAAGTGAAAGTAAAAATGGAATGACAGAGCTTTCGGCATCTGACGCTGCATATTCTCTCAGAGACGACGAGAGACCAATCTACTTCAACATATGCTGATAATGGTATATAGCTGTCTTAAATTATTCCCTTAATATTTCTCTTGTGGAACTCTTGTATAGAGCACGTTGCCTGTTACGTCGTTTGGGCTGCCTTGTTGAGCGCAGTGGCACTGAGAACATTATATTTCACACACATTTTAGTTTCCATATGTAATAGGATTAGTCCAACAAATCATTCGGTTTTTAATGCGTCCCGTACCGAAAGCCTCGTACCGAACGGTTCAATGCGAATACGTGCATCGTTACACCCCTAATGGTAACACTTTACAATAAGTTCCCAGCAGTTATTCTTAATTAACAATATATATATATATATATATATATATATATATATGCACAGGGAAGAAGACATGTCTTGTGTTGCCAAATATTGCTGTAAAAATGTAAATAAGGACAAGCATAATAAATTCAAATCTAAATTAATTATCTTGGAAATAAGCCACAGATGTCTTGACTCCATGTTGCCAAATATTTCTATAAAAATCCAAATAAGAACAAGCATAATATACTTAAAGCTAAATGAATTATCTTGGAAATAAGACACATACAAAAAAAAAAAAAAAACCTGCACCTGCCTACTTGATTATCTACACAAACTGGATCAGCTCGCCTCTAAACATCAAGCCCAAAGACACTTACTAGGCTTTGCTTATAATAAGTGGACATGGCAACCCTTCTGGGTGGTTTCTAGGGTGTTGGTAGGTGTTGTGTCATAAGTTTTTGCCTGTCTTATTGTGATTTATTGTTATTGTAAAAATACTTTTATGATTTGCTTACAATTTTTTTTTTTTTAATTAAAAAATTGCTAAGTAGATTTTACAAATAATTACAACGAAACGTCAAGTAACCCATTGATTTAAACGTTATTTTTTAAAATTAGAACATTTACTTGAATATTCTTTCTTTTATTCACAACTTTTTTTTTTTTTGGTAACACTTTATTTTGATGGTCTCTTTTGAACATTCTGTTGACAATAAGTAACATAGCACCTACAGTATTTGTCAACTAACTCTCATTAGAATATTAGTACACTGTCTGATTAATATCTGCTAACTCTTTATTGTGATTGTCTCCCAATAGACATTCTATTCACTATAAGTAACTTTGCAAGTACATGTCAACTTATTCTAACCCTAACCCTACCAGTCTACTACTCTACTAACACTCTAATGAGAGTTAGTAGATATGTAGGTGCAACATTGCAGAATGTGTTAAAGGGACCATCAAAATAAAGTGACTTTTTTATTTATGTATGTATATATGTATGTATTTATTTATGTATTGGTTTATGTATTTGTTTGTTTGTTTGTTTTGTAGAATGAACTCCAAAGACGAAATATGAGTAGGGATGTGTGGTGCTTGCATCTAAAAAAAAAAAAAAGAAAAAAAAAAAGAAAAATAAATAAACGTAGAAAATCAAATGAAATACAGTTCAAGCTCTAACCCAGAGGAGGCAGAAGAGAGAGGGTTAACCATGCTGTTGTCCTGATCTGGCTCTGCTAACAGAGAGTTTGTATTGAGCGCATCCTTGGAGCTTTTCTGTTGTGTGAATGGCTTTAATTGGAGGCACAGATGGTGACGTTTTAACAGAACCCAGCAGCGCACAGATTCTTAAGCCCAGATGTGGGTTTCGCTGCTCTTTACACAGAAAACAATGGCAATGTAGTGCCAGTGACTGTCTCCCAGTGTCGTCCCAAGGCCCCACGACAGCAACGGGGCCTAAACACACTTGGATGAGAGCTGAAAGGAGAAGCATCATGAAAACAGGAGATTTATCAAGGGCTTTACTGTAGTCAGCATGTGTGGGAAGTGTCTCTCTTGCTCTCCGTCATGACAAACAGCTCTATACAGATACATAATGCTGATTCGTATAGCTGTCGGTCTGTTGGTTTGTATCGATGGCTGAATCTGTCGGATCCATCAAAGGTACTGCTCCTGTTTTGCTCTCTAGGAATGGGAGTGATGTAGAGATTTATACTGGCTAAGCAATCCTCCTGAGCCAGAGATGAAGAAAATAGAAAGGATGTGCTAAAACCAGGAGGAAAAGTGTGTATGTGTGTATTTATGGCACATTCCATGAAAATATAACAAAACAGGAAAATAATCTAATTTACTATCATTTCTTTTTATTTATTTTGTTTTATTTTTATTTTTTCAAATTGGTAGGTGAAAGGATTTGCTGAACATTCAAAAACGGTTGACCATCAAGGAGGCTAAATTATATATAATTCATTAGAAGATTTGTTTGTATAGAATGCAAATTAGTAACTAAATGGTAGTGCTTTTTAAAATGGTACTGTCCCAATTATATATTTACCTTTCTTTTTTTTCTAAGAGTATATGAGCTGTTTCATTTTACATTTGTTTATAACATAATTTGTATTAATTACCATTTTCCAGCAATAAGCATTAAATACTACTACTACTACTACTACTACTACTACTACTATTAATAATAATAATAATAATAATAATAATACATTTTAATAAACAAATACACCTGAATGGGTAATAAGATTGTCGTACAACTTGCCAACACATGCTTGCACATTTATTGCTAATTTAATTTGTTATCATTCATCAGCAGCTAATTAGTAAATAAAAATAAAAAAATGGATTGGGTATTACTGGAAAGAAAGAAAGAAAGAAAGAAATAAAGAAAGAAAGAAAGAAAGAAAGAAAGAAAGCTGAATCAGATTGATTATGCTATGCTGTAGAAAAGGTCCAAATTGTTACTTTTGACTGGCAATTTTTAAGAAATGTTACAGTACGTATTTTTTTTTTAAAAATCATGCTTTAACAAGGCAAACTGTTGCATATAGTGAAAATATAAAAAGTATGGTCATCCACATTAGTTAATAATTAAAAACAGGTTTACTACAATTCAAATCAATTCAGTTCAATAAATTGTTGTGTCACCACTTCTCCAAGACTGGATTGGAAAAATACAGATATGTCATGTCTTTAAAATAGCTAGTTGTCATGCTAGGTTGATTTTATGTCAGATAATAGCTTATCAAATAATACACCTCACAGCAGAAAACATGAAAAATAAGCAGCAAAATGCAATCGATCCATCAAAATAAATGATTTAATCTGTTTTTCAGCATCCCAGAGTAAAAACCAAGCCCATTCCTGCTGTGTTACTGTCTTTGTGTGAAACGGTGCTTCTGCGATGAGTTTTGATCATGGTGCGGGACATTTTGAAGGCTGTTGTGTCCTGCTTTTCAAAGATCACATGTAGCTTAATCTTAAAACGACGCTTACCTTTGTAGCATAATGCATAATGGTGACCGCTGGCGAGTAATGAATGATGCAGAAATGAACCTTTAGCCCTTTTGAAGGACACTGATTATATGTGTGTATTAGTGCTTAAGCATGCCGGGATGAAACAGTCATGTCTTATGTATGATTGCGTTCCAGTTTATCCTGCCTTTCTAGTTTAGGAACAAAGGCAGCAGACCCCTAAAAGGTGCTCAACAGGCTGCAAATTCACTTGAATAAAGATCTCATCTGGCCTTGGGATGCATTAATCATGCATGTCCGATCTGTGGCCCGCCAGGCTTGAGCTTTAGAGCCCTCTGCGTCCTCCTTGTGATCAAAAGCTCTATTAAAAATCTGTCAAGACTATAAAAGCTAAATTTTGCGAGCATGCCTCACATGTTTTGTTCCCTGCTCACTCCAGCCTTCTCCTGCTTTACTGCATTACTCACATGTATCACAAAATGGTATAGCATCACATTCAAGACCCCGAGAAACAGAATGTTTTTATTCTACTTGAAACAAAACTGGATAATCTTAATGTATGGCTTCTTGGTGGATAAAATCACATCCCATCCATTTCTCTAATTTTGCTAAGTTTGCATGCACCCAAATAATATGTTAATAATCGGATGGTTAATAAAGATAAAGTATCGTATAGAAATCTCAATCGATCCAAATTTTGAGTAGACTGAAAGAGGTGCTGTAGACCTGAAATAATCTGACCAAGTGGGGGGAAAAAATAAACATGTAAATTATTGAATATAACCTATTTCACATGTATATGAAAATAATAGAACTTTCAGAAATTGTTTTACACTGATTCAGAGTAACGGAAATTAGTGCATATAAACATACCTAGTGAACATACCTTTAACACACATTTCACACAATTTTGGTTTGTGTGTGTTTGTAGAGAATTTAGAATCTCATGACAAATCGTAAGTATTTTATACTTTAGAATTGTTGGCTAATTCATACGATCTCATTCACACTGTACAAATGAAAACAAAATTGTCACCTTGTAAAATGATTACATTTTCCCATGAGTTTGAGTTATTAGTATCACACAGAACAGAATTTAATCATTATAATGCCAAAACAAGTACATTTGTTAACTGCATTATTAATGTGATTGCATTCTTCATTAATCTCATTTGACATAATTACATTAAACTTAAACAATGAGAATTATATTGTGTACAACTATAAACATTGTAATAAGTGATATTGTAGGCTACATTGGTAACTAAAACTTGTTTTTGGCTTTATGTTTGCTGAAACTATACTTTAATATCTAAACTATAATATTCATGGGATCATGCTGGATCATGCATTTATAACTATTGGGTTATTCAAGGGAACTAGAATGATGTGAACTTATAGCATATTTTGTAGCATGCTTACCAAAAATATGTCTACACTGCAGCACTCTATAGCCAGACAGCTACCAGTCTTGCCATATCATAATTTTCACACCGTTACGGTATCCACGTTCAAATATGCGTCTCTGTTTGTACTTTTTTTTTTTTTTTTTTAAACCATAAGTTTTCTTCTCATTATTTTTAATGAATGGCTCTTGTATGAAGCTCTGCTCCAGGAAAGCAACATATCTGAAACATTCATTAATAATTGCCACCTGTCTGTGTGTGTGTGTGTGTGTGTGTGTGTTTGTGTGTGTGGTTACTCATCAACAGTTTGGGGACATTTATTTTATTATATTATACAAATAATTAGCCTGTTTGTTTTTATAATTTTGCAATTACTGCAATTAAAATTAACTTTATATCTCAACAATAAAAACATTGTACTGTAGCTCAAACATAGTGTTAGCAAGGTCATGGTTCAATTGGGAATGCACAAACTGATGATGTGCACCATGCATACATTATAAGTTGCATTTAATGTACACACAAATCTTTTGGGAGGGAGAGAGAGAGAAACACTTTTTAATAGTCCTCATTTAGATATCTTATCTGAGGGTGAATGTGAGTCTGGATCAAACCAAAAGAGTTTGTCATTGTTCATTTAGCCTTTCTTTTCTCCTTTATAATGTTATAAAAATATTTATAT
>NW_015536624.1:4528397-4555900 GCF_001515605.1 Sinocyclocheilus anshuiensis | reverse complement strand
TATATATATATTCACTTCATTTTACATTTATATTGATTTTACTCAGTAAAGGCTTTGAAGTTTCTTTCATTTCTTCTGGTAGCAGGGAGAGTTTCTATCTGCTGGAGTGTCTGTATTATCTTCAATGTTATCTGATTTAACTTATTATATGAAGGTGCTGCTGCCATGGACACTGTGAATGCTTTGTTTGGTGTGTCCCCTAAAGGGCTGCTTGACATGCTGTGCTTTGGAGCACCTTTGAGAGCACATGAGATGGCTGGTCGAGTTCAGTTCGTACCTGAGTGCTGGCATATTAACGGATGTTCTGCTTTATCACACCCTGTTTAAGGCGAGATACTACACTCTTGGAAATAAAGACTCCAAAAGGAGGTTTTCACAGTGATGAAGTGGAACCATTGTGAATTCCCCAATGAAACGTTTTCCCCTTAGTCTGAAAAACATTTTAAAGAACCTTTTTCCACTATAAAAAAAATAAAAATAAAAAATAAATACTTTTTCTGTGCAGTGGAAATGCAAGCCTGATCTCAAGACGAAAGCATACCTGTGGGAACTTTTTTTTTAAGATGAGAAATATGTAGCACCATGTACGTTTCATGAAATATTCGATGTGAAATGCCCACTGAGTGGCACTAAAACCGGTGCCACTTCCGGGTTTTTCCCCGGAACAGATGAACGTACAGATGGTGCATTTTTTATGTGAAGTTTGTTTTGTATGTGTCACCGCAGTTCTGACTTGAAATATCCATTGAGTGGCGTATAACACTAATGCTCTGTGACATTTTAAAATAACGTACCATCTGCACAACACCTAAACCTACCCGATAGTATGAACAGAAGCAAATGTGACGAAAAAACGCAATTGCAAGTTTGCAGTTTGTTTTTCAGTCTCTCATCTTTGAGCTCTTTCATCGTGAGTCATGATTTTCACGGGATTCGTACCCAAGGATTCCGCATCCTAAATCCAATTCCATGCTTGTTACATCTGTAATGCAAAACATATGGAGCTGTAATCATAACTGTGTATGAAAACGATTACAAGTTATCGCTGTTTTACCGCCTCTAGTGCTCATTTCTGTTGGAAGCTGCAGTGATATGTACTTATTGGTACGTATTTCGTGTTTTGCGAAAAAGTTCCCACTGGTATGTTTTCATCATGAGATTAGGTCGATGTTCTATGGATGTTAAAGGTCCTTCGTGGAACCATCAATGCCAATAAAAAAATATATATATATTTATAAGTGTACAGGCAAATCCTGTAAAGTTTGGGCCATTGTTTTCTTTCAGACTAGTGGAAAGAAAACATTCCAAATATATATTTAACCATTTATTTTATTACACTCTATTTGTGTATGCAGTGTTGGGGGTAATGCATTACAAGTAACAAGGTATGTAATCAGATTACTTTTTAATACATTTTATAAATATAACATCTCTCTCTCTTTATTGCTGAGGAACTTTCTTCTTCTGTGTCCTATTCTTCATGCAATCCAGAATGGCAGTACAGCTGAACAAACGGTTTGTTTGAGCTGCGCCCTCTACAGTACAAATGTGAATTTACATTTCCTTCAGCCTGAGGTTTATTCCTTTCACTTTTAGTGTGAAAGGGCTTTTACATTTGCAAAACATAGCAACAATGCATTACTTAGTTACTTCAAGGAGTAAAGCAATATTCTAATACGTTTACTTTTTAAAATACGTTACTTTTAAGTAGTCCCCAGCACTGTGTGTCTGTAGATTGTGATTCCAAATGCCTACATACCTCTAAAAGCTGTGAACGTTTTCTCCACTTCAGTATCACTTACATACACTAAACTTTAGCTTTATTCTTATATATTCTAAAGGGTTTTACTTAGGGGTTTGTTCATATATCATTCACAATGATTTATAGAACACTTTATTGTAACATGGTGAAAATGCATATCTTTTAAAGGTTGTGAGTTTATTTCTCCACTTCAGCAGCACTTACACACAGCAAACTTTACAGTTTTATTTCTGTCTATATTCTGAAGGGTTTTACATAGAGGTTTGTTCATAAATCATTCACCTGATATATATGAGCAATATCACATGAGTAGACGACTAGTAATCACAAGAGTAGTAATCACATGCATGCTGATATACAGCCATATCTCACATCTATGAGTGCGTTTATACAACAGTTCGATGGCATGAGTGTGTAAATACATAAAAATAAATAAACAAATAAATAAATAAATAACAATGGAGTGCAAGCCCTCTTTTGTGCAGAACTATAACTCCTTCCACCACAGATTTAAATGTAAAGTTGACAGTTTAACAGCTGAACCCAAGCCTCCGTTACTAATTCCAAAATGTCACTTTAGAACTAGTAACAAAGGAACATTGAGTTGATTTATTAAAAGCTGATTGTATTACTGTAATAAAATAGTATGTGTATTTTGAGAGGGAGTTTGACTCAGCGAGTGTGATTACCTGCATCTGATCCAGCATTTATTCTTCAGATCAATCTCATATTCACAATTAGTTTGAATGTCCGATAGGCTCGTACTATCCTTTCGTCTGTTAAGGGTGATGATGATGATAGCGCTGCTCAGTGCATTTGTTGGCTGCGTACCAGCTGGTTTTGAAAGAAAAAAATTACTTCCTTGTTCAAAACTGTGCTTTAGTATTTTTCAATTTATAAGTCTTTACTGTGGACTTGTAAAACAGTCTCTTGTCACCATCTAATGGTGGAACAATGAAACTAAAATAATAATTATGAACACACGCACCGTTTACCAATAATAAATACTACTATTATTTATATAAAATGCTATTTGTAGAATAATGATATTTAATAAACAACAACAGCCATCATAAAAGCTGCTAAGCAATTCAATCAAAAGTACAAAGGCAGCGCTCTGATATACAGCATTGAAGTTACATAAACAGGATGAGATTTTGCCAAAACTATTTGCTCTGGAACAAATAATAGATTAATGAGACCAAAGACTGCCCATTAGATTTACCCAAGCAAATTACATATATCTCATGTTTAACCAATAGAGACATCAAAGCCAGCGGTAAATTCCAGAAGATCTGGCCGAGGTGCGGCACTCTCGGGGGCGGCTTCATGAGCGCAGAAAGGCCGCTGACCATCTGGAGCTCACAGCTCGCAAATTTTCAAATAGACGTTATCTTTATTAACAAACTGCATATTTGAACTATAAACATACATAAACAAAGTACATTCTCGCCTGAAAACCTCTTAAAACTACATTATGTGACACAAAACAGTATTATTTTTAAATCTATAGTGGATTTGGGCATCCGCCATGACACTCGCTGTGAGAAATAAGTGGAGTGATACAAACCGTGAAACGGCTGTTGGACCAAAGCCACTAGAAGGCAAGCCTGCAATCTTTAGCTAAAAAAGTGTAATGGCTAATGCTAACGTCTGGGCAGTACGTGGGAAAGGAGACCAGAGGCATGTCAATGGAGGAGAGGCTTCACTACTGTGAATAAACAGCTTTTTATAGGAAACGGCTTATCATTTAATTAATCGACAGTCTATCTGCTAATCTTGTGTAATGCAAAACAATTGTATTAATTTACTGTAAAAAATCAGTTGGGTTAGTGTGATGATATCTAGTTCAAGTTTTTACCCTGGTATTTTGCCATGAATGAATATTCCAGGTTCAGTACAAATTTGTGGCATAATGTTGGTAACAAATGGATTACAGTGAGGGAGGTGGAAGTGAATGTTGCCAGACATTAGTCACAACATGCAAACAATATATGCTTGTTAACACGATTTTAGTGAAACTAAACACAACACATGCAGAGCCTTTTTTGTTGTATTCATAACTGAGTGGATCAAATTATTCGGCCCAATTCATCTGTTCAGGATAGCCCTTCTAAGCAAAATGTGTCTGTGGCTTTTGCAGCAGATGAGAAGGGGAATTGCTTTGTCAGTGTACACATCACTTAATGTCCTATTGAGAGCAGAGAGCCGGGACACTCTCGGCTGGATAGCAATCAGCTACACAGCCAGATAAGCCCACAGACGGATTGAATTTACCTATTACTCCCACAATCCACTAGAACAATATTTAATTTTGATCTTCAACTCAGACTGATCTGAAAACTGATCTGCCAAAAGATATGGCACGTCAATACACAGTGTGCACAAGTGGGCTGAATCACAATACCAATTTTTTTTTAATCTTACTCATGCATTGTAAAGTAATTGATATATTAATTCAGGGTTGTTAATGGTAATGATTACAGTAAAAAGTACAAATTGATTGATTGATTGATTGATTGCTCACTGGCAACCAGAGGTGGAGTGAATCTAGTTAATTTACAATATAATAATATGCTTTTATCTAAAAATAATAAGACTTACTCAATCAAAAGTTAAATGAATGTGTTACATGCTGTTTCTCTGTAATTAATTGTAAAATTTACTATCAATTGATGAGTGAAAATTCATTGAAAATTTCATAATGTACTGTATTATTATTATTATTATTATTATTATTATTATTATTATTATTATTATTATTATTATTATTATTATTATTATTATCTACATTTAAACTAAACAGTATGACTGATTCCCAAGTCTAATAACTTATAGTCTACTATATGGCAGAATTGTTGTATTTTATAGTATAGCAATAATGTAATATTTTTAAACAAATGGGGGGGGGGGGGTATTTTGGTTTCTATTGTTGATGTCATTTTATTATGAATCATCAACCAGACACTCA
This sequence comes from Sinocyclocheilus anshuiensis, assembly GCF_001515605.1. Classification (NCBI taxonomy): domain Eukaryota; kingdom Metazoa; phylum Chordata; class Actinopteri; order Cypriniformes; family Cyprinidae; genus Sinocyclocheilus; species Sinocyclocheilus anshuiensis. The sequence goes on along the minus strand of NW_015536624.1, from coordinate 4,551,167 downwards.
GAATTCAACAATGATGACAATCAAACAATTTTTGGGCCAATTTTTTTTTCAAGCCCAGGTTTAGTATTGATCTGAAAACATTACTTGTCAAGAAGCTATTACTGAAGACAAGGTTTCCCCAAAGATTCACATACATTTTCCAGAAAAGACATTCACTCTTGAATGATTCTGCTTAATAAACAGCAATTATGTTTGTGTTTGTTGTTTCTTTAATTGGATACTCTTTATCTGAAGATCTCAGCTCAATGTAGGTCAAATTATTGCTGAAAATCTGAAAATTAGTCAAGGTTCAAAAATGTCCTTGCTTGACTGTGTACCTGGATGTTACATTTCTGTAATAATAATAATAATAATAATAATAACAATAATAATAATAAAAATAGCTAACGCCCCCACAAAAAAAAAAAAGTTAATAATAAAAGTTCAACCACATTGTTTATAGTGTTTTTTTTTTTTTCTCGTTTTTTTTCATTATTGCTGTTGTATTGTGAATACATAATTATTCTTAGCTGATCACGAAAACTACCTGTGCCTGTTGCAATTACTGTTTTGTCAAATTTGGGACATTTTTGGCATCCAAATGTGATGCTTAATATCTCATTTAAACTTGTAAAGATAAATGTTTTTTGTTTCCAATATTTGTACAATATACAGGGGAACTAAAAATAATTAAATAAATGAATAAATGAATGAATGAATAAATGAATAATAAAAAAGTACACACTCTATGCATTCAAAACATTCCAGTGCTTTCAAGCATCATAAAGGAATCATGGAATGTATCCACCTGTATCAGATGGTATATTTCATGGTGTTCTGTAATGTCTTCTGAAATGAGATGATCACTCTATATAATGAATGGATCAGAATGTATGGCTTATTTAATTTGCAAAATAACCCTAGAAGTATATGCACAAAAATAGAAAAGCTCAAAAACTTCACTCATCATTAACTCACCAACTAAATCAACAATGTAAAAAACACAACAGAGTTCACAATGCCATGTAACCAAACATCATGATGTATAGATAAATAGTGACTATTACAAGAAACTATACACAACAACATTAAATGAAGTATAGAAATCATGTATAATAATACATAATTACAACTATTCAGCCCTGCTTTAGATAGTGACATTTACATGCATGTATTTAACATATAAAAAATGAAAAGTCTGGGACAGTACTCTAAAACGTGTCAAAGCACATAATAAACTCCAATTGTCTTGAGAAGTGATTGTGAAAATGCAAATATAATGACGTTCTTGTAAGTACATTCATCATTTTGTGATGTAATTTTAGAGTAAAAAACAAATTACTCTTGATATCTGAAGAAACACACTTTTAATATGAAATGCTCTTAATGAATAACCTAATGATGATAAAAGCAAAGCACATTCAAGACTTCAGAAAGCACAGATGCTTTTCTCTACTGGTGCCATGTGCTAAATTGGCATGTTGACACTGAACATCTGGTTGCTTATTTTCCATGATAATTAGCTCTGGTCTGTTTTTTTTTTTTCTACCTCAAAAGCATGAACACTAAGGAGGTCACAGTGAAATAATGAGAATGCTACTTCAAATGACCATGAATCTGAGCTTTTGAGGTGGTTTATGCTAAAGCCATTAGCATTGACAGAAGTGTTGTATGATATAGTCTTTAGCCAGGCGGTGGAGAGCTCAGTATATTACAGCAACTACGGTGTCTGAAACAAAACAAACAAACAAACAAACAAAAACACTTTGTAGCTGATGTCATTATATTTCTCACACTAGTTCATGGTGTCTTTCAACTGTTTTCTTAATTGTTTTCAGTGGTTGATAGCAGCTCATATACAATCTGAAGCATCAAAAAAATGACTAGCCTACATAATCAAGCCCAGACATGAGCTATGAATGTGCTTATGAAAGATGTGTTTTGGGCCATTGATAGTAAAGACAAGCCCATATTTATTAACTGAATTAGTAAACACATCTATTGATTTTTTTTAATGGATTTCTTCATTGCAGAATCACACAAAATGTTTTGTGTATCTCATGTTTCTGTCTCGTGTGTTATTTGTCTGAATAGATCAGAGATCTCCAACCCTACTCCTGGAGAGCTACTGTCCTGCATACTTGAATTCCAACCCTGCTCCAACACACCTGCCTGTAATTATCAAGTAACCCTGAACACCTTGACTAGCTGCTTCAGGTGTGTTTGACTGAGGTTGGAGCTGAAAGCTGCAGGATGGTAGCTCTCTAGGAGCAGAGCTGGAGACCCTTGAAACAGATTAATGCTCATGAGAATAAATGACGAGTCATTTGTGGACAACAACAAATACTATTGGTACAATTGTTTGTACATTATTATAAATAATAATAATAATAATAATAACAAATAATAATAATAAAATACAAGGAATACATTAATCTTAGGGTTAGATCGTAGACTCCACTATATGACAATAATGTATGTTATACACATAAATATTACTGTAGGAGCCAAATTAAGAGTGTAGCCCTTTAATGAACCTAGGAGAAAGTAGATATTAGCGACACCATTTAAGCACTATTTGGCATCACTTGCTTTGCTGGTATTAGACAGGAGGACACCAAGTCGATAATTTTTTTTTGACGGGAATTAGGAAGGTTGCCTAAAATGTAATCTTTTATATCGTATTCGATATTAGTTGGAATATCATAGTATATCCTGTGTTTTGTTCTTTGCATATTTTAGTTTTGATATCCCATCTGGTACAAACATGAATCAGTGAGACAATGCCTTTGAAGTGCAACTTCATATTCACCAACAACTTCAATCAAAATCAACAGGAACAAAACATCAACTGCATTGTAAGTAAACCTTCCTTGTTACAACTCGAATGCTTGGCTGATAGAATAACGGCAAAATGGCATTTTGTAAATCATAGATGCAAACTCGCCAGCTTTCTGTGACAACTCACTTTTTTGAGATCGAAATAGGTCACCTACGAGATTTGCTTGGATCCAATGAGAAAGTGTTTTCTCATTGGGGGGTCTTACAAGGGTACTTTTGAACTTACAAGGGTTAATAAAGAACTGGTTGTTTCAATAAGTTTTGTATAGTGTTTTCTTTACTCTTTACTTCAAAACTATTATGCATTTGAGGTCTGAGATGTGGGAACGGTGAACAGAGAGAGGGGAAACATGTTGCATTTTAGGTAAGTATTGCCATCTAATCAGCCAATATTGTCTTAAATAGCCTGCATAGCACTTCATATTTTACAACATGGGATTTTGACCAAATATATTCAATCTTGATTTTTGTAAGATGTTGCAACAAGATGTTGATTAAAGATTACAAGATAAAAGCTTTGGACATATAAGGTAATAAAACATATTTAAAAAAAATACATTAAAGTAACTACAAATGAGCATGCAAAGCAAATATCTTTAAAATAAATTCCATGTGTGTTAACCTCAGCTAACCAGCTATCCAGGCGATGGGTAATCAGTATCTGAACAGGGCGAGACGAGAGGGGTAATCCAGGATGCACAGGCAAGAATCAGAACACGAGAAAACAGGCAAGGCAAGACTATGACTAGACTATGGAAAACAAACAATGATGGGGAATTGGCTCCGTAAAGTAGCTACGCTAAACAGCATAAATACTCGGCAGTTTGAACAGGATCTGAGTGGGTGTTATATAGTGTGTGTGATTGATTTCAGGTGAACGTGTGATTAGTGAAGTGGCTGCTGGGAAATGTAGTCCGGGGTGACATGTGAAATTCTGTGTAGTGAGAGAGTCATTACAATGGAAGAGCGACCTTTGGTGCTAATTGGATGGAAGTCCATGAACCGGATTCATGACAGAAACCCAAGGAGCGGCTTCCAGATGCTTCCAACACAATGCAATCCAGGAGGGTGGTGGAGCCGAGGTGGAACAGGGAGAGGGACGGAGGGACAGGTTCACATGGAAGTGGAGAAACTGCCGGCTCGACTTAGGTCGAGCCGGCAGAGCAGGGCAGCAAGGCAGAACCAGTGAAGCAGGAAGCCAGGGTGGAGCAGAGAACCAGGATGGAGCCGGCGAAGCAAGTGGAGCTGAGGACCACCACAGCAGAGCAGACGGGTCCAAAGATCCCCACGGCGGAGCAGAAGACCACCAGAGCAGGACAGAAGACCACTACGGAGGAACAGACGAAGCAGAAGACCACCAGGTCTGAGCAGAAGACCACCAGAGTAGGACAGAAGACCTCCATGGCAGAGCAGGTGGAGCAGAAGACCACCAGGGCAGAGCAGACGTAGCAGAAGACCACTCGGTTGGAGCAGATGGAGCCGGGACCCATGGCAGAGACTGGGGCCTAGGGAAAACTGAGACATGCCGGCTCGACTTAGGTCGAGCCGGCAGAGCAGGGCAGCAAGGCAGAACCAGTGAAGCAGGAAGCCAGGGTGGAGCAGAGAACCAGGATGGAGCCGGCGAAGCAAGTGGAGCTGAGGACCACCACAGCAGAGCAGACGGGTCCAAAGATCCCCACGGCGGAGCAGAAGACCACCAGAGCAGGACAGAAGACCACTACGGAGGAACAGACGAAGCAGAAGACCACCAGGTCTGAGCAGAAGACCACCAGAGTAGGACAGAAGACCTCCATGGCAGAGCAGGTGGAGCAGAAGACCACCAGGGCAGAGCAGACGTAGCAGAAGACCACTCGGTTGGAGCAGATGGAGCCGGGACCCATGGCAGAGACTGGGGCCTAGGGAAAACTGAGACACAAAAGACATACAGTGCATCTATGTCATCAAAGTCTGAGGCAGGGAAGGCAAAAAGTTAATCTATAGTTTCCCTGGTGACAACTGAACAGGCAGACAGTTCATAAACAAGCTCACTGGCTGAAACTGGACAGCCTGACAATTCACCCTCAGGCTCATTAGTTGAGACCGGACAGACAGACAATTCAAAATCAGATTTGACTGTAGAATTTAAACCAACAGACAGTTCACAGTGGGATGCATTGAGTGACACTAGATTGGCAGACAGTTCAGTGATTGAAGCTGGACAGGCAGACAACTCAAATCCATTAATTGAAACTGGACAGACAGATGGTTCAAAATCAGACACATTAGTTGAAACCAGATAAGCAGACAATTCAGAAAAGGATGTATTGGCAGAGATAGGTTGAACAGACTGTTCAAAACCAAGAGCATTGACTGGAACTGAACTGACAAGCAACTTATGGACTGATACTGGGCAGGCAGATAGTATGTTATCAGAATTGTCAATGGGATCAGAACTGACAGGTGATTCAACATCAGCCTCATTCAGGGAAACGAGACTGGCAGAAAATTCAGAAACAGATTCCTGGGTAAATTCTGGATAGAATGACAGTTCATAATCAGGTTCATTGGCGACCACTGGACTGATAGACACTTCATTGAGTGAAACTAAACCGGCAGCAAGACTCATTCGTTAATACAGGACAGACAGACAGTTTATTAGTGGTCTCTGGGCTCGTGACAGGGCTAGCAGGGCAGACAAAAGGTTCGTTAACAGCCCCTATGGCCATGACAGGGCTAACAGGGCAGAAAAAAGGTACATTTAAGGCCTCGGCCGTAACAGGCTGGGCTGAGAGCTCCAATGGAAATCCCTTGGCTGAATCGGGGGAAAAAAATAAAGTTCATGTACTGTCTCTGTGGTTGTTACAGGCATGGTTGGGAGATCTAAGATGGCCTCTTTGGCCGACTCAGAGCAGGACATGAGTTCATAAATGGTCTCCTCCGCTGGATCAGAGCAGGAAGAAAGTTCATAGCCTCCATAGCCGTAATAGGACAGGCAGAGAGTTCACAGACGGCCTCCATAGCCGTGACAGGACTGGCAGAGAGTTCATAAATGGCCTCCTTAGCCGGAACAGGACAGGACGAGAGCTGATAAGTGGAAACCACTGACACCTCTGGAGGTTCTGCAGCGATTGCCGCCACCTCTGGAGGTTCTACAGCAGTAACATTAGGAAATAAGGAGAGTTCAGTAATGGTCTCTTTGACACCGTCAGGGCAGGACGAGAGTTAATTATTGGCCTCCTCGGCCGGAACAGGCAGTTCACGGAGGTCGTCACTGGGCGCCACCACCATGCAACGAACTGAGGCAAGTATTGCCATCTCAGAAGGTTCTGCAGCCTGCGCCGTCACCTCTGAAGAGACTGCAGTGGACACCATGGCCTCTGGGAGCACAGCGGCAGGCACCGCTACCTCGGAAGGTTCCGCAGCATAAGCCGCCACCTCTAGCAAATCGGCGGTGGTGTACGTAGCCCAGATACACCATAAAGCAACCCCCCACACGGGAAGTGCTGCAGACAGGGGAATTAGTTTATGAGCGGGAGGACTAGAGTGATTTACTTTGGGGATACCAGCTGTGCATGCAGACACCAGTGGTGTATCCCTCACACTGGATACCAGACTGGGATATTGAAGGACTGACCTTGACGATCTGGGTGCAACAGACAGGACGTAGCTTGTACTTATTTGAACAATGTCTAGAAACTTGGTATTACAAGCACTTCTTGTATCTGTTTGCCTCTTTAAGAAGAATCGCTTTATGTATCCCCAAATTGTAAGTCGCTTTGGATAAAAGCGTCTGCAAAATGACTAAATGTAAATGTAAATGTGGATGAACAGCTGTGATGTGACATGACTCTGGATAATCAGCTGTGATGTGATGTGATGTGACTCTGGATGGTCAGTTGTTATGTGAAGTGACTCTGGATGATCAGCTGTGATGTGACGTGACTCTGGATGAACAGCTGTGATGTGACATGACTCTGGATGAACAGCTGTGATGTGACGTGACTCTGGACGAACAGCTGAGACGTGGCGAGACTAGAAGATCAGCTGAGACGTGACGAGGCTCTGGCAGATCAACTGGGGCGTGACGAGGCTCTGGCACACTGAAAAACATTAATCTGAGTGGATGTAAATGTTACGTAATTAAATCTGTGATATTAACAAGAAAATGTTACATTTGTATCTTTACATGAATATATCTAGTTGTGAATTATTCTGCATTTGTTCAAAATACAAGACATTGTGCATTTTTTTCCTTTACAAAATCTGTGATGTGACGTGACTCTGGATGATCAGCTGTGATGTGACGTGACTCTGGATGAACAGCTGTGATGTGACGTGACTCTGGACGAACAGCTGAGACGTGGCGAGACTAGAAGATCAGCTGAGACGTGACGAGGCTCTGGCAGATCAACTGGGGCGTGACGAGGCTCTGGCACACTGAAAAACATTAATCTGAGTGGATGTAAATGTTACGTAATTAAATCTGTGATATTAACAAGAAAATGTTACATTTGTATCTTTACATTAATATATCTAGTTGTGAATTATTCTGCATTTGTTCAAAATACAAGACATTGTGCATTTTTTTCCTTTACAAAATGTATCTACTTAATCCCAGCCAATATTCTTAGGTACACACACATAGCAAACAATAACCTTGTTTTATACAAAATAATTACTTCCCTTCGCATTTTTGGTTTGGAAACCCTGCACATTCCAGACGAAGAGAAGCACGCAGACAAGGTAAGAATAAAGTTAGCAAAGTGATGTTATAATTGGTTGTCTTTACAGTTTTCGAATTGTTGTATGAAAAGAGGCTTTATTTATGTGTAATTTGAAGATAACGTTGTTGTACGTGGACTAAACTATGGCTACGCTTGTAGGTGCTTCTGGATGACGCTGTCCTGTACACTTGAGCTCCGCAAAAAAACAAACCCAATATTTCTAAATGTGAAACAAGGAGGTAATAAGCACACGATTATGATAGCATGGTTTGTGTGTGATTTTCATGCGATTGGAGCTATTTTCATATCAATAATGGATGTTTATTATATAAATGCTAAGCATATATTTCAATAACATGACTAAAATCCACACTAGATCGTGATCGGAAGTTAATACAAACAGTCTATGGTGGTTTAAAGTGTTTTGAGTAAAAGCGTAATATTAATCTTTTAAATTGTGTTATGTAGCTTGATGCTAATTGTAGCTCTAATGCACATGTCGCCATGAGCTATTCCACAAACTAATTTGATAAAATAATTCACACAAGGTCCCAAGAATACCTTTTTTTTGTTTGCTTGTTTGTTTTTATAAAAATACTTCAAATTTTACTTTACAAAACAGCACTTTTAGTGGACGGTAATTGATGCACATTTGCCCTAGGATTACACATATGTACATATATACAAAAAAAAAAAATGAAAAAAACTAACCTACTGTATAACAATGTACAGAAGTATACAGGGTAGCTGGATAAGGAGCGCAAATCACAATGTGTCAGTCAGATATACGTCCTCTCCCCTTGCAGAGAAGAGTCATTATATAGAATTATTAGGAATGGCTAGTAGGAATAGAGTGACTTTCTGTATCGGTTCTTATTACAGCGGAGTTGGATGAGCCACCGACTGAAGACACCCTGCTGTCTGATCAGCAGGTCAACCACCTGCAGTGGTTGTGGAGAGAAGAAAATTTGATAAATAATATTATCATTATTATATCATTATAATGATAATGACATCATTATCACATGGCGCAGCTGATTGGTTCACTTCTGTATCAGCAGCCAATGAGCTTGCTGTTCAACATTCAAATACTTGGCTTGTGCTTGCTGTAGCAGTGCAGTGTGCTTCAGAAACCCTCCACCTTCACCAGCTCCACCTGTATAGATCTGCTACGAGGTGATTAATGTATGCTATGGGGGTATTTCATATATGTTATATGTGCAGCAGCAGTATTTCGTACATACTCACAACAGCATGTGTGGATGTATTAGCAGTAGCAAGTCTCAGTACTTGCTCTGCCACAGCAGCAGCGTAGCAAATCTAATCCGCCAAGACCAAACACATTAACATTGCCATGTACATTACCATGCCAAACCCTCTGAGAGTTGTCATGACAGAAATATTTTTAAATCCACACAAGATAGTTATTTCTGATGCGTACACAAGTTTCTTGGCTTAAATCACAACACTACTCAAAACTACCACAGCAACCACGTAATCCCACCCAGATTCAGACAACACACAGCACATTCTTCGAGTGACTTTTGAGAGCAAATTGTACATATAGATCAAACTACCACAGCAACCACGTTATCCCGCCCAGATTTCTGTTCAGAGGGAGAGCAAAGAGCTATATACCTTCTTCATATTAGCAAAAAAAAGTAGGTTTAATTCTCTCTGGTATATTTAACAGGTTTATGATGACAACAGTGCTGCAGCCATCCAAGAGGACCTCACTTCATTTGTACTCCATCTTTGTGGTCAGCAAAGCCAGGGATGGAGGTCTCGAGAAGCAAACTGAAATAGCCATCGAGGGAGCAGAGGTCCTTTTTGCTATTCCCAATGTAGCACATGCTTGCACCTACCTAATGGGCCTTGTTTATGCCTTGGAACTAAGCTATCCAAAGAAACTGAATTTGAACCATGTTTGTGAGTCTGTTAATGTTCAAGGTGCATTTGAAGGAAAGATGACTGTTAAGAAGTGAGAAACGTGACTCATGGAAAATATTTTGCACAATGTGAATTTATTTCAATAGAAACCCAAAGAAAATACAATTTTGCTTTATAAGAAGATCTGCTTAATTTCCACATTGGGATCATGTTTGTGTGCTTCTTGTTTTAAAGTTTTGAGTATGTTACTGTTAAGAACTGAAAAACACAATTTTATAGAAAATATTCTGTGCAGTTTTTACTATCAAATGGCAAAAATGTCAGCTTTATGTGATGTAATAACTAGATTTCCATATTTGATGAGTATATATTCTACTGGCATTCCATTGAAAAGTACCAGTGGTGAAATAGTAAAAAGTTGTAAAAAAAAAAACTAATTGCATTTATACTTTCAGTAGAAATACTTGCTAATTACAAAATGTGAGTATATGTAACTTTAAAATACACTAACAAATTTGGAAAAACAAAGTAGATCCCACTTGAAATTTGTAATAGGGACATTTAAAAATTCAGTTGGATTCAACCAAAAATACACATTTAGAACTCTTAAAGTTATGTAGATCACACACACAAAAAATGACTAAAGAAATACTAAAATTAAGTGTACTTTCTGCACATTTTCTTTCAACAGACAGAAAAATTAAGTAGGTTGTACAAAGACTGGTCTTGTTTGATCTACGTAATAAAATTATGCAAAAAAAAATCATATTTTTTAAGTAAATCGAGCAGAATATTTTTTATCAGTACAGATCAGCTGATACTTGACTTGACTCATGAAGATCAGCTGTGACTTGATTTGACTCAGGAAGATCAGCTGTGACTTGACTTGACTCATGAAGATCAACTGTGACTTGACTTGATTCAGGAAGATCAGCGGTGACTTGATTTGACTCGAGAAGATCAGCTGTGACTTGACTTGATTCAGGATTGGCTGCTGTGACATAATGGGGCGCTGTTGTGTCCGCCATTTTGAGATCAGTCTCCTCTGTCGCTGCCATTTTGTGAGCATGCTCTAGTGCGGCCGCCATTACACGAGTGAGTGCGGGGTCGCGTTCCTCCGTGACACCCACAGTGAATAGAGAGCCAACAGCCAACAAAGCATAATCCAAAAATTGGCTGAGTGACGAACGCGGACCCTCGAACGCGGGTGACGAATGCGGACCCGAACTAAGCTTAGACTAAAGAGGTTGATTGATTCCATCACAGAAAAACTCTATCAAAATAATGTCTGGTAACTTTGAATAGTGAGCGATGGTTAAAATCTCTCTAATATAGCTGTCCAGTGATCGTGTGCCTTGTTTAAGGGTTACTAGTAATCTTGTAGTGTCCATACCTAGCCATTGTCCATTTCCATTGGAAAAGCTGCTGAATCCTTGTGTGGTCGAGTATTCTGTAATGAGGCGACAGGGAAGAGAGACGTGCGGATCCATTTGCAAAGCTTTTATTCAAAGGCATGGTCAGAAACAGGCGATGGTCAGACAATGGCAACGGGTATATTGAGGGCAAGACGCAAGAATAGTCCAGTAAACGGGCGTGGTCGATCTCCGGCGAACAATGTCCGAACAGGGTAATCCAAAGGGTTAATCCAAACACAGGCGATGGTCCAGGCGATGGGTAATCAGTATCCGAACAGGGCGAGACGAGAGGGATAATCCTGGATGCACAGGCAAGAATCAGAACACGAGAAAACAGGCAAGGCAAGACTATGACTAGACTATGGAAAACTCAAACAATGATGGCTCCGTAAAAGAGGGGGAAGTCGTGGCCTAATGGTTAGAGAGTTGGACTCGGAACCCAAAGGTTGCGAGTTCGAGTCTCAGGTCCAGCAGGAATTGAAGGTGGGGGGAGCGAATGTACAGCGCTCTCTCCCACCTTCAATACCGAACCCCCAACTGCTCCCCGGGTGCTGCAGCATAAATGTCTGCCCACTTGTGTGTGTGTGTGTGTGTGTGTGTGTGTGTGTGTGTGTGTGTGTGTGTGTGTGCGCACACACTTAGGATGGGATAAATGCAGAGCACTAATTATCACCATACTTGGCCACATGTCACGTCACTTTCACTTAAAGTAGCTACGCTAAACAGCATAAACGTTTAAACAATACTCGGCAGTTTGAACAGGATCTGAGTGGGTGTTATATGTGATTAGTTGTGAACGTGTGATTAGTGAAATGGCTGCTGGGAAATGTAGTCCGGGGTGACATGTGAAAGTCTGTGTAGTGAGAGAGTCATTAAAATGGAAGAGTGACCTTTGGTGGTAATTGGACGGAAGTCCATGAACCGGATTTGTGACAGCTTTGTTGATTTTTTCGTGAGTCAGAGTGAGAAACCACTTGTTGAACAGACCATTGATTGCACAGCGATTGCCACACAGGCATCTCATTTTTATTTTGTCAAATAATATAAATAATATAAATAAATAAATAAATAAATAACTTAATAAATAAATACAAATAAATAAATAAATAAATAAATAAACTGTTAGAGTGTGGGTTAGGTTACAGTATTTATAACTAGCTGTATAAAACAATAAAAGTCTATGTAATGTCCCCATATAGTTAATATGTGTTTGTGGTCCCACGTGTGTTTATTATATCGAATGTTATTACTGCTTCATTATGTTCTACTTACATTCAGTAAGTAAAGTTTGTAGTGCTTCATAATGTTGTTTGGTGTTATTGAAACAAGTGTACTTTAGTTACTGAATTTATTAATTCTATTCAAACCACATTTGCTTTTATTACCACTGGTATTTGGGTTCCATTTAATGTGAAATTACTTTTATTGTTGAAGTTGATTTAATGTGAAGTAGCTAATTACAGTCCCCATAAAATCAACTTTAAGTCTCTGATGTACTTCAAATAATCTGAGGGACAAACTTGTGTGATGTCAATTTGAACTAAATCTGGCCAAAAAAAAAAAGTGTGTTGGAGTCTGATGATTCGAAACGTCACCAGTGTAAATTTCTGCAAAACTTTGTGCCGGGTGTTACACCTTAAACACCTTAAAACTGCCTGGTCGAACTGGTCTATGAGGATTATGTAATAACTGGATGTATTTGGTGTTGAAATCTTCTCCAGTTTATTCTTTCTAAACATAGCTTGTCTTGACTGGAGTTCATATTCGCCTTTCTGTGTTTCCACTGTTATATGGTAGGGGCCGCTATTTCACATATTTTGTATATTGTACTGAATGTCTGGAGCAAAACACGTCAAAGAAGAAGCAGAAACATATGACCACATATGTAAAAAGATGCAAATGTAAAATAATGACAACATTAAACAGCATGTAATCAAATGTGAAGCCATTAAGAGGTTTAAATGCTGATGGAAGCAATTGACTTCATCTGTGTTTTGATCATTGATCTGAATCCCATAGTGTTTGACAAAAATGTGATTCTGTTCAAAATGTTGCTTTTATAAAACTTATGTTCAAAATGTAGCGTTATTTTGAAACTTGCCCACATTTAAGTGGTGATTAAAAAAATACATGAACCTAGAATATAATGGTTTGTTTTGTTTAAAAGCAGATGCTCTGTTCATTCTTTTGACATTGCATGTTCAGATTTTCATATAATAAAATATTCTAGGGGCCATAAAAACAATCTGAAAATGATCAAATGCTGGTAAGTGGTTGGCAACTTAAATAAAAAAACGCTGGCCAGGAAAGAAAGAGTTAAAGGGATAGTTCACCCAAAAATGAAAATTCTGTCATAATTTACTCACCCTCATGCCGTTCCAAACCTGTATGAGTTGCTTTCTTATGCTGAACACAAAAGAAGATATTTTGAAGATTGCTGGTAATCAAACAGTTGGTGGTTGCCTTTGACTTCCATAGTATTTGTTTTTTCCTACTATGGAAGTCCAAAAACAACCAATGTATTAAAATGTTGTAAGATTCATGGTCACCCGTTTTGCAGAATGAAAGTAATGTGAAAATATGATATTTTCCAGAATTGTCACCATAGGGATGTTTTTACACTCTTTTAATGTAATGCTGTTCAAATCTTTTAAAAATAAATTAAAATAATTAAAAAAACAAACAAAACTAAATATTCACTCATCCAAACATAAAGGTTAATTAGATGCAAAAACACCAAGACATCATTTCTGATACATGAAATATGTACGTGAAGTGGTTCATGCTGAATTAAAACTTTTAAGAAGAAGAAAAAAATACAATGTTAGAGAACAGTGTCCACAGCTATACAGTGAAGCAAAACTCATGGTTGTTTCAGTATCAATCTGTGCCTCAAGGTTCCTCTGCTCCTCATTATGTGTTTTGTATTGGCCTTCGACATGTTCTGTGTATATGGTGCAGTGCAAATCTGCCTGGTTTCACTCACAACTTGTGTCAAGTAGCAATTTAATATCATTATAATATAACATTATAGTAATGGTTGCTTGTTATTAGCGTGAAGTAAATGGTGTCTCATATGTCCTAAACATGTTTGATATGTAAATATCAAATAGAACTGAAATGATTTATTCTGGATTAAAATCATTCAAATCCAAGGACTTAGTTAACTATGCTAGGAAAATTGATCAAAGTATCATTTTAAATGATAGAATCAGAGAATGTCCTTAGGAAACTCACAAGTTTCAGTGCAGCAACTGTTCCTTTAACTGAGCACAATGTCCATTCTGTGACTCACATAGGTTTTACTGTTAATAATGAAATGGATCTAATACTATAATGGAGGAAAATGGGCACAGTATTAATGTAAAGATGAAAATGGAGGGAGAAAGGGTAAAAATAGTGGAAAAATGACTGACCTTAATTATGTGGATGTCACTATGAAATATTCAGCCAATGAGTGTTCCCATCTGCAGGGTCAGCAAAGCCTCCCTTCGCCTTCTGTGGTGGTGGAGTCATATTCACCGCTGCCCTGGTGAGAGCTGGCCACTGCAAGTTAAAGGATTTGGCACTGCGTTTGCAAAGATTTCAAGGCTAGCATCACCTGCACAAAGAAATGAGCTTTCACATTTACTGATAAGTGGCGCAAAGTTGTAATTTTACGTTTAACATTATGAATTTAATACATTAACAGGAACTTTACACACGTGCATGTGATTCTAATAACCTTTCACAAAAATGCACCACCTCTTAAATTGCTTTCTTTTGGCTCTTCTTTTTCTTTTCGATGTCACCTTGGTCTAATATTGCTAATAGAAAATCCAATAATTGAATGTTAACACTGCATAAAGGTTACAGAAATAGCAAATAGCAAACAGACTCAGTAAAAGAGCATTACTATTAGGATATGTACAGAAGCACTGGAGGGTGAATTTCACCTTCAGCCTCCATGTTTTATCAGAACAAAGATATAAAGATACGACATTTTCATTGCATAAGGTTTTTCAGGTTATTTTTTTGGAAATGACCCAGATGTGAAGTTTTATGTTTTACTTTTGAATTCTCCTTCTGCTTGTGTAGAGGAGTAAAAGAGAGGATAAACAGAGAGAAACAGAGAAAGAGATACAAGCCGCGTCTCCTGGGATAGAGATCTTATTAACACCCGGAACGCTGCATTATAGGTGGAACAAAGGAGGTTCCGTGCGAGGTTGCCATGGTAATATCCCCTGGGCTTTGTCCTAAAGTGCTCCCTAAATTCAATTAGCTTCCCCCAATTACACTATCACAGTGAGCTTGACTAAGCTGCAGTGAATCCAGTGTAAGAATAATTTGTCCAAAATCAAAATTACCTTTCAGCCCTGTGAACGCCAACTTTAATATGCACACATATTACAGTTTACCACCCGTTAACTCTTTATGGTCCTGAAAAACTTGATTTTGATAGGCCAAATCAACCCTTATGGCACATAAATAAATAATATTTTAAGGAAAACAGCTGGCCCTATAAAACTAGTGTAGAAACTGTTGTAACATACTCATGTCTCTACATTTTTGCAAAACGATACATACAATGTTTTCAGCTGAAATGAATATTAGTGACACTAACAACCTTTACTCCTTTTCGCGCAAGTTATGATTCCAGGGGCAGATTATTGATGCATAAAGACATATTTTTGTGTAATTCCCTGCACAACACTATGTTATTATGTGCTCAAAATAATTTTACCATAGTGAAATATTTGTAAACTAATTCATTTTGAAGTTTGCATCACACACATAACCAGCTGCATATGTATGTTTTATTTATTTTTACTTTTATTTGTATTTTTATTTTTATTTATGTATTTATGTATTTATTTTTTTTTTTTTTTTTGATGTAGTAAACTTGCTCGGTTGCGCACCCGGTACATTTTCATTGTGAAGCGATGAGTCCTGTGAAACATGAGTCAGGATAAAAATAAATAAATAAATAAAATCTCAAAGACTTATCAAAGCAAGATAAAATGACATGGCTGCCTCAGCTAATGTCTTATCTTACATTTTCTCACATCTCATATCATTTTGCAGAAATGTCACCACAGACACATTTTACACTACACATGTTAATGCTATTCAAATATAAAAAAAAAAAACAAAAACAAAAACAATGTTTTAAATAAAAATATACCAATTATTCAGTCCCCAAAAACTAAAGGTTAAACAGATGTAAAAACACATAGACAGCATGTCTGATACATGAAATATGTATAATATGTATATATAAATTTTTTTTTGCATCTACTTTAAAGCCTTACTGGTTAAACGTTTCATTTGTGTGCTGTTTTGACGAGCGCTTTTTCTGAGCACACCCAATGTGCGCGCACGAAAACGAAAAAGCCCGTCAAACAGTGCCTGATTACGTTATGTATTGTGCTAATACTGTCAAAACACACAAGGTTTATGTATAGACTCGGTAATATCTAAAATGAAAGTAAACAACTGAGGGAAACGGATGTGTGCTTGTATATTAGATGGGTGCAGGTCTTAAAGGGACAGTAGGCTACATGCTGCCGACTGTAATTAAAGGGATAGTTCACCCTAAAATGTAATTCCTGTCATTATTTATTCACTCACATGTTGTCCCAAACATGTATTAATTTATTTCTTGTGCTGAACACAAAAGAAGACATTTTGAAGAATCTGGGTAACCAAACAGTTGCTGGTTCACATTGACTTTGATAGTAGGGTGGGGGGATACTATGGAAGGTTTTCCACCTTCTTCAAAATAGCGTTTGCTTAGCAGAAGAAGGAAACTCATTCAGGTTTAAAACAACTTTTGAGTGAGTAAATGAAGGTATAAAAATAAAACACTAGCCTATTTAAATTTTTGGGTGAATTATTCCTTTAATGTTAATAAAACACCAAACACTACTAGAAAAATCACTCACTACTCTTGACTGAAAAACTTTAATAGAGTTGCTTAAGTAGGAATCAATGTATATAGTGTTTTATTTTTATATTTGTTCATTCAATTTTCTGAATGCTCTTGCTAAATACACCTATTGTAGCCTACCTGAAAATAAAACACTGTTTATCTTATTTGTATATTAAGTGTATTTGTAATGTGTATCTTTGTTCTAATTTTTTAACAAAGATAAAATAATGACAAAGATTTTTTATCTTCACCCACTTTGGCCTAAATATCCGCCATATTTTGTTATATTTTGTTACCTTGAAAGGCTTTGTCTTTATAATAGGGAAATTAGTTTGGCTGCAATGCTCAAACAGCTTGCAAAATAGAAAAACCAACATGACAAAGAATCGTGATATTTCTATTTTTTTTTTATATATTTTTGCCATATCGCCCACCCCTAGCTGAGGGAGAACAAACCCAAACACCCCCACTAACCAGATTACCTTTGTTTTAAGGATTAGGTTGAGTGAATCTCTATTTGCTGTTCCCAAGACCGTTTTGTCATTGAGCGACAGATATATTTACTGTCAAAAAGCAAAGGCACATGTAGTTTTGATATTATATCTCTGTCTATCAGAACTGCACTTCTTTGACACAATAATATAGGCCATGTGTTTAGAGTATGTTACAAGATCTAACACTTTAATGCACACAGAATTTGATATTGCATTTTATGTATATTTGTTTCATTTCTATTGTGCAATACATTTTATACGTCTTAATAAAAAATGTGGAAATTACTTTAGTTTTTCCTCATATCACAATTATACCAATGGGTTGAATTTTAAATACTTTCACGGCTATCGTTTTAACAATGGCCAATTGCAATTTTGGATGGTATGCATAAAAAAAGCAGACCTATAAACATAAATGGCAGGTTTTCTATAGTCAAAATGAGTTTGATTGTACGGTAAAATGGTCAATTTATGTATTTGGATTATGCAACAAGATCTAAAATATTTATACAGGTGGATTTTGATATTATATTATATTATATTTATGTTTGGTTAATGCCTATTATCCAGCACATTTCATGCATCCATCATACATGTCCTAATATATAAACTAGTTGACTTGACTATGTTTATTGCAATCTCACAATTATATAAATATGAAAGAAAACCTGCAATACTCCCTATTTTTCTTTTGACTTCTTAAAACATTACATTGTCGTCAAAATAACTTTAAATTCTGATAGCCTTACAGAGAATACAGAATACTAAAGGTACAGCAGAAAATGAATGACCCAGATGTTGCAGCATCATCTGCGTCAGGACAGACATATCGAGAGGGGGCAGTGTCGCCTTAGATTTCAGCACATAAGACCACAGAAACGCAGTCCTGGAGTAATGTACCTCACACACGCACAGCAGAGGAGGCCTGGTCAGGCAGAGAGCTTTACAAAATGAATAGAGCTGCAGGGGGGAGAAATCACTGCGTGCTCCACTCCACACAGCAAATGTTGTTCGCCAGGTACACTTCACCCATGACATCCAATTCTGAAAACAACATTGTGCTCAAAATGACCAGTGTTCACAAAAACACAACCGAAGATGCATGTAGATCACACAATCTGGCTTATTTTTTCATTTAGTTTTTTTTAAATGCATAGATAGATAGATAGATAGATAGATAGATATGATCAGGAATTTGGATCAGGATGCATTACAGGAAAGCTTGACTTTGAGTTTTAACCAAGGAGAGCCAGACTGATTTCTACAACCAATCCACACCCACGGAAAACCAGTGACGCTGCTTATCTGTTCCAGTTAGTGAGGAACATGAATAAAACATGGGCTAACATGAACTTTATGCATTGTTTTTCTTTCTCCTCAGTCGCCTTTGCTTCTGAAACATGGCCTGAATATCTATCAGGCAGAGTGCAGACAGTCAGGGGAGGTGAGCTTTTGAAGTCGTCTCTCTTGAGCTCATTGTAAAACACTCTGAAAGCAAAATATTGGACTGCAATGCTTAAGCGCCTTGACAGAATATCTCTCAGGATTCTCCACAAGATTTTTTATTTAATTGGATATTTGTTGGAATTAACAAATCCACCTTAGAGAACAACCTTCTAAGCAGGTATTAAAGTAATGTTCTTGGTTAACTCAAACTCTATTTGTAACAGTTGATTACGTCACAAATGAATATTCTCATCCACCAACTCTTTGGTTTACCAACATTCTTCAAAACATATTTTATTTTAAACTATTCTTTAACTGCTACACCAAAATTATATCAGAATTCCACCTCCTCACATTCCAAGATGTGTGCCGCCACTGCTTCTATTTTCAGTCTACAAAAATTAAATGAAAATGCACAGTAGGAATTTTTAATTATTCAGATATGCAAATAATATTGAGGTAGTTTCACTATTATATATGAAAAATGTTAATAACAGGTTTAGTGAGCAGGTTTCTAAGATGTAAAAAAAAAAAAAAAAGACCTGATTCCAATTGACCCTGAGTCTTTCTCTCATTTGTATTATGTAGTCAGGTACAAGGGGTCCTTGGTTTTAAATGCAAGCTGAATTTCTCAGAAAATGTAGATCTCATTTGCAAGTAAACAAACCAGTGATTTATATTGTGGATGATGAGAGAGTTTCCTGACAGCCAGATGTCTCTACCTTTTACGAGCTTTTTGGTGATTAACACTATAGTTTGGAATAAACAATTAACTGTTTGATTGTAAAAGCAGAATTGTGGATGTCAGATGATCTGTACAGTACAGCACTGCATAGAAAGACCTTAACTTTTATGAACAGTGAAACACATCAGACACAACAAAGGCCACTTAAACAAATTTTAAATAAAACCTTTGTTCTACAGTATATACAACAAACAGACAACAAAGTGAAGTTTAATGTATTTTTTACAAAGGCTTCTTTGTTCCCTTTTAGGATTTTTGTCTTAAGGTGCACATTTATCGTTGTTCGGTCAATTTCCACGGGTGAAATCCAGTCATTTCAGTAGGAATCCACATTTGGGAATTTTGCATTGGGGTGACAGATTTCCCCATGCAGGTTCAGGATGATCACATGTAGTCACCGCATTGGCAAAAAGAAAGCTACTTGGTTTGAAAGTCACTTAAGTGTGACTTGTGCTACATTAATTGATAAATAATGGACCTTTTCTGTCCTCAAAATTTCAGTAATGGGTAGAAGAGTGAAGCATGTGGAAATCTGTGTCTTTTAAAGGCAAGACCAATAGAGTAAAACAAACATGTTAGTATTTTTTTTCTGCTTTGAATAGATAAATCAACTGAAGGACAAAGTATTGTGCTATGACTATCAGGTTTGACACTGTGTCATGTTAAAAACAGTTCTTTTGAAAATTGTGTCTCAAGACTCTTTATGCTCCATCTCTCTGTTTGAAAGGAGGTACGTGTCCTTTGCCAATACCAACTAATTATCTCTGGACTGTTGAGTGCTGTTGACTGAACGTCACTGTGCTGATGCAAATTGCTGTGTAATTAATAGAAGGTACAGCTGAAAATGATGGCATAACCAATCAAAAAATTGTCATATTTGTGTTCATTGTTGCTGAATTTCTTTGGATAGATGAACATCCCTGTTCCGATATCCGTGTATGAATTCACATGGTTGTGACACTGAAGATGGAATATTAGATATAACTTTACACAGACAAGGCAATTTAACCACACTAAACTCTAATGTAATGTCTTGTGGCATTTACTTGACAAGCAGTTATGTTCAAATCTGACAGGTAAAAGAGAAGCGTTCTAACTAGAAGAAGAATAGCACATGAATCGATAAAGGGTCAGATGTGAAGAGACTCTTGGGCATGTGTTAGCCACGGTCATTGGTCATCTCTCAAATACAGCTGCAACAGTATGTCTGACAGAATATTGAGTCCAGCAGGAGGGTTATTGAGAACTCAGTGAGAGAGCAACACATCCAACCTCAGTCCCACTGTCAGTGGCAGTGAAAAGCAGATTCAAGGGGACTAAATTACAGTATATTAAATAGCAAATGGGGAAATAAACAGATATTCAAAATCTGTAATGATTGGTCCTATCATAAGATCTGTGCTGGGTGTATTATGAGTTATTTACTCCAAAGTAGCTTCCTCAAAGTGAAAGACATTACTTAAGACAGTTGTACAGTTGTTCTCAAATGGTGAGTCACGACTAGGTGTGTGCCCGAAGCCGAAAAGGCACAGATAATGGCTTCAAAAACGAATAACGGATAACAAATAATTCTGCACGAATATTCAGCTGAGGTTGGCACAGTCTGGTGTTTTCTAGATAACAGGTGAGCACGATATGTTATACAAACCTCTAAAGTCACGCAATAATGTGTGCGAAGTGATTGAAAACTTTATGAATGAAAAGAGTGCAAATCAAACAACACCTTGCTGTTGCCCATGCATCTCTCAGAAATCAGAGCTTGGCAAGAGTAATATCAACTAAAATACTATATCATACACTTTCTACCATTTGTGTATATTTTAATGTCAATTATTTAAACCTTGTATGATATAATACACGAATGAATGGAATAAGCACAGCACGATCGCCAATCAAACAGCCGCGTTGCCGTCTCTCAAAAAACAAAACAAAACAGGGGCCTCATTTATAAAATGTGTGTGTACTGATGTGTGTA
This sequence comes from Sinocyclocheilus anshuiensis, assembly GCF_001515605.1. Taxonomy (NCBI): domain Eukaryota; kingdom Metazoa; phylum Chordata; class Actinopteri; order Cypriniformes; family Cyprinidae; genus Sinocyclocheilus; species Sinocyclocheilus anshuiensis. The sequence goes on along the minus strand of NW_015536624.1, from coordinate 4,529,768 downwards.
TGCTAAAATCCACGGCAACGTTCATATTTATAAAAACAGTCTTTAACGTGGAAAAGTACTTACCGCCACGTCAGGGTCTTAGCAGGCGTACGCTCTTTTCCTTGTGGCAAAATCGGAGTACTGCAGCTATTTGAACATCTAAGCTGCAATAATAATAAAAACAGTGTACGTTCAAGCATCGAATTCATCATAAACAACAAAGATGCAGTGTAAGAGATTAATTGTGCAGTGTAGCCAGATTTTTTATTAACGTGAGTTTTTTCGCAAGATTAAACTGACCTTTTAAGTAGCCTAATGTTGAGAGTTCTTCACTCGCTTTCTGTACACAGTTTATTCCATGTTGTTGTTTTTTTTGTATTATTTTATTTTACAAAATAACTTGGAAGTCTTGATTTACTACTAATGTGTAAAATAGAAAAAAAATGCATAAACGCATTTCCGACAGACATTTTTTATCTGTGTGGCCTATAAGAATAGGCCTATGTCGTGCAATAACGGTTTTAATATAGTCTATTCAATAAGATTGTTAACTGTTTTTATTTATAACATCTGCTGCTTTGCTTCTGTGAAAATGAATATATAAAAATATACATAAGACATCAGCCTTAAACTTTGTTTTTGTCATTTACATCAGTTGTATTTGTATAAAATACACTATATATTTTTGTGTCAGTACATTAATGGCACATTTGAGCAGCATTAGTAAACTGTGTAAATATAAAGAAATGCCAAATCACATGCAGGTTTTTTCAGACGGGAGACCATAATCGTGTAATAATTTATTTGATTATGATATGAAAAGTAAACATTTTCTTTCAATAATTTGACTTACAAGGCAGAGATCTGACACTAGTCAGCTGCGCACAATTTCAAGATAATCTGCGATTTATAAATGTCATATCTGTAAGAGAGGCACGTGTTTTTGTGCACACGTTCGTTTTCTCTGAATCGCACTTACGCACTTTTGAGAAATGATCTTAGAACAAATTTAGGACGGTTTATATGCAACATTTTATAAATGAGGCCCCAGTTCTCTGTCAAGAGTAGCTTAAGCTAATAATCAACTTAGATACAGATACATTTTCTATTAGGCCTACATGTTTGCTTCCTTATCTTTTGCTGGTTTGCGTGGCACACACATTTGTTTAGTGAAATTAAAAAAAGACTAGCTTAAAGAGTTCTTTGCAATGAAAATGTGTCTTGAATTAATTATGTCATGTTCAAATGATCACTAAACGTTTGTCATGCAAATCTCTCTGGTTGTCTGATCATTGTATTTTTTAGAAATTATAAATTTTATATTTTAGAATACTGAATAGGGCAAACTGTCGAAACGCACACACACTATATATATATATATATATATATATA
>NW_015536624.1:4527655-4528194 GCF_001515605.1 Sinocyclocheilus anshuiensis | reverse complement strand
TGTTCTCTTTTTTTTACATATTTTCCATACAGGCCTGCAAATTACTTACAGTAAGTTAATTACTTTTCTAAACTGCGCAGGAACCGATGAGCCAAAGGAAAGCATGTTGTTTTACATAAACCTCTAAAATTCGTAACAAGTGTTTTAAGTAGCCTAAATGAGTGTAAAATCTGTGAATGAAATAAGCTCAAATAAAATAGCAGTGTTTCAGTCGCCTTTTTTTTCCATGCATTTCCTGGAAATTACACAATTTAATCAATTTCCATATTTCTAAACTGCGTAGGAACCCTTACTATTTTAATTAGATGATATTTAAATATTTATTTATCGGATCACAAAAGGTCCCCAAGCTCGGGCTCGGACTCGAACTCGCGCCACCCGAAGCACAACCGCACTACATCTCGAAGCACTGCCTATATAAGGGTATCAGCTCCGGTTGTTAGAATTTATTTAAAAGGGTCATATGATGTTGCTAGAAAGAACATTATTTTGTGTATTTGGTGTAATGAAATGTGTTTATGCGGTTTAAGGTTAAAAAA
>NW_015536624.1:4515714-4527567 GCF_001515605.1 Sinocyclocheilus anshuiensis | reverse complement strand
ACAACAATACTACAGCGAGAATAAAAGTTACGCCTTCTTTCTTTGCGTGAACATTTGGGCGGCGTTATGCAAAAATGTGGGGGCGTGTTAGAACGAGCCATTTTAGGTAGGTCTGACTCTTAACTTTTATAAAGAATATCTCTTTGGATTTGAGAGTTTAGTCTTTGCAACTTTACAGACCAAGAGCTTGTAACATTCCAAAGAGAAAGGGAAAATTGAAATCGCATCATATGACCCCTTTAAATAAATGTTATAATCATAAAAAAAGTTAAATGAGGCATATTTGTTTAGTGATAACTACGAAAAAAAAAAAAGATCTGTAAAAAAAGTCTGTAAAACCATAGCCATAACAGTCTCATCAAGTAACTGTGCAGAGTTCAGATACAAATACTGGCTTTGCTGCACACCCCTAGTCATGACCTACTGTGGATCATAATTGTATTCTGATGCATCATGGCCATCAGGGAAGAACAATGGTAAATGCAAATGGTCGTGTTTGCTTGTAAACTGGAAAAAAAAAAAAAAAAAAAGATATATGCGTTTCAGTTCTTTGTGAAAACAAAACACTAATCTTCACAACACATTCTGGAACCAGAGGAACATGAATATAACAACCAATATAACACTGACGATAATTGAATCAAGAAGAAACCATGGGAACAAAAAAAAACACAGTAAATAGAACTAGAACATGGGTCCGTTCTTCATATGTAGATTACTGGATTTTACTGTTGACGAGTTGACATGATCCAGGATTGTTAGGTTTTCCGAAGCTCATCTCAGAGTTGCTGTTATAGCAACATGTCTTCAAAAATACAGTACAAATGTTTTCTATGTGAATAGAACTAAAATTTTATTTATTGCTCTGATCAAATCTGAATTTTCAGCATCATTAATCCAGTCTTATGTTCAAAACAGTTGTGCTGCTTCATTTATTTTTTTTTATTATTATTTTTTGTGGAACTGATGATGTGTTTTATTTATCTGGATTCACAGATGAATAGAAAGTTGAAAAGAACAGCATCTATTTGAAATCGAAATCTTATGTATCATTAAATGTCTTACAGCATCATAAATGTGATACTGAAGAATTAATGTGTCCTTGCTGAAGAAGAAAAAAAGCATACTGATCCCAAACTTTTGAACAGTATTGCACAGTATGTTAACAAACAATACATTTTTGCATCACTATCCAATCGGATATTAATATTGAGTAACATGTTAACACTATATGGCCAGCTATTCCATTTGGACACCAAAAAAGTCATTACAAAAACAAGCCAAAGCAAGATCAGAAACGGAGACATAAACTAAACAAACCAAAGCAACAAACTGCATAATCTGGAGGCTAGTATTTTAGTATTTTTGGAAATGCAGTTTTCACAAACAATTATTTCAACAGTCTTGTCACAGATGCTGCTGGAAGAAAAACAACAAACATATAAAGATGCAACCATCCATTTAGCCTATTCACCATGTTTAATGAAAGCAAAGGTCCCTTAATGCCTCAAAAACAACCTCCAAACACAAATAATGGCCTGCGATTTGGCCTCATTCCAGACAAAGGCAATGCTAACGTTTGATTAATGGTCCCCTTGTGCACTTCACGCTCCTCTAAAGACTCGCGCTTGGACGACGTGAGCGGCCCGGCCGTGTGTAGGTGACCTTGATGCGGCGCAAGAGCACGCCCAGAGATGCGTAGGCTTGAGCCCACGTCCAAAATACAGCATCAGCAACATTTTCTGCTCCGGTGACTTTTCATCTGAGGTGCCCTCACACTTTTCCACAAATCCCTGAAGAACTAGCCAAACTCCACATATGTTTTCCCGAGAGCAAGAGCCGAGCGGCGGCCGGGCAGATCGCAAGCCAGCGGGGAACATGAAGCCGAGCAGGGCAGAAGCACAGCATCACATAAACAATATTACGTTTCTCCCTGACCCGCGGTTGAATTTAATGAGGTTTAATTTTTTTTTTATTAACAAAGCGTGTGGAAAACAGACAAATCTATTATACCTATACATGGGCGACATTTGACTCTTGAGTCAGGGGGGGGCAAAACATATATATATGAAATAAATAAATAAAAGCAAAATTATTTTTATCCGATGTAAGCACCAAAACAATGCCCAGACAGCAACATAGTGTTGGCCCAGATCCGGCCCACATCTGGCCCATGTGAAATCCATGCGGGCCAGATGTGGGCCGGATCTGGGCCGAAACTGTCTGCTGTCTGGGTGCCCTACCATCAGGTAGGGCAACGCATCAAAGCAGTCAATCCAAGTCAAGAATAACTTAAAAAGATTTGCCACCGTTTAGTAAACTGTGAACTAGAGGTCTGCATTCCCTGCAGACCCGACCAGATTTTTTGCGCCGCGGTATTAAATTCCCGAATAAAACGAGGTAGCGGTCGGTAACTCTGGTGTAATTTGAACGGGAGCAGGCAGTCTAACAATATCCTGTTCCCTACGTCCATTCAGAACAGCGTATCTGTGCTTTATTCTTATTGACCACCGCTATGCACTCGGACTGTTATGCACGCGCTGCACGCATGCTTTCTGTGCCACGCGTTTTATTTGCGGGGTCTGTGTGCACAGCATGTGCATAACGATGCTCAGAGCAGGCTGTACCGGTGGTAGCCTAAATATACAGCCCGCAGACAGAACAGGCAGGTTATCGATGAGTGACAGAGCAGAATAAGGATGGAGCAAAGTGTGGATGCGCTGTCCTTGAAGGACGTTCGACTCGGTGTTGTTTATATTTTGCTTAGCCTATCATTTTAAATGACATATGTCGTATTTATTTTTCTCTGCGACTTTCCTACTGTGTTAACAGAAAAATGTCAAACAAATGTAGTATTTGACAAGACAAATAAAAATAGCGTATAGGCTATTTTTGTAAAACCTACATTTTTTTCTCTCTTTGCGACACTTTTTTCCTATTGTGTTGTAAATGTTAAACGGATTGTATCCTGACAAGGCGAATACAAATAAGAAATACAATTTTTGTACAACATTTTTATTTTCTCTGACACTTTTTTTCCTACTGTGTTGCATAAAATATTAAACAAATATTGCGTCTTAAGATAATTCATATAAATTCAAGTCAAAGTCAATAAATTCAAGACTCTTGACAAGATGAATAAAATAACATAGCCTACAATTTTGTGCAGACTACACTTTTATTTGTTAGCCAATCTCTCTTTCTTTCAGTAGCGGAAATTTAAATGTGAGATTCTGGAAACGAGATCTAAATTTAGCTGAATGGTCGGGTTGGGAAGAAAATTATTCTAAGCGGACAGCGAGTGAACAAAGAGGGAATATAGCGGGAGCGGGTGGGTGCGGAATATAACTTTGTCAGAAATGTGCACGCTGCTTTTCTGATGTTCACTGAAGTTTTCTGTGTCTTTTTCCCGTGTCACTTGAAATTTTTCCGTTTTGAATCGTTGTTACCAAAGGCAAGACATGTGAGGAAAAATAAACAATCAGTTGTGGGACTACATTCTGTCATAAATCACATACCATTCATTGCTGAACTTTCTACCGTCCGTTACTGGAAATTAAATTAAATTACTGGTTGATATGTCCCGATCTCAATAAAGTTTACACACGCTTTTGGTCCATGAATTAGGTCTCGCTCGGGACGCGCGCTATCAGTGGAGGTTTGGCCAGGACCGGTTCCGGAATTAAATCAACATATTTTATGTTCCGTCCATTGCCAATCACTGCTATTTCGAGAGAGAATACCGCATAGATATGCGGATGTCATTCCCGAAACTTTGCAGGATGTAGCCAATGTGTCCGAAAAACAAAAGTTTCATAAAAATTCTGAATGGATTATACCCTAGAAAGTGCACAAAGTGTGCTCCCTTTATCACTAAAAAGCGCCACTCATCTTTAGCGCTTGGCTAAGCGCTGCAGCGGGGCCGACATCAGGGATTTCATGACTGACAATTTGGGGGGCCCAATGTCGCCCAGGTACCTATAGTAGATATCAGTGGTGTGTTTAGAGGACTTCTGAAATGAGGAGGCAAATCCCCTTGGGTTTTTGTCCTGGTGGGCCCCCTATATATTATTTGTAACTTTTTTTTCTTGCTCTCATGAAGATGTTGATGACAAACAACGCTACAGTAAGAGAGAATAAAAAGGCACATTATTTATAAAAATAAATATAGAAATAACAGCATGTTGACCAATATTTGAACAACAATCTTATAATTTTGCTATTAAAATAGGAATGCTAAAAAACGGAAAAAGGGTTACACACTATTTGACTATGTCCTTGTTACAGTGTAATTATGTATTTTTACAGTTTAGGGTTAGTGCATATAATTATGCACCATTTACTGTTATTGCCATAGTAAGTACATGTAACAAGCGTACTGCAAACTAATGTTACCGACTCTATTTTTTATGGTGTCCTTGTTACAGTGTAATTTTATGTAAGTAATGAGTAATATTAATTAACAATTTGCACTTGCAATAGGGTTAGGATCAGCGTTTGGTTTAGGTTTAGTTGCACATAATTATGCATAATTTATTACTATTACAGTTACACTTTATTTTAAGGTGTCCTTGTTAAAGTGTAATCATACATTTAACTACTGAGTAATATGAATTAGCTACATATACTTTCTATATGATTAGGGTTAATATTAAGGTTTGGCTTAGGGTTACTTTCATGTAGTTATGAATAATTAATTGTTATCATAATAGTAATTACATGTAACATGTGTAACAAAGACACCTTAAAATAAAGTGTTACCTAACAAAGTAATGCATTTTAACTATAAATTAACAGCATCTTTATTCGACTTGTAGTGTAATACAGACAGAATGATCCAATAATATTGAATTCTAACATGACATAGTTACACATTACATGTACTTACTATAATAATGACACTAAATTATGCATGAGTACAAGCAACCAAATTTTAAACCAAATGTTGTTGCAAGTGATTACAATTGCACATGAATTTAAAAAGAAAATAATGATTTGCACAGATAAATCAGGTATAATAAACATTGCATTATGCCATAAAAATAAGTGTTAGTTCTGATTTGATGGTGACTTTAAGGGAACACCCACAAACAAGATCAACTCTCATCAAGCCTTCATTTTACAGTACTTCTGCAAAGTGGTGATTTAAATCAAAGAATCATGCTGGGAAGGGTTTGCTGGCCCTCATCTGTTCAGGGCCTTTGATTCCTGCCAATTTTACCTCATCAGAGAGTCTCTTATTACTACTAACCGCTATTAGTTATTAATAGTAACCTTCTTTTCAGACCATTAGTCAAATTCTCATTAAAGACTGCAGGTGTCATGATGATCGCATTACTTTTTACAACCAGTCACCTCACATTCACATTACATGTAGGATCTCAGTGAAAACACATTGAGTTCAAGACAAGTAAAATATCATTCGGAAACCTGGGCAGTGTTACTTCACAAATATTTCAGACTAAAATAAATAAATAAATAAAGATTTATGTGTTATTTATGTGTGCATTTCATATAAAATTCCCATGCACTTGGATTACACCGCAATGATTAACATGCATGAACAAACTAATAAACTTAATGTGATGCATATTTATCACTCATACATTCATGCACAAATAAATAATTTGGTCCCACTTTATATTAGGTGGCCTTAACTACTATGTACTTACATTTAAATTAATAATTTGGTACAATGCACTTATTGTGTACATATATGTTTTTACATTGTACTTACCTTTTTAAAAATACCTATAGGTAATTACATCTGTAATTCATTTCTGTAATTACATTTATAATTACACTGTTGACCCATCCTTTACACCTTACCCCGCCCCTTAAACATACCCATCCCACCAAACCTGTCCCTGACCTTACCCGTATCCCACCTCAATAACAGCAAAAGTGTTTTGCAATACAATATGAACACAATAAGTACATTGTACTTATTGTTTGATGTAAGTACATAGAAGTTAAGGCCACCTAATATAAAGTGTGACCAATCTTTTTTTTTTTTTTTTTCACATCTAGTCATATTTTAACCATTTATACTTCTTAAATATATAAATTTAACTTTTTTTCAATTTTGGTTTTATTTTTTATCGATTTTATTACACGCATTTAAAATTATGATTGTTTGAATAAAATCAAATAGATGCAAATAGTTCATAATAATCTATGCAATGATTTTTTGAGTGCTGAAAACTGACATCTTTCATTGATGTATGACTGACAAATATGCATGACATTAGGTTTGTTAAAACTGTCATCAAAAAAAAACAAAACATATATCTTAAAATAAGGCGTATTTCAAAATAAGTTTTGTTGTTGTTGTTGTTTGTTGCACAAAACGTTTAGCCAAGCACTATTTTGTGTATAAATATTACTGTACATACACTAATGCAAATTGTATGTTTTGTTCCTTATTTTTTATTTCAAGGAGGCAGTCCTTTCCTCACGAACCTCCTCAGAGAAAACGCCCCTGTAAGGTTCAAGTCAAGCAAGAAAAACAAATTGTGAAATGGCACTGTGATATGATCCATCTTTGTCTATCTCTTTTAGATAAACAAGAAGGAGGCACGATATGAATGAGTTAATCTACTGACCCACTAGTTCATCAAATTCTCCATATCCAGCATTCATAAAATATGCCTTCCAAATCCAGACTCCAGGCCTAGCTATCCCACCTCATAAATCATATGCTGTATATTTTATGACCATACCGGTCAGGATTGTAATAAAGATGAGTCAGTACAGATTTATGGTTCTTTGTAATTTGGATTGGAAGGTCAGAGTAATTTTCACGGTGGGGGACTGGTTTTCAGCCTTTATGTCGACCAAATGCCACTTACACATAGCATTAGCATGAAAGTGGTGGCACTGCGCACTGCAGTGTGTACATGCCTGTGAGAAACTAATCATTAATAGGTTTTAAGTGAATCCTAATGGTGCCTTTTCCACAATGCATGAAGGAATTAAAAATGGATGAGGAGATATTGCTTCATATGAAAGCTCATAACGTTGGCTCTTAAAATCCCACCGAGAACAACATAGCTGAAATTACAACAGCTAATGCTATTCTGAATTATGCTATAAAATGTATAAAAAGGATGTGTGGTGACCTGCTGAGATGACAACGTTAAATGCTCTCAGTTGAATACATAAATATTTAATTAATCGACTAATTAATGAATTTATAAATTGTCATTTGTCAGCAGGCTTTGGAACAACTTTGCATTTCACTGCAAATTAAATACTGTATATAACTGTGAAGTCACAAATAAAATCTTGAATCAAATAATTTTTTGACAAATTTAAAATGTAAGCAGTAATATTAGTGTGTTGCACTACCAAATATAGTTAAACTAACCACATATATAACCTAAGTAGCACTTTTCAATAAGTTATCATTGGTTAATGTTAGATAATGCATTAATTAAAAATGTACAATACATTTTTTTACAGTATTTAGTAATCATTGTTATAGTTAATCAAAATACAGCTGTTGTTCATTCATGACAGCTCAGGTTTATTACATAATATGAACAGACACAATTTTTGATTTCAATAATATAGTTAATGTTGAAATCAACACTAACTATGATTAATTAATGCTTTGCAAGTATTTTAATTTATGTTGCGAACATTAAATTATGTTAACTAATGTGGTTATGTAATGTTAACAAATGAAACCTTATTTTTTAAAGTGTTACCAAAATAATATAGCAAATTTACTATATGTTAAATACTAAAACTGACCATTATAACTGATATGTATGACTTTTCTAGATTTCTTCCTGTTCACAGATTTGACAGTTGCTTATTTTGTGAAATAATATAATTTAAACAGCATCTCATTACGCTATGGAGAGTTTATGACCCACTAGCTACATTTTGTAGAACAAATGGTGTTAGTTACAAACTAGTAATAAACTAGTAGTAAACTAGTAATTACTAAGCACCTAAGTGAACTTTGCATCCAAAGTAGACTTACTTGCAGGAAATGACGCAATCCTGCAGGAGTCATTGTTTGGCTGGTGAGCTTTGCCATTATGAAAAAAAAAGAAAAACATGTCTCTTCACTGACAGCCACTTTATCTAGTGTATCCTGATGATGATTTATAATAGATATATTACTGTAGTTTGCTCTTAACAGCATGAGCTAGACATGTTTTGTCCCATCTGCTGCATAAAAGGTCACAAAAACGCAGTGTGTAGAATGAAAGTCATTTTAAATCCTTTTGTGGGAATGCAAATTCAGTGCAACAACAACTTGATTGCTCTGATATCAGCAAAGACTTTTATCGAACTGCACCGCAGTACACGTGTTAGTTCATCCATGCAGTCCTAGCAGGAATGAGAGAGCCGATCACAGCAGGGCACCCAAATCAAGCAGGCACAATGATTGCACCTCTAATAAAGTGTAGCTGAGCTCAGGGACGTGTCACGTGGCCCTATAGCATGGCAGTAATCAATGTGAAGTGACTGGGGAGGGATCAATGGGCTTCGGCGGCTGATGAACTGCGATCAATAAGAACGGGTTGCTCTCCTCTCGTCAGTGGTTCTGGTTCAGTAGGTGTGAATGCTGGTTAAGTCATCAGACATTTTGACAGAGATTGAATAGGACCATTATGAAGGTCATGGTGTGCTTCCACATCTCTAGAGAGGTGCACTAAAATGCAGTAAAAGGGTCGTGATTGCGTTTTTTGGCTCGACGGTTGATGTTGACATGGGAACTGAGTGGGGATAGTTTGTGATGTTAGCACTGGATCTGAATCGACTTCATTAGCTCTTTTTTTCCAGAGGAACTCAGAAAATAGGTCGCTGAGAACATTTTTAGCCATCCATTCGTGGGACAATCATGGGAAGTTGCTGTTTTGTTACTTTGACCAAATTGCTTTGAAATAGTGGTTCTGAAATGTGGGTCTAAAATTGATTCTGTACTGATAAGAAGACAAAATAATATTAAATGCTAATAATAAAATAATTATGAATTAATTGCATACTATTAAGGCCACATACAAAAACAAAAGTGTAGGATTTACACATTTTCATTCAGAAATTGCGTCAATTTTACAAATAATTACAAAAAAGGCAGGTAGCACAGAACACATTTTGTGTTTAATTTTAGTAAAAATTAGATGCCAACCACAACCAAAACTACACAAGAAATGCAGGAGTTAATATTGAAATAGTGTGAACACCTTGGGAAATAAGCAAATTGTAAGATGTTTTGCCACCGTTTGCCTTTAATACAACATCCAACCTTCTTAAAATAGATTCAAACAACATGTGAATAGTTTCCAGCTGAATGTCATTTATTACAACATGTGCCAGTTGCTTTAGATATGTTTGAGGAGGAAATTGGCTTCTCTGCTTTTCTCTTCAAAACTAACCATAATGGTTTGATCATAATCAAGGTGATTGTTGGGTGATTTGTCTATAATCTTTTCTTTATTTTTTTGGAAACAGGGTTTTCAAGGTGAACATTGAGGTTTGCTGTCACTTTGCATGTTCATGTTATTTGGTCACAATCCTTAGTGTTTGACAGTCTATATTATTCACAAGAATTTCTATGCTTTATGTACGCAGTCATAATAATAATAATACAAAAAAAATCTTAAAAAACAGATAATTTGGCTGTTAAAATAAAAGAAGGTCACAATGTTAGTTTTTTTTTCACTACAGCCTACACAAATTATATTAACACCTATCATATTTGGTGTTCACAATATTTTTTTTCCCAACTCCTGCACATTAAAAGTAAGTTAGCTTGTAACAGAAATAAAACAGTGTTTGGACAGTACTTCATATGCTTTGTTCATATGCCGAGTCCTGAAGCAGAACCACTGGTTTAGAAAATGTGCATGTCTTTCTGATCGTCAGTAACAATGATAAAATGTTTGCCAATGCCAAAATTGCTAGCTGTATGCTATTTGTGTCGTGGATGGTTGTCAAGTTATTGCTAAGTTTAGGTATTGGGTATAGGATGCAGAATAAGACATCAAGATGTGCTTTTTAAGTACTAATAAACAGCCAATATGCTAATAATATGGATGCTAATAAGCAACTAGTTAATAGTGAGAACTGACCCATAATCTCAAGTGGTATGGCTTTGTTCAGTATATTAGCAGTAATAATAGTGTGTCTCAACAAGCACGGATAACAAAAAAAGAAGAAAACAATCTGAAAACCTGTGGATTTTCTGTATTGTCTTGAGGAAATTGTCCCATAAGCCAATCAGCAAAGGCATGCCAACCTCAACAAAACAACACATTTTAATCTTGGATGTTGGGCAGAATGGGCACCCAGTGGAAAATACAATTGTCTGTAATTGCCTCTAGATTGCTGAATTTAATGTTAAGCCTTACTCTCCAGGTATGGCAACAACCATCAGCAGTTTAAACCCAAGTGAAAGAAAGCGCAAGAACAGCAAGATGGCTGCATAGTCCACCACACTTTGAGCACCCTAAAGAGCTGACACAATGAAGTCTGAACAAAACAGTCTGAATTTACTCCCAGTCCAATCCACTCACAAATAACCCAATGAGACTGGCAACCAAACCCAATTAGCTGCCATCTACACAGTCAGGTCTGTCTGAATATGAGTGAATTGTTTCCTCAGTAATGTATTCACCAAGAAAACAAATAATTGCAATTAGCTAGTTATTTTTCTTTAATTGCAGTTTTGTAGGACATAAAGTTTGATTTTCATATAACAAGAAAACAGGAAATTATATCACAGAGCAGATCACTATAGACTGAGACACTGAGTCTCATGTAAGATGATTTTATCATTATGACATGGAAAGTTGAGGTTGCTAAATTGTAAAATCAAAGGAAAAATTGTTCAGAAGTTTGCATATATGGTATAAATTATTTTTATTTTACCATTTATTTTTTATCAAATATATTTTTTTATTTTAATAATAAATATGTAAATTGACTTAAGGTGTAGGGAGATAAAATAATTACTTAAGGACTTAATAGTGAACCCACCTGACATTGTTAGCATCACTAAAACAGAAAACATTTCTTAAAAAAAATTATAAGGAAATAAATAAATACATAATACCGCAGCACAAAAATGTTGATTGCATTTATATTAGAACACTATAGTTGACTTTTAGGTTTTTCCTTTTCAACATTTTATTTATGTCTCACTTTTAAATAAATTTTTAGAAGAACACTTTATTTAACATTGCACAACCTGGGCAGGTGGAGCTTCTTACCCAATGTTGCCATGAACTTATTACAGGTTCAGTTCCACTGGAGTAACCTGGGGTTACACACCTAGCTCAAGGGCACAATGTTGAAGACACAAGTCTCACTCGTGGGGGGTTGAACATTTTCAGGTATAGCAGACATAAGCCTTAGGCCATAAACATACTCTGTGTAAGTGTGCAGCCCTGATATGCATACTTAATTGGTTCTTACATTACTGTAAATTAATGCTAAAGGAGGCAATAGAGTTACCTTCAAATGCCTATGCCAGTAAAATGCCATTCAACTACATTTAATTTTGAAACTTGTTCCTCAGTCTCTTGCTTTAACATAAAAAAAAGAAAATTACCATAGAAGAGGATAGTTCACACTAATGCAACATTAATTGTGTTATGAATACTTATGCATGATTCTACCAAGAAACAGATGCAAATGTTATATATATATATATATATATATATATATAACATTTCCATTAACACTAAAACACTACAACATCCAATGCATAATTCAAATTATGAATACAGAAAATTAACACATTACATCAGTGCCTATTTTTATAGATTTTTAGACCTTACACTCTAAAAAATGCTGGGTTGTTTCAACCCAATGTTGGGTCAAATATGGACT
>NW_015536624.1:4513216-4515324 GCF_001515605.1 Sinocyclocheilus anshuiensis | reverse complement strand
GTTAGTCCATATTTGACCCAACATTGGGTTGAAACAACCCAGCATTTTTTAGAGTGTACAGTGTAAGTTTAAGCCATAAAACATGTGCTCTGAGTTTCAGTTGTGGAGGGTTCACTAAACATTATTTAAGTAAATCTCATTTAGTTCTCATACAGACTCTCTGAGCTCAATAGCAGCGCTTTATCATTTGACACGGTATCACAAAGACATTCTTGAGCATGACCTCATGAATACATACTGTACACCCTCACGATCGCTCACACAGCAAGTTTATTTCACAGCCAGCTTCTAACATGGCATCGCTGCGGCGCCGTTCATTATGTTACAGCCTTTTGACATGTAAAAATGAGCAGGGATTCCAGCAGGACACCTTCTCAACATCTCCAACAACAAATACCCCATGAGAGTCACGTGGAAATATTTTCATCTTCTGAACAGGTGCACTGCAAAAAGAGAGAAAGGATTTTACTTAGTTGCCTCGAAGGAAAGCTCGGCCCATACAAATACAGCTCAGGCTTTGCCTTGGGAACAGCTGTGTGTGAAGATAAAACTTGTGAAGTTGGTGAGGTGGTTTGGTAATAGGATTGCCTAAAGCTAAAGATGTCGACATGAGGAAGCAAACCCTGATAATCTTGACATGAACATTCCCCTGCAGCTCCAGGCTGCCCGCATCAAAACGCGCAAAATTTGATCAATGTTTATGACCCATAACATCATAACAGGAAAACTCAGTCCTAAGCTTAGTACCCAAGTAACTAATAGTGGGCTAGTAAACAACAACAACAACAAAAGTATGATGTACTTTAATACACTCAGAAATTGCTTGTACGTTTCATAAATAATTACAAAGAAGTGGCAAGTAACCATGGAATTAAACATTAAGTTCTGAAGTAGAAAGAATGAAACAGTACTTTCTTGTAAAATGTACTCCAATAATACAATTTAAAACTTTAAAAAAAAGACTTGTATGCTCACCACGGCTGTATTTATTTGATTAACCCTTAAATGTAACGCTGCAATAACCTTGTTTTTAAGTGCATGTATGTGCAGGAAATATCAGCTCACGGTGATTTCTCCATGTAAAAACAATCTGAGCAGAAGCATTTGCGGCGTATCTTCCTGTAGAGAGCAGCAGAGATTCACCCAAACAGAGCACAAATGCAGCTGCATCTCACAGTGTGTGTGTGTGTGTGTGTGTGTGTGTGTGTGTCCAGCAGCCACACGCTGGGGCAGGAGGGGACGAAGCTTTGATGCTGGCAAACAACAAGCTCAGCTGTGCATACAACCAACACATTCGTCCATTATTTATTTATTTTATGCCGAGAATGCCAACTAATTATCACGAAATGAAGCAGCTCTGAGATTTGCAAGGCATTATTATTGCAAATAAAGGCCTGCTTGTGTCTCGCGCTCCTTTTGTCTTTGCTCCACGGATGATGATACTGAACTTTTGTACTCTTGCAGCCGGACGTGTGCTCACCCATCGCTGTCCTCATGTAAAAATAGAATCTGGCCTGCTGGGCTGCAATCATTAAACAAATCACTCTTTTGCCTAAAATTAACTTTGAGAAACATGGTGGGTGGCTGTGGACGGCACTCCGTGCCAAGAACACAGTCACTTTGTTAGGATTTATTTGCCCGAGGGCTGTATGAGGATCGAGTTTGTTCTTTGTTGGGACGTTTATGCCGCACAGGTCTCTAATGAGGGACAGCGGGACGGTATGTGGGGGACCTTCACCTCATCATGAAAATATGGGCCACAAACTACTTTTCTGGCATGCACTTGGATAAAATTAGTTTTCTTTTTGGGTGCACTCTTGTCCAGGTGATTTTTCAAGTAATCATTAAGATTCCTTGCATTTACAAACAACAGAACCTGGTGACTTTCTCTTTTTTGTTTCTCCTTTTTTTTTATATACTGTATATATATATATATATGATACTGTTCTCAATAGACAAAAAAAACATATAGTGTAATATTGTGTCTGATGATACTTTAGCAAGAATAAATATAATCAGTAATCATACATATAAATATACAAAGTAATCATTAAGATTCTTTGCATTTACAAACAACAGAACCTGGTGACTTTCTCATTTTTTATTTT
>NW_015536624.1:4501698-4513206 GCF_001515605.1 Sinocyclocheilus anshuiensis | reverse complement strand
TATATATATATATATATAATGTGAATAAATATGCTATCTGAGAAGCACTAGATGCTACACCTATTTTGCCAGAGAGATACTTAAAAGAAGAAAACAGAAATTGAACAAATTTTTCAGACATAATGTTCCTCCGCTTGTCAAGCCTGATTTCTGGTTTGTTTCATCTCCAAAACATCAGTACACACTCG
Organism: Sinocyclocheilus anshuiensis; assembly: GCF_001515605.1. Taxonomy (NCBI): domain Eukaryota; kingdom Metazoa; phylum Chordata; class Actinopteri; order Cypriniformes; family Cyprinidae; genus Sinocyclocheilus; species Sinocyclocheilus anshuiensis. Next base: position 4,513,018 of record NW_015536624.1, on the reverse strand, counting down.
CAATTAGAGGAATGGCAGAATCCGCAAAACAGTATTTACTTATTTCTGTATTTCAAAGAGTTGATATGACAGAAGACATCTCTCACTGCCAGCAGGAGTGAGCATTAGTGGCAGGCCACATTAGCACAAATACAGCATACAGGCTTTCAACACAGGGAAAGTGTGCTTTCTGATCACAACTGTGTGACATCTGATGTGGGGTATGCATGTAAAATATTGACATTATATATATGCTACTCTGATAGAAATGTATGTGATGCAGCAGTTTGCGACCTATTCAAAAAATAAATAAATAGGTTATAAAATCAATTGCTAAGAAATTTCACAAATAATTACAAATAAACTGCAAGTAACACAACATTTATTTATTTATTTGTTTGTTTGTACTGAAAACTTTTAGGAATAACTCTGTGAATATATTGAATCTCTGATAGATGTACATCCTACTCACTTAACATGTCAGTCAGGTGTAAGTGGCCGGTTCTGAGTTTGTGCCCCTAGTCGAGAGCATGGCTTTGGAGGACTTTCTTTGTCTAATAAACGGGCACTGAAGTGAAGATGGCATTATCTGTCATCGCTGCATCTTCCTCAGCAGAGCTGTGTGATAATGCAGAATTCACGCACCCTCCGGTTTTCATTATTCTCTGAGCTTCCAGAAAGCTCTTCTGCATGTAATGCGCCGCAGCGCCAGGGAAATTCATGATGGAGGTGCACAGAATCAATTACAGCCAGCATGTGACACATCAAAAGAATAAAGAGGATCTACCTTAATGTAAATTTCTTACGCGGGGTGACACGACTCATTCTTGGAAATGCGAGCTGTGCGATGTTCATTACCTATTTCATAACCTTTATATTTTACCTTTATCTTCACCAAACACAATGCTGGGTTTAAGGAATACACTTAGAAAAAACACCTTGAGCGTAAAACCAGAAGCAGACAGAAAGCAGAGGTTGGCGCGTGGCTCGTTATTTAATTAAAACTGACAGCAAAACCGTCTTTTGCTCGATTTTTATTTATTTATTTATTTTTCGTCTAAAGACAATTTCAGCAGTGAGTCTAGAGGAAGGAGGTTTTGTTTTGCACTCCTGCAAATCCAGTTAATGTGCAGGCAGTTGTTGACCAGGAAGGCCAGCATGAAACATTTACAAGAACCTTTTCTGGTTGTGCTAGCTTCTAATATTTATTTATTTGTATTTTGTGGGTGATCAACTCACAGAAACATAAACATTGATTTAGATGGGAAAGAAGGTGCGGAAGGTGTTGCCTTCCTAGCGCATTGATTTTTTTTCTCCTCCATATCTTCATCAATATGTTGGTTGTATGTCCAGAGAGATTTCAGATGTTGCTATTACATTTGTGGAATTTTGATGATCAGAGGTCCCATGTATACCTGACATCCTCAGAAATGTTAAATATTTAACAAACACTACCGTTTGAGGTTGGTAAGATTATTTATTTATTTTTTATGTTTTTGAAAGAAGTCTCTTCTGCTCACCAAGGTTGCATTTTACTGATAAAAAGTACAGTAAAGTTGTCAAATGTATGTAATTACATTTGTATGTAATTTGTATGTCGTATGTAATTTATTGGTGTAATCAAAGCTGAATTTTCAGCATCATTACTCCAGTCACATGAGCCTTCAGAAACCATTCTAATATGCTGATTTGCTGCTAAGAAACATTTCTAATTATTATCAGTGTTGACAACAATTGGTGCTTTTTTGTGGAAACTGTGATACATTTTATGTTTCAGGATTTTTGATGAATAGACAGTTCAAAAGAACAGCATTTATTTAAACATTACATTTGTCTTTACTATCACATTTGATCCATTTAATGCAAGATGGATTGAAATTTCAAAAGAACATAAGTGATTTGAAAAATAAATATTTTATAATATTATAAATGTTTTAGTGTGAGTTTTAATAAAAAAATAAAAAAATAAAAACATGAATTTCCTTCAATCAATCAATCAATCAATCAATCAATAAATATTACTGACCCTAAACTTTTGAATTTTCCTTCTGCTAAGTAATAATATGTTCATTATAAGTTCATTTGTTTGGAGTTGCTAATAAATGTAGCAACCTTCAACATTAATATAGAATATGCATTTATAGGGATTTTACAATGGCTTTGAATATGGCTTAACCAGAATTTAGAGTCTGAACAATCTGTTTTCAAAGAAAGTATAAACAGGGTCCACAACTTTTGTGATCGGATCACTCAAAACACATTCAGACTTGAGCACAAACATGCAACTGCATCTCTATTGTAGTGTAAATGCTAGTGCATCCTGATACAGTACGTCTGCTCAAATAACAGGCAATCATTTATTTTTTTTTTTTTTTAAAAGAGCGGAACATCCATTCATGCACAATGTGTGAGCTGTGTGAGTTGGAATAGCTGATAAGATATGAAATACCTTCATTATAGCTGAATTTTGTGAAGCATGAATCATGTGAAGCACATTAGAAGTTCAATAATGAGAACTCTGCTTGCAAGGACGCATTGGTGATGATTATATTAATTATATTATGAGATTATATATAACTCAAGTATATTTGAGAGCATCAGTGTGTCAGCATGCATACTGACACATCCTGACTCTCTCTTCCACATTATCCAATCTCTATAGACTCAGGAGATGCATGTTAAGGTGTAAACAGGACCATATTTTAAAGGGATAGCAAACCCAAAAATGAGAATTTGCTGATAATTTACTCAACCTCAGGCCATCCGAGATATAGGTGACTTTCTTTTTTCAATAGATCAGTAAAGTAGTTTTTTTTTTTGCCTGAAACCCTGGTTCTTGGTGATTAATAAAATGCAAGTCAGTGGCTGCCCATCTTTGAGGAAAAAAATAAATAAATGTATACCTGTGGCTCCTGATGATATATTAAGGTCAAATGAAGTGAAATGATCAGTCTGTTCAAGAAACTGAACATTATTTACAACATCATTACCTGCAATCCAGAACCGCAGATAATAAGTTATTTCAGTTCAGTTTCAGTTTCAAAGAACTGGTTAAATAAATAAGTTTCTTTACGTAATCACACAATGACGACACATATATGCAATTATATTATTAAAGCACCCGATGATGATGTGAAACGTAGATATTTTATTCACAGGCATATCAGCAGCTCATCGGTCTTCAGTCCGAGTCGAACGGTTTCCTCAGTTCAGTGACTGTCGGAGGAACTGGAGCAACACATTCTCACTCCCAACTCGTCACACCCCTTTGGCGTCACTTTTTGATGCACAGGGTACCCCTTTAGCATCATTTTTCGCATGCAGGGTCCTCCATTGCTTTAAATAAGAAACCCTTGGCGTCAATATGCCAACGCAAAAGGTACTGGAAATTTTATCATCATGATTAAATGATATATTGGGTAATAACTTCACAGAAGAACAGAAGTCATGGTTTTGGAATGACATGAAATTCCTTGAACTTTTAAATACATTCTCACTCCTTTGCAATGGACCCAATGCACTTTTTGACGCACAGGGTACCCCTTTAGCATAATTTTTCGATGTGCTGGGTCCTCCATTGCTTTAAATAAGAAACCCTTGGCATCAGTATGCCGAGGCGAAAGGCACTGGGAATTGTATCGCCATGATTAAATGATATATTGGGTAATAATATTGCCATTATTGCATACACTTTGGGGTGTGATTTTTCAATGTAAACAGTCACAACAGTTTTATTTATATTGCATTATTTATATTACATTAGACGCGATCGCCATCTCCGTCTGCTGTAAAGCTCATCCTGTGTGCAGTCTGTGCGCAAATTAAAAAAAAATACAGCCAGAAGAAGCCTTACGTCAGCCTTAGTTGTGAAATTCTATTGGCTCTTGTATGTCTCGTGACCGATTGCGTTATTCTACGGGATGAGAGTATGCTTTTGAATGAGATGTGATGTACAGATCGATTGTTCTGCTTCATAAGACCTCAAAATATGTGAACCTGGACCACAAAACCAGTCACAAGTTGCATGGGTACATTTGTAGCAATAGCCAAAAATACATTGTATACGTCAAAATTATCAATTTTTATTTAATGCCAAAAATCATTAGGATATTAAGTAAAGATCATGTTCCATGAGGACATTTTGTAAATTTCCTACCATAAATATATTAAAACTTAATTAATAATATGCATTGCTAAGAACTTCATTTGAACAACTTTAAAGGCGATTTTCTCAATATTTTGATTTTTTTTTTTTTTTTTGCACCCACAGATTCCAGATTTTGAAATAGCTGTATCTCTGCCAAATATTGTCCTATCATAACAAACCATACATTTATGGCAAGCTTATTTCATTATATATATATACATATATATATATATATATATATAATGAAAGATGACATATAAATCTCAGTTTTCAAAAGATTGACCCTTATGACTGGTTTTGTGGTCCAGGGTCACATATTATCAGGAGCCACGGGTATTGATTTTTTAAGTTCCTTGATATGCTTTTTTTTTTTTTTACTCTCAAAAGTAGGCAGCCGCTGACTTGCATTTTATGAATAACAAGGACCACCATTTTCATTTTTGGGTGAACTATCCCTTTAATGCAACACTGCACACTTGACAAACATTGCTTTTTTTTAAAACGAGACTCCTAGGTTTCCACTCTGGGTTTGACAGTCTTTGATTCATAACAGCACTGAGACGACCGGTCATCATCTCTAGGGACGGAGTCTTCCTCACCAGCCCTGTGCTCCATTCAGCATCTCCACATGCTGCTCACATGAAATGTGAAGTGACAGGCCGCCGGCATCCACGCTTGCTTCTTAATATAATCCATTGCTGTCTGTGTCACATCCGTCAGCGCCGTCTGCCCGTATTATCTGCGCGATAAGATGGTGTTCTGAAGAGTGGAAAAAAATCAAGCTTATTCATATCCCATTTCACTGCTTCCAAATACATAATGCAAAACGAGACGATGTGCCATTTTAGAGTGAACAGATCAAGAAGGAATCTCAAAACTGTTCAAATTAAGTACGTTTATGATTGAGAGCATTAAAATATCCCTGTGTAAATGACTTTATACATTCAGAATCATCTACAGCAGCATTATATATCAGTTGGTAATCACGTATGCATCATGGCTTTGCTCAATCAACATCGGTGAATTTTGTGATTTTTTTTTTTAAACGAAAGGAAAAGAGCAAAAATAAAATGTCTTGATAATCATCCAGATATCCTTGTGAAAAAGAAGTGTACTTAATTGTATTGAATGCACATTTGTAGTATACTTCATGTCTTAAAAGTATACTAACAAAATTATACTTGCAGATTATATATTAATTAAATAAAATAACTCATAAGTGCACTTAAAGAGAGCCATTTGACTGTTTCTAATCACAGTTATATTTAAACGTCATACAAGTTTTAATATGAATTGTATTAAAATGTATTTTAGTTTAGCATTAATTATTGTCAGTTCATTCGACAGTACACTTTAGCCAAACAGTATATATGAAATGTCATATAAACAAATTAAAATATTTAAGTTCTGCTTAAAAAAAAAAAAAGTTCAGTTAACTTAATTTAATATAAATTGAAACTATAATGCATTTTTGTTTGATTGCAATTAACAAAACATTGCATTCAATCACATCTATGTTATTTCTAAAATACATTATTTTTGTAATAAGTCCTATTTTTTAACTTTGCTTAAATTTTTTTTACAAGGGAATGTTCATGCTACTTTTTTTCATTACAATGAACATTCACCAGGAACTGTTGCAAAAAGCTGCAAAAATGACAAAGGTACCATGAAAGTAATGCACATGAACAGTCCACATTAATGCTGCAGTGCTATTTTTATGTCATTTGCATTAGAACTGTTCCTATCTCACATATATGAAAACATAGTACACACAGTATACTGTACCAACGACAGGTTGATCATCTGTCAGTCATGTTAACATTTAACCAGCAGCATGCATACTAAATAGACAACTATAAAAAGGCTTATAACAATATGTCATCATTTGTTTGAGAATAAAGTCACTTTCTCCCTTGTCTCTACTTGCTGTATGATGTGAAAAGCATTGTGTTGTTTGTAAAACGCTGAATTCAATCATCAAATGAAAAGCCCTGTTTATCCAGCATCTGCCCAACAGCAGCAAACTCAATTTGCCTGCTGGGGTTTAAGTGTGTTAAGTCATGTCATTCTGAAGAATGCTGATTGTCGCAATGTGTTGATTCAACTATATTTGTTTATGAATAAAACAATTTTAGATCTCAGAAGAGACTGCACTGTACATGTTGTAGCCTACATGATACACACGGTACACAGGATTGACTGCACGTCCTGTACAGTTACGGAGGATGGAAGTTAATTGTTATAAAATGAAAACAGACGGATGGTCACTTTTGTGTTGATGTGGTGTCTTCTCTATTCAAAGCCCAGTTTGAGATCAGAAACAGAACACACAGTTTGACCAATTTACTGTTTTTTTTTTCTTCCCTAGTTGCTATGGAAACACAAGGGAACAGGATAATGCTTTTTGAGTTATGAAAAAAGTCAACAGTATATTCAGGTTGCAACCAGATTAATTTATGGTATTCCTTATTAACGGATTGATTATTCTGTTCAGTCTTAAAATTAATGTAAAATCAATGTTGACCTAGCTTGCTTTTTGAAAGTTTATTATTGTACTTGATTTATTAGTGTACCATAAATTTCGGTTTGTAACACCCAATTCCTGATGAATAAAATCAAGACTCTGCATATTTGTCCTTGTTAAATGCTAGAGGTCATGGCTTGGTTATCAGTTAATATTCTGCTTGTGAATTCTGTAAAAAGCTCTTTCTAAGGGCTTTTTCAAGCAACATGTACATCCTAAATGTTTCAAATTATATATTTGTGTAATGTGGGGTTTGGTGTTTGGGTTTTGTTTCATGTTCATGTTTTCCATGTCTTTTATTTTGTAATTGTTTCATGCTGTTAGTGTAATGCTTCCCTTGCCCTCATGTATCTCTGCCTTGTGTATGTGTCAGCCCCCGGCCAAGATGGCCGCCACGCCTGAGTCCCCGGCCAAGATGGCCGCCACACCTGAGTCCCAGGCCAAGATGGCCGCCATGCCTGAGTCGGACGCGGAGCTTGGGCTTGGGCTGAAAGGACTGATAGCTAGCGTGATGGACTTACCAATGATGTCGGTGAGAACTGCAGGCATCCCGGTGACGTCAGCGCTCTCAAGCCCCGCAGAGGCCTTTCCTGTCTATGAATCTGCCCCAGTGGCCTCTCCTGCCTATGAGTCTGTCTCAGAGCCCTCTCCTAACCACGAGTCTGCTCCTGAGGCCTCTTCTGTCCACGAGTTTGCTCCAGAGGCCTCTTCTGTCCACGAGTCTGCTCCAGAGGCCTCTTCTGTCCTTCAATCTGCCCCAGAGGCCTCTCCTGCCTATGAGTCTGTCTCCGAGGCCTCTCCTATCCACGAAGCCATGGCTTCCTGCTCTGCCGTCATCACCCGGCCGCCCTGCTCTGCCTGCTTCGCCATGGCTCCCTGCTCTGCCTGCACCGCCATGGCTCCTTGCTCTGCCTGCTCCGCCATGGCTCCCTGCTCCATCATGGCTGCCCGATCTGCCTGCTCCGCCATGGCTGCCCGCTCTGCCTGTTCCTCTTCACGGGCCTGACCCTCCATCCCTCCCCCAGTTCCGACTCCACTCCACCACCCTCCTGGACTTTTTGGGTTTTGTTTGTGCGTCAGGAGCCGCCCTTAGAGGGGGGGATATGTAATGTGGGGTTTGGTGTTTGGGTTTTGTTTCACCCTCTTGTTTGCTATAAGTAGCCATCATGTTGCCATTGTCTGTCTCTCGTCGTGTATTAATGTTGTAACCCACTGTCGGTGAGTCTAGTCAAGTCTGTTCTCGTCAAGTCTGTTCATGCCTCGTCAAGTCTGTGTATCTAGTCTTTGTCTGTTTGGATATTGTTTGGATGTTTGGATCACCTGTAAATAAACTGCACTTGGGTTCTTCACTACACTCGCTTTCAGTGGACTAATTCGTTACGATTTGTTTGTTTTTTCTTTTACTCGATCTAGTTCTTGCCATGGAATCGACATAAAGGTTGTTATATGTTGTTTTAATTAAAACCATTTTCTAATTTATTTCAGTACAGACTCATCACCACAACAACAACTCTCCAGAATAACTCCCCTGGGAAGTGAACATTTGTAACGAGGGTTTTGTTTCATGTTCATGTTTTCATGTCTTTTATTTTTGGAGTTTAGTCATGGTCCCTGTCTAGTCATGTGATTCCCTTGCCCTCATGTTATCCTGCTATTGGTACTTTGGTTCATGTGTCATGTTCTCATTGGTTGTCTCAGTCATGTGTCTTGTCTCACATTGGTTGGTTCTTGTCATGTGACCTGTATTGTTTGATATATCTATATCCCTCATGTTGCCTTTGTCCTTGGTGGAGTATTGATCCGTGTAACCTGCTGTTGGTGAGTTAGTCAAGTCTGTTCAAGCTAAGTCAAGTAGTGGTGGGCAGAGCGAGGCTTCGTGAAACACTGAAACAGTCGAAGCAAATGTGCCGAGGCTTCGAAACAATTCGACACCCGTCTCTACGGTGAGGCTGAGTGATAACTTCCAAGTATTGCTCTGAAACAGCCTTGACAACGAATCAGTTAAGTGAAATGACGAATTATAACATATATGAGTATGCAACCCCACTAAGTGAGTTGGGGAGTGGTTAGTGTGCTCGACTGCTATGCTGACACCTTAGGTTCGAACCCCGGGTGATGCAAATGTGTTCTTATAAATATAATAAACAATTAAAAGTTGTGTTTTTATTGTTCTGTTCTTGTAATGTTGTAACATCGGTCTGACAACTGAATGAACTCTTTGTGAATAAATATATCTTATTTTGGTCATGAAAAGTGAACATGAATAAAAGACATCAAGCCACAATGTCTGGATTTTTTTTATTTTTTTACATAAAGATTTTTATTTAAAAATATTAATTGTTCTGCTGTTGATGGACTTAGCCTACTTCTTTTTTACACAGAATGTTGCTGGCATACACAGATATTTTTGAGCTAGGACATGCACATTAGGAAAAATTACTGCTCTCTCCTTCGAGTACTTTAGGGGATCATCCGTTCTGGGCAAAAATGCATCTCTTGCGTGGGCCTCCATTATTATGTAATCTATCAATATGAATCTATCAACTGTGAAATCCTATCTCTAACTTGCTGTGCTATCTGTCACTATCTAACTGTATAACTCACAAAAACCCACGAGGTGAAGATGCGTTAACTCCACTTTTGTACTTTGTGGGAGTTAGATTGAGACGGGTGTGCGATTGTGTGTCTCTAAAGACTCGTGAAATGCCCCGATGCTTTGATTCGCCTTAGTCACGTGACATAGGTGTTTTGAATAACACTTCGGAGCAGTGTTTTGAAACATCTGCGCTTCGGCATCTCGACACCGTGTCGAAACGTCAGTTTCGCATCAGCCATCCCTAAAGTCAAGTCTGTTCATGCCAAGACAAGTCTTTCTTCATTTGTTTGGATGTTTGGATTACTTTGAATAAAAGCTGCATTTGGGTTCGTCACAGCTTGCCTTCAGTGGACTGTTTATTACAACATTAATTGCAATGATGCTACAATAAGTAGCTTTCATTGTTTTTTTTGTTTTTTTTTGTAAACTCAACTGAAATTATTCAGTGCAAAAAAAAAAGAGATCATTCATTCATCACTTTATGCCTTGGATTATTCTTGTTGCTGCATTTATTTTTTTTTATCTAAGCAGTTGTTGTTACTGATATTGTCACTTTTAACAGTTTGTTGTGTTATGCTTAGAGTTTATTTGTTAACATATGTGAAGTCTTGATGTCTGTGTGTGTCTACTGTATATGAAAGATATTTGCATCAGAAAAGGTTGTTGCATCTTCTAGATTTTTTTGAAGCCTTTATTTGTTGAAAAAATAAAATAAATTACAATACAGAGTTTTTGTTGTATTTATTAATTTATTTATTTGGTTAGTTAGCAAATTTTCTCATTTTCCATAACGCTAATAATGTATTCATTCAAAACAAGCTCAGGATAGTCACTATAGTGTAGAGTTTGTGTTCATTTGCGTTGCCATGACTGCATTTTCCTGCTGTTCAGTTTTGTCTCAGGCAATTGGCTCATTGCTCAAAAACCTGAGTGTCCATGAGCAACGGTGGCAGCATGGCAGATCGTGTCCAACCGGTTATGGTGAGCAACTGCCTTTGAGATAAGTGGATAAATGATAAATAAAAAAATATTCACATCACGGAAGTAAAATGTTGAGTTTTGAACACTTTCTTGTTCATACTACAGTATTTCAGGTTAAAAAAGTCATGCATAGTGCCTTTCACAATCCATGCCATTTGAAAGCAGCGGTGGGCCGAAGGAGCAGCTTTAATCAAACCCTCCTGAAGCAGCTAATCAAGATCTTCAGCTTTACTTGAGATTAACAGGCTTGATTTAGACGGAATCGTTAAAAAGTAAGCATCGAGGTAAATCTTTTCAGCTCCCAATACTTTGATGAAATTTCCCCACCAACTCAGAAGAGCTGATGGCCGATGTGCCGCGTGTCCAATTGAACGAGCGGTTTATGTATGGCTAATATGTTACTCCTTGAGCAGGAGCCAGCTGTTTCATCTGTACAAGCAGCATGACTGCCTGCTCAATTCCCTCTCCTCCTCTGTGAAGCAAACAGAATTAGGACTGTGAACATCTGCTGCATGCGGGTATGATCCCACTGATATTGAAACAGGCATTATCAGGTCAAGAGAACACAAAGAGTGACTCAGAGACCTTCTCTTCACATTTTAGGAACAATCTTAAGAAATCTGGAGGCTCATGACTAGAATTACACTTAAATGTCCTCAGTTTGAGTTATGATTCCTACTGTTTTAGTTGTTATAAAGAAAGTGTATTGTGTAATTAGTGCTTAATGTTTGCTTAGAAAGGCATCACTGTTACTATTGTTTATACTTACCATTAATGATTTGACATATAAAGATCATTTTACTCCATAATCTGACACAATTCATTTTGAAATAGGGTATTCAAAGACAAAAAATGATGGTCAGAAGAGTTGAACCAGATGATAGATAGATGATGATAGATGCTGATAGATGCTTTTCAGCAATGATAGTGCTGAAAAAGCATAGATAGATAGATAGATAGATAGATAGACATATAAATCTGTCATAACAACTCTCGGAGGGATTGGCATGGTAAAGTACATGACAATGTTAATGTATTTGGTCTTGGCGGAATAGATCTGCTACACTGCTGCTGCGGCAGAGCAAGTACC
>NW_015536624.1:4496831-4499299 GCF_001515605.1 Sinocyclocheilus anshuiensis | reverse complement strand
GTAGCAGATCTATACAGGTGGAGCTGGGGAAGGTGGAGGGTTTCTGAAGCAAGTTGCAACTGCTACTGCAAGCACTAATCATATATTTGAATGTTGAGCAGCGAGCTCATTGGCTACTGATACAGGAGAGAACCAATCAGCTGTGCCATGTGATAATGATGTCATTAGGTCAGATTGAGTTAGACCTATCGGACTGCGCCATCTAGAGTTTCATGCCAGAACTCTGTATATAGATAGATAGATAGATAGATAGATAGATAGATAGATAGATAGATATGAATTTTCAAAAATCATGTTTTTTTTTTTCATTGTGCATTCCAATTAATCTCAATCAAACAGCAGTTGGGTTATTTTGATTAAGTAAAAATAACAAAAAAAATACAGCTAACCAAACAAAATAAAAACATCATAACATAATAAAAATAACATGATTTTTGAAAGTTATCTGTTTTTGCAAATAAACTCCTCATATACTTTACAAATCTTCATATACTTTAAAGAACAAAAATGCTTTTTATTGCCCCCCACCCCCCGCACCACACAACATATATTTAGCATATATTTTAAATATATTTTTGCTCAGAAACTAAAATGTATATTTCTTGCCATATGGGTAACTAGACTTCTTCCTCTACTCTATTGTGATTAAGGACTCATGCAAGCACCCGCATATTTCAAAGGCGTTCTTCTTTAGAGCTCCGAGGCCTTTGTGTCATGTGTGAATGTGACAAAGGTCATCTGGAATATGAGAGCTCTCGCTGATGTGCCGCGGTCAGCAGCATAGTTATTTTTGCCACCCTCTTTCAGTAGAAACTCCATAATGTGCACAAATTCTTACTCTGTTTCCATGCCACTGAAGATGCTTTTCGTCTCCAAGTACATGCTTTTGTGCCCAAAGAGTCTGTATTTTTGCCCACACAAATGCATGCCTGAAACTGCATTTGTTTCTGAATCCATATATGTGATTCACAAACTAGTGCAACCCCTTGATCATAAACAGCAGTTTTTACGCTTTTATGTTTTGTGGTGGGACTTGAGACAAGCTCAGGCTTGCATAACTCTGGTGTGTCTATCCTCAGTTTCCTATAAATCCCTCCATCCCATCTGTTCAGGTGCAAATGCAGTGACCCTCTCAATATGGACCAGCGCTGAATTTTCTGGATTGCTGTCATTAGTGTTTACTGCTTTCACTCGAACTCGTATATCCAGAGTGGTGCGATCTCAACGATGGGCAGCCAGCTTAAATAAAATGGAAATGGGTCATTTCGTGTTTTTCCTCTGATTTTAAGTGTGGCATGATGGAGTTAATTACGGCTGTCAGCATCTTTTGATATTCACAGGTATGGTGAAAGAATGGAGGTGTGGAACAGGGCACAACAGGTGGAGCAGCTGTGCGCAGACCTCAGGGGAGGGGGAACCGATTTAAGTGCACTTGATTTTTAGCAGCACTGCTGTAAGGTATTATCATAATTTTACCAGCACAATGGGCTCTTCACACTGAGGCTTTACTTCAATCCTCTGTGTGCCAGTTCTACACCTCCTTGTGTTTTTCTGTCACTTCTTGTTAAGGAAAGCCCGTCTCCACATCTGGGCAGATCTTACTTCACACATCCGTCTGGCAGCTTCCGTCTCAGGTGTGATTTGAAATTTAACCAACATTTCTAGTCGCTCAACTTGCAAGTGAGCATAACCTGCTTAATATTTCCAAATGCATCCTGTAAAGACAGAAAAGACACAAATTGATACTACGGAGCCAGTAAGAAATATGGTGATAAAAGAAAGAAAGAAAGAAAGAAAGAAAGAAAGAAAGAAAGAAACAAAGAAACAAAGAAAGAATGATGTGGGAGAAAAAAACGTATTTTTTGTGAGCAGGACAATGCAAATGATAGATAGATAGATAGATAGATAGATAGATAGATAGAAAGAAAGAAAGAAAGAAAGAAAGAAAGAAACAAAGAAACAAAGAAAGAATGATGTGGGAGAAAAAAACGTATTTTTTGTGAGCAGGACAATGCAAATATTTTGTGAAAAAAAGCAAGACACTTTATAATGTGCACAACAGTGTTGAAAGCGAACAATGTTTTCATTCATTGTCACTTGTTAAACATTCAAAAGTTGCTGCCTGAAGAAATGTTTTGACAAAGGTTTTATGTCAGTGATATGAAATGCTCATTAGCTCTCACCTGCATCATTACCAACTGCAATGAGAGGTGTTTGAAAGGAGTGCATCAGATTTTCAGTCATTAGCAACTTAAATTGAGCTCTGTATTTCAACAAAACTATTATATTTTGCCAAAGAGAACTGTGACTGCAAACGTCATTATTTGGATTACTCTGGTACTGCTTTTGACATTTCACAAATAACTTAAGTATTGTGATTACACTTGACTGTCTGTCTTTGTCTTTACACTGTATAGATTTTTAAACTTCTGGTGTTCTTTGCATGGCAGATTTGAATATAGCGCTTT
>NW_015536624.1:4486736-4496812 GCF_001515605.1 Sinocyclocheilus anshuiensis | reverse complement strand
AGATGTGAATATAGCCCTTTTTTTTTTTTTTTTTTTTTTTTTTTTTTTAGTATTTTAGGGCATTTTATGGTACTGAATTATATTTATGCAGTAGTTATAATCCATTTATTACCTGTCAATCACTTGTTTGGCATAGACTTGAAAATGGCTTAGACTTGTAAATCTTTAAGCACAGAATTAAACTTTTTAAAGAAGACACTTTACAGATAATGTAAAACAATTTTTTTTAAGTAAAAAAAAAATGAAAAAAGCATTATAACATGAAAGTCGTAAAAGTTAAAAAAATTGTGTTCCAAATTTGAGGTTGATATCTAAAAATATGTTGTAAAAGGATGCAAAAAAAATCTCCATTATGTGCACAACAATGTTGAATGCAAAAAATGCTAATGTTTTGCCAACACACTTTCACTTTATATATATAAAAAAAAAGCTTTCATTAAGTATTTGTTTGTGTGCAGTACCATGTTTCCACTAGAATTATAAAGTTTCCACTGAAATTTGCTTCACATTTGTTTCCAGTGCCATCAGTTTTTACCACAAGGACAACAAATATGACTATTTATATATATATATATCTATATATCTATATATATATATATATATATAAAGTTTCTATAGCTGCAAATATATACTAATGTTTAGTCTTTGATGATTATTTGATAAATATAAATTCCAAAGGTTTTGATGTTTCAATACGTCAGTTTCAGTATCCAAACATATGCGAAAACACACTTTTACCTGCAAATGTTGTGTACTAATGCCTACATATAAACAATGAGACCATGCTGATCTCTCTACACGCATCCTCTAAGATAGAACTAAAGATTGTTAATATAATAATAAGAGAAAAGGTGTTCAAAATTACACAAATTAGTACCAAAAGTGCACATATTAGTACCATTTGTTGTACCATTTAGGTACCGCCCCAGTGACAGCGTTTGTACTTCTTTTCTGAAAATGTAAGTTTTCAAAATGTTCTAAGGTGGTTCTAAGTGTTTGCCAGGTTTGCTTGGGGTCTATTCACATTTCTTTCTAGGTGAGTCTATGGATTTTTTTTTCCCATTTTATTGTCCACCAGTGAAAATCATCTGATCACTTAGTAAAATACCAGCAAACCTCTCCTCAACAAGTGACACAACCTGATGAATCATTCATGTCTGCAGCTCAAACGGTGCTGGATGAGTTAAGGGTTTGTTCAAATGCATCAAAAGTGGCAAACACCACAAATTACAGGCTACGTGCAAGTGAACGCATCCTATCTGATGCCTACACATATGCCCTCGAAGACAGGCTGCAAGCACATAATTTTTATTAGAACAATAACAAGAGAACAATACAGAAAGACTGTGGCTGTCAAACACAGGATGGCAGTAATGAACCACACAATAGGTCAAGAGGTTGTATTTATTAAACACCTCCACAAGAGCCAGAAACTTAGATGAGCTGCAGCAATATAATGTGCTGTAGTCCACTACTGCCCTGATGAGATACATCTACCAACAAACACTATATCAAATCAATACAAATATAATAAAATAGGCTGAACCAACCAAAGCCAGTTTGCTGGTTGTATCTGGCCTCACAAGCTGGCCAGGTTTTAATGCTTTTAGATTTTTCAGCATATTTGGTCAGGGGAAATTATTAAACCCGCCAAGACCAGCATAACAGCTTTGGTATGCTTTAGTTGTTTATTATTTTATTTTTATAATTTGTTTTGACAGGGATTTCAGCAATGCATTTTCACAAAAAGCCAACCCTCTTAGGATAACCTCTACTGCAGTTTCATTTTTGGGTAAGGCTTCATAGGCAAGCATTAAAATAAATTGCTAAAAAATTAGTTGCATTTCCTAAACAACAATGTAACTCAGTGCTTAACCACCATTGCATGATTGCATCATTAACTAACTAGTCATGACTATTTCCAGAAATTTTAATAATTTTGTTGTACATCCATTGTTCAAACCACATTATTGGCTTTGGCAATATTGAACTGTAGTGGAACGTTAACTTCTGCAAATTAATCAAGAACATAATTTAATGAATGTCACAGTAACCAGAAACTATATTGGTAATGATAGAAATAACCCCATGTTGGTTAGATCAGTTTATGATACTGTTTCTGTACATGAAAATGAAATTCAAACAAGAATCTGATTTTCCCATGTTTTATTTTAACCCTGTAAAGCCTGACATATGACCTACTAATCCAAAAAAATATAATTTACATCAGGCTTTTATTGCTCAGTGATAGTATGATATATTGAGAATGTCAAGCTCATACTTGGGAATGGGAAAAACTGGGCCCAAACTGAGAAAAACATCCAATTTGGTGCAGATGCTGATATTTATTGGGCAACAAGTGATGGAATTCTGATGCTTGTAATGTAAATCAATGAGATTTAGCAGATACTTACATAAAATGAAAGAAATAACAGTAGTCACTCTATATCTCCAACAGTATGCCTTAAGATGATATCTAAATTATCTAAACATAATGCGATGCAATAAAATGCTGATTGAGAGATGAAGAATCAAACGTTCCTCAAAAAATCTGAGATGTTTTGGAGGCTTGGGACGATCAGTCCTCCACTGGGGAACAGTGAAAGTAAAACATTCCTCATAAGCCTGATGGTCATATTTGAGACTCACTGATCTTTAAAAAAGAAAAAAAAAAAAAAAAAAAAAAGTCTGGATAGTCAAGTAAAGCCAAGTTGCTTCAGTCAAGTAAGTGTTCATCTGCAAATATTACTTAAGTTATTCATACGTTTACTTTAGAAAAATCAGTAAAGATTTGACAGAAGGCATGCTGCAATACAAGTCTCGCACTACAGAAGGAGACCTTGGGGAGACAGACAGGTAAGTGTAATCTCTTTATTTACAGCTTGGTGCGGAGTGGAGAGATGCAGAGCAAACAGGTGAGAAACTCAAGAGTCTTTGAGAATGGCTGGACTTAGCTGAAGTTGATAACCGATCTTTGTATCTCTTTACAGGTCCGACGGATGATGCAGACAGCGAAGACAGGCGGGTAACAGGTGAGAGTCCAGGTAGGTGAGTCAGGTAAGGAGTAACAGCGTTTATTTTCCTCTTTGCAGGTTTGCAGGCTGGAGGGTGGGCGTCCAGGAGCTGTGGCAGGTAACTGACAGGTGAATAGGGCGATGCTTGCAGATTAGGACACCTCCCGTGCGGCGCAGACAGTTCAAGTGACCAGGGAGGTGCCAGCCACTCAGGGAGCCAGGGACGTTCAGCTCTCTGGGCTAAACTCGGGAACAGGGGCCCTCTCTGGGCTAAACTTCAGAACGCAAGCCTTCTCTCGACTCGGGTCAGGGGCTAGAGCCATCTCACGACTCGGGTCAGGGGCTAGAGCCATCTCACGACTCGGGTCAGGGGCTAGAGCCATCTCACGCCTCGGGTCAGGGGCTAGAGCTGATCTGGACCTGTGCTCTGAGATGGGTGTATGGTCTGAATGCGGTTCTCGTACGGGCTTTTGGACTGAAGGTAAACTTGGAGTTAACTCACTGGTACGAGTGGGCTTTGGTGCAGATTCAAGGGTTAGAGCGGGCTCTTTACTGAATTCTGGGGTCGGAACGGACTCTGAATTTGTTTGGACTGTAGTGGATTCTGGACTGAACTTGATGAAATGAGCGGACGGCCTGGATGGGACACTAAGAAAGGCTCAGGGATGGTGGCCATTTTGAAAACAGAATCCATACTGGTGGCCTTAACAGGTAATGCTTCCGGAACAGCAGCCATAATGTGTGATATCTGGCGATCAGAGGCCATAATGGGTGAGGACTGGTGGTTAGCGGCTCTGATAGGTGATGACTGAAGGTCATGATGGGTAATGACTGAAGGTCAGCGGCCCTGTTGCATGCAGACCCGGGACTGGCGGCCATGACAGGTGCTGATTTCACCGGAAGGCTGAGCGGTTTTTCGGGAGTGTACCGACTTAGTAGAAGGGCATATAGAACATATTGTTCCAACATGCAATTGGTCGTGTTCCAGGGCATTAGCGAATAAAATGGTTCATCCAAACCTATGTGAAAATGTCATCAGCTCCTCATCCTTCAAATTAGCAGCAGAGGCCAGCTCCAAGAATTCCTGGGCATATTCTGTTAGAGGTCGGCAATGTTGAGAAAGAGTATAGCTGGTCCGATAGAAGGAGGAGGGTATTCGTGATGTAAATCCGATCGTAGGGTCTGGTCTTCTGTCAAACTCCAGAAGGAGACAGACAAGTAAGTGTAATCTCTTTATTTATAGCTAGGTGTGGAGGGGAGAGATGCAGAGCAAACGGGTGAGAAACTCAAGAGTATTTGAGAATGGCTGGACTTAGCTCAGGTTGATAACCGATCTCTGTATCTCTTTACAGGTCCGACAGATGATGCACACAGCGAAGACAGGCGGGTAACAGGTGAGAGTCCAGGTAGGTGAGTCAGGTAAGGAGTGACAACATTTATTTTCCTCTTTGTAGGTTGGCAGGGACGAGATGTCAGGACGTGAGAATGCAGGTGAGTAGGAAAGGAATCAGGTATGGGTAAACCTTGACGAGACCACACAATAAAGGAGTGAAGGGCGACTGCTTATATGAGGTAGGTGATGAGGTGAATGGTGGCAGGTGTGTTGATTGGGGATCAGGTGCAGGTGTGAAGCAGGTGGGATGCTGGGAAATGGAGTCCTTACTGTTGTAAGGTGACTGAGCTGGTGACTGGCTGGTGATTGGGATGGTGACTAGGCTGGTGAACTTGTGACAACAAGTTTATGGTGACAATGGCATTTTAAGGTCCATCATTGTCATTTTTTGACATTTTTCTTAAGAGCCTTAAATACTCCAGCATAATAGAATAGAGAATAAGGCTCAGCTGGGGTCAGATTGACAAAAAAGCAGTTTTCAGCTATTTCAATGAATGCTTTGGATACAATGTTCAAAGTGTCATAGTTAGGAAACTCATCTTGCATTTACTTTTCCAATTGAGCACAACAAATTGACATTTATCTCGTCTTGCAGTGAGAGCTCTTACTGAGAAAAGTCAGTCCACATCTATGAATAGATCCCCAGAATTATTAGAAACAGAGATCTAGTTCTTACCAGCAGCCTTGCTCATGCTGTATATCAATGTTTATTATGAATTTTGTCTTATGTTGCAGACTTCTTCTAGTAATAACATTTTTATAAACCCCAACAAGATGAATAATTTCAATGGAACTTATTAAGTATTCAATTAACATTCACTTTTCACAATACAGATTGCTCCAAAGCAGCTTTACAGAAAAAAAAAAACATATCTCAGTGATGTAATTTAGCCCTAATTAACAGAAAATATATCATTAAATCAATAAAATGTATTTAATCTCCTTGGGCCCCATTGAGCAGCTACAGGTGACTGTCAAAATAATAGTATAAATCAATAGTATATAGATTGAACATACTACAAGTCATGTGTGTAATGATGCTACACTGTGAAAAAAAAAAAAAAAAAAATAAAAAAACTTATAGAAAAGCTAAAAAGTTATTTCTACCTGACTTATCACACACACAAATTTGGGGAAAGTGTTTGGGGTGATTGCAATGGCCAATTAAACATTTGTATATATTATAACTTATTTGTGTGCAGTAAGTGGTCGGAATTAATGCAAAATAGGTAAATAAAACTACATTGTTTTAAGAGCATTTATACAGCATACATATCCATAAATGTGCTGAGAGATGTTGAGAGATCATGTTGAATACACTGAAAAAAAAAAAAAACCTGGGTTACACTTTATTTTAAGTGTAATTTAAGTACATACTGTTAAGTTTAGGGTTTGGTTTAGGGTTAGTTGCGTGTAATTATGCATAGTTTATTATAATAAGGGCATGCAATGTGCAACAAGGAGACTGTAAAATAAAGTGTAACCAAAATTTAATGTCATATGTCAAACAGTTTACCATATGATATTAATTTACAAATAATCGACAAGTAACACAATGAACTAAACAAGACATTTTGAATTATAAAGACTGCAGTAGTATATTGCAAAATGTACTTCAATAATCTTCGAACAAATCATTTTTACATAGCAGAGAAAAGGAACATTCTCAAAAACTGATCTTCTCTGTCTGAAACCATGTCTGCAAAGTTTGTTTTGTCAATCAAAAAGCTCTCCAGCAGCCAAGATGACAATTACCAAGACACGTCAGACCTAGTTCTTAAAGACGTGTGGCTTGACTTCACATAAATTAGAGCCTTAATAAGATATCAACCAGAATGCATGAGCAGCCAACCTAATACCCGTCTGTTCACACTCAGCAGAATCTGGAGCTCTTGAATGCTTAATGCTGCTTTTGTGGAAGGATTGCCAACCCAGCAGAGAGGCTTTTCCCACACCTCCAGAAGCAAATCAAATACATGTAGGTGAACAAAATATGCAAGACATTAATACCAGAAGCGGCATGGTAACAACTTAAGTGCACGCCATCAGTCCCATCCAAAAGCTTGCGAAAGTATGCCACGGTGCCGTTCATCCTCCCAGGTGTTTTGGGGCTCCTTTATAATTCAGTTACTGCTGTAAGAACCTCTTATACAATAGACCCCCACGGACATGAACCAGGAGACTTTGACAGATGGAGAAAGACAGAATATCTCTCAGTTGGCCCTCTATTGGAGTCATCCTCATCTAAATTGCACATAATTGTCAGTTTTAAGTGCTCGATGCTGGCTGGATGCTCGCGTACGAGTTGCATGCCAAAGTAAAAGGGGTTTGGGATATAAAACACTTGTTAGTTTTCATGTTTGCTTAATGTTACCTGTCACTACGGTGCTAGACGACTTTTACATTCCATCTCCAGGAATTGTTGAAGCTACTCAAAATTATGCATTATATTAAAGGAGCAATATGTAATCTTGTAAACTAGCGGTTTAAATGGGTACTGCAATTCACTTTTGCCTCAGTAAACTCCTAATTACTGGTAGATGTTCAGTTATAGAATATGATTATGCAAAATATGTGATTTATAAGTACTAAGAAACAGCCAATATGCTTGTAATGAGCATGCTAATGAGCAGCTAGTTAATAGTGAGAACTGGTCCCTATACTAAAGTGTTATTTGCGCAACTGACAATGTTAAGCAACAAGCCTTACACTGTAAGTTATATTATCTGCTTTTTACTATGCCTCTGTTCATGGAACTTTTCAGATGGATGGGGGAGGCATTTTAGGCTGGGTAGAACCTGCCCAGCAGGCACAGGACGTCAATATAACGTCAGATTGGCACTGGACATGACGTCGGACAGACGTTGCATTTTACTTATGTAAATCAGGTTGCCGTCAGTAGTTGGTACCAATTTGACGTTGACTTAATGTTGGATTTTGGATACACAACCTAAAAACAACAAATATCATTAGACATCAAATTAACATTGACATTAGATTTGAAGTTAGATTGAATTGACATTGAATTTTGGTCACCCAACGTCGCAAACAAAATTTAACCAAATATCTTATGATGTTGTGTGACCGCTAGATGTGATCTCTGACCCAGTTCTTTGCTCACTTCCATGGCTGCAATGCACTGTTTTTCGCCAACTGGCAACAATGGGCGCTGAAATACTATTTGGTAAATTGGCAGTAGGCGGAGTCACAAAGACCAAAACAAAAACAGACATGTCAACATGGAACGTGCATTTCAAAGTAGAATAACTGGCTGTAGAATTGCTAAGTGTGAAAACTTAATCTGTTTCCTAAATATCTGCAAATGCATTATAGTATTTTTTTTTTGTTTGTTTTTTTATGCTTTAGTAAAGTAAAAAAAAAATGCATATAGCACCTTTAAAACAAAATTGACAAGTTATCTTTCTCTCTACACCTGCAGGCTTTATTCAAGCATAAGCATGTCTGCTCTGAAGAATGGCTATACGTGTTTGTTTTTTTGAATATTTATCTCATTAAATAAAGAGAAGCGTGACAGTCACACACACAGACTGCTCTGCCAGCCCATTACTTAAAGTAACAAGAGTTCAGGAGCCCAAGCCAAACAACAATGCCAGCGGAAATGCATTATTTTCTCTTGTTTTGTTTTTTTCCGTTGCCTTCCACTGAGAAGTGGTGAATGGGCTGAATACCCACAGCAACGAGAAGAGGACACAACACTAAAATCTTTGGCAAGAGTAACTGGCAGCGGCTCCACGGCTGAGGACGACTGCCCATGTGCCTCTGGTTGTTGAGTTATAGGAGCATAACTGGGCCGAAGGGCTGCAGCCACTCTGTCCAGTGCTGAGGGCTGCCAGGAAAATATTGACTTTCAGACCAGAATGAATAAGGAAACGACTCAATGATGGTTGTTTAAAATAAGTGAGGGTTTTATAATTGACTTATATTGCTTTTATAGGCTATTGTTATATATCGCTGTTAAACTCTAATATATTTTAATATAACAGTTACATTCATTAAATTTAATGGTACCACTTTACAGTAGGTGTCTTTAAATACTATGTACCTAAAAAAAAAAAAATGTTATGTACAATGTACCTATTGTGTTCCAATTGTGTTCAAAACTTTCACTTCTATTGAAGTGGGATACAGATAGGTTAGGGCCAGGTTTGGTGGTCTGGTTTGGTTTAGGGTTTAATATTGTTATAATAGATGTAACTACAGAAATTAATTAATGACGTAATTATAGGATGGTATTTTCAATATAAAAACATGTACACAATGAGTGCATTGTATTAAATTATTAATTTAAATGTAACTACATAAAGGACACTTAATATAAAGTGGGTCTAATTTTATAGTTGACGCAAATTAATAGCAACATTATTATGTAACAATATTGTGGGACCCAAGTAATATCAACATCAAAAAAATAAAAATAAATAAAAATTTTATATATATATATATATAGTGGGGTCAGTAAGATCTTTACTGACAATTTTGATCAATATACATATGAATATACATAAAACAGAATTTTATTCAGCAAGGATTAATTAAAAGTGACAGTAAATACATATATAATGTTACTGTTACGGCGTGAGCAGAGGAAACATGCAGATCCATATGCAAGATTTTATTTGTAGACATGGTCAGAAACAGGCAGGTTCTAACACCAGCAAACATATATAGCACAGGCAAGACACAAGAGAAGTCCGGTAAACAGGCGTGGGTCAATCAACAGCGAATGTAATCCAGAGGGCGAGGCAGATGGGTAATCCAGGCAAACAGACGATAATCCAGGCGAGGTACATCCAGAGTCCGAAACGACAATACAAAGAGGTAATCCAAGACAGGCAATAATTCCAGGGTAGGCAACAGACAGACAGGACAAGATAAACAGACTAGAATACAGACTCAGTTAACTAGACTATGAACGAGACTAAACTAAAATCAGGAAACTTGGAATGGCTCTGTAATGTAGCTATCGCTTGAAGAGTGATGAACGCAATACAATACTCAGCCGTGAGGAAGAAGAAGTCCATGGTTTATGTAGGGTGTTTGATTGGTGACAGCTGTGTGTGTAATCAGTGCAATGGATGATGGGAAATGTAGTCCGAGGTGACATGCAACAGTTTTTGTGGTGTGAGAGTCAATGTAATTGGAAGGCAAGATCTGGTGGCGAACAGACGGAAAACCAAGGACCGGATTCGTGACCGCAACATTACATGCTGAGAGTGCATTGCTGGGTGCAACCATAGTGCAAGGAGCTGAAGCGAGCGCTGCCGCCTCGGGAGGTTCTGCAGCATCAGCCGCCACCTCTGGAGACATCATAGTGGGCGCCGCTGTTTCTAAAGTTTCAGTGGTGGTGAATGCAGCCCAAATACACCATAAGGCGATCCCCATTGTGGGAAGCGCTACAGACAGGGAAATCAGTTCAAAAGCAGGAAGGCTTAAGAGCACTGGTTTAGGGATACCAGCTGCACGTGCTGACACCAGTGGTGGATCCTCCATGCTGGATGCCAGTCTGGGATACTGAAGAAGTGACCTCGAAGATCTGGATGCAACAGACAGGAAGTGACAGGACTCTGGACGAACAGACGATACGTGACAAGACTCTGGACGATCAGCTGTGACTTGACGAGACTCTGGACGATCAGCTGTGACGTGAC
>NW_015536624.1:4485596-4486597 GCF_001515605.1 Sinocyclocheilus anshuiensis | reverse complement strand
GGACGATCAGCTGTGATGTGACGAGACTCTGGACGATCAGCTGTGACGTGACGAGACTCTGGACAATCAGCTGTGACGTGACGAGACTCATGAAGGTCAGCAGTGACTTGACTTGACTCAGGGATAGCAGCAGTGACATAACAGAGCGTTGTTGTGGCTGCCACTTTTCGAACGGGCTCAGCTGTCGCCGCCATTATGTGAGTGCGCTCTGGTGCGGCTGCCATTTCACGAGCGGGTTGAATCACTGGAGTAGCGATCAGTAAACTTGAATGTCTCGGAGCTTGTGGCTGACTACATTTCGCGGCCGCCATTACCGGTACGGACACGATGTCCCATTCCTCCTCTGTGACACCCACAGTAAATAAAGAGCCAACAGACACCAAAGCATAATCCATAAGGTCCCCTAAACTACAGTTATATTCCCCTCCAGGTAACCATAATTTCGTGGGTTCATTCAGTCCAAAACGGAACAAGTCCTTAAACAAAACTTCATCAAACAGAGGAACTTGATATGATAACTCACAGAACCGGTGAACATATTCCTCAATAGAAAGGCCTCCTTGCCGAAGATGTAGTAGCTGGTTGACTGGGTCCATACCTGGCTAGAGTCCTTTAGAAAAGGCGCTGGATCTTCGTGGGGCCGAGTATTCTGTTATGGAGTGAGCAGAGGAAACGTGTGGATCCATATGCAAGAATTTATTTGAAGACATGGTCAGAAACAGGCAGGGTCTAACACCAGCAAACAGATATAGTACAGGCAAGACACAAGAGAAGTCCGGTAAACAGGCGTGGGTCAATCAACAGCGAACGTAATCCAGAGGGCGAGACAAATGGGTAATCCAGGCAGACAGATGATAATCCAGGCGAGGTACATCCAGAGTCCGAAACGGCAATACAAAGAGGTAATCCAAGACAGACTATAATAATAATAATAATAATAATAATTCATTACATTTATATAGCGCTTTTCTAGGCACTCAAAGCGCTTTACATTGTCAGGG
>NW_015536624.1:4484713-4485557 GCF_001515605.1 Sinocyclocheilus anshuiensis | reverse complement strand
ATCCACCTGGATGATGCGACGGCAGCCATAGTGCGCCAGAACGCCCACCACACACCAGCTTATTGGTGGAGAGGAGACAGTGTGATGAAGCCAATCAGTAGATATGGGGATTGTTAGGAGGCCATGATGATCAGAAGCCAATGGGCAAATTTGGCCAGGATGCCGAGGTCACACGCTGCTGGTAATTCCAGGGCAGGCAACAGACAGACAGGACGAGATAAACAGACTAGAATACAGACTCAGGTAACTAAACTATGAACAAGACTAAACTAGAATCAGGAAACTCGGAATGGCTCCGTAATGTAGCGATCGCTTGAAGAGTGATAAACGCAATACAATACTCGGCCGTGAGGAAGAGGAAGTCCATGATTTATGTAGGATGTTTGACTGGTGACAGCTGTGTGTGTAATCAGTGCAATGGATGATGGTAAATGTAGGTCGGGGTGACATGCAACAGTTTGTGTGGTGAGAGAGTCAATGTAATTGGAAGGCAACATCTGGTGGCGAGCAGACGGAAAACCACTGACCGGATTCGTGACAGATACAAAATATATGCTGTTATTTTGAACTTTTTATTCTTCAAAGAACTTCGAACTGCGTCCTCTAGGGGTCGCTATGGGGAACGCCTCGTTGTGACCCGTGTCTGAAGCATACATTGAAAAAACACACAAACAACACGTTGGCCGGCGACAGCCATGACGTCACTACCGGTGCGACTATAGTATAAATAGGCACCGGGAGAACACATTATCCACTTCTTCGTCTGAAGAAACCTAGAGGACGCAGTGTCTCGTTCCCTACTCAGGGAACCATGGTTACATAAGTAACCTGAGACGTTCCCTTT
>NW_015536624.1:4473635-4484680 GCF_001515605.1 Sinocyclocheilus anshuiensis | reverse complement strand
GACGAGGCATGCCCCATAGCGACCCCTAGAGGACGCAGTTCGAAGTTCCCATGAAAGGGAACACTTATTTTAAAATAGTATTTCATTTTTTTTTACAGTGTTTGTGATCAAATAAGCACAGCCTTGGTGAGCAGAGGAGACTTCTTTCAAAAACATTTTTCAATTTTTTTATTATTATTATTATTATTATTATTATTATTATTATTATTACTATTTTTAATGGTAACAAATTAGATTAGAGAACACATAGTCACTATTAGTTGTTGTAGTATTTATGTTTAGGTATTTGATAAGGTTGAGCGATCTAAAATATTGTCTTACATTAACATGTGCTTTATAAGTACAAATAAACAGTCAATATGCTAGTAATATGCATGCTAACAAGCAACTAGTTACCTAAAGTGTTACCAAAAAATGTTACTGACCCCACATTTTGACTTGTAGTGTATGAATTGTGAGAATTTACAGTATGTCTTTATATGCCTATAGGAAAATCAACTGCAAACATACTGCATGTAACAAATGCATAAATACTTTATGAGTGCAGCGGGCAGTCTGCACATGTTTGCACTCTCAGTTTCACAGTCTACTGAGTCTCAGTCTCAGTCCTTCACAGCACCAGACTTTGAAAGAACAAAGTTTAGTTTGAAGAGTTCACCAGAGATATCAGCAAATTTCAGAGCCTGCTGCATTTCAACATATGGTAAATACATATTGTGAGCTGTATATCAATGTATGAGTAAACATATGGTGGATCATAATTATATTGTTTAGGTTTTTAAATAAATATTTGTGCTGTCAAATGATTAATCGTGATTAATCGCATACAGAATAAAAGTTTTTTTGTTTGTATAAAATAGGCATGTGTTCTATGTATTTTTATTATGTATATATAAATACACACATAAAGTATATATTTTGAAAATATTTACATGTATTTACATGTCTATATTTATATTCATGTAATTTATATTATTAATAAATATATTTAATATATAAGCATAACATATTTTTCTGAAATATATACATGCATGTGTGTCTATTTATATGTATAATAAATATACACAGCACACATACATACAGTATATTATGTAAAAAAAAAAATAAAATAAAAATATTTTGGATGCGATTAATCGTTTGACAGCACTAATAAATATATAATAAATTTTGATGAGTAATTTAAAATCACATTTATTTGAAACAAACGATGATAGATAGATAGATTGTAAATTATATATATATATATATATATATATATATATATATACTGTATATAAATTATAACTACTTATTCTAGAACACATTATTACTACATCTGTCTGACTTTGTGTAATATGGCTGCTGCAAGAACTCCATCATCACATGCAAGAGCAAACTGCTGCTCTCTATCTTGAGTAGCACAGACCTTTGAATGAGTTAAGAACTTCTTAGACACTGACTAGACTCGAAATGTGTTATTAAAAGGATCTTTCTAAAGGATTTTTTGCACTGCCTACTGAAAGCACAATTAAATTGCCCAATGAATACATTTTGTGCATACCCAAGATATGTGAATGTATTGTTTGTATAATGTAATGTTACTTGTAATCACCAGTTATTGTTTATGTCCCACCCATATTTTTTGCAAAGCACCATGGGATATCACAATTAAAGCATAAAGAGTGGCACATTTAAATTATAAGTAAATTTAATTATTATTATAATATTATTATTATAATAATTATTAGTCTTTTGATAATTTAAGCAATATAAATTTACTAACCTAGTTGTTTTTCTTGGGCAATTCTGAATCCTATGGAGCCCCTAAAGGGATATGGTGATGGGAAAAACTTGAGATGGGAGGAAAAATTACATTTCAGTGCTTTTACTTTAGCAATTTTTGAGTTCCACCGAGAAATGTTACCTTCACTCACAAAATGTTTGCATTCTCTGCGAGTGAACACAAAGTTTCTCAGAGAACACTAAAGTTTTGTGACCAAACACAAAAAAGCCTCTTTGAGAAATACAAACCAAACAGCAGGACTTGCTCTGAACAGGGTTTCTTCACTACTGAGCAGGGAATAGGAAACTGAAAACCATGAAACCAGGACTGCTGTTACAGCTGGAGAAAAAAAAATGGACTGACTGGCCAGTTTTTGTCTGAAAATGTTAAAATGTGTGTTACTCTGTATTAACTATTTATTATATATTATGCTATACATTTGCATAATTAACATCAGCATGGAGTACCTGTTGCTTGTGTGATATTGCTTACAGTTTATTCTGTGCAAATATTTTATTTTACTCTATTTATTTGATGTTACAGAATATTAACTTTTTTTAAGCAGTATGCCAGTATCATATGCATAGTCTACCTCATTAATCTAAAATAATCACTGCAGGGTTCACAGCTAGATTGCCCTGTCCTGGTTTGCTGATGGCAATTGCCCACTTACCTACTATTTTGACAGCATCTAATTGGTATTGTGGCGATATTCTGAACTGAAATAAAAGGAAATGCTGGTTCTTTTTCAAAAGTACCAACATATAATAGCATGTAGTATAATGCAGCTGGTATAATTCAGAGGTAACTTGATTCCTTTACATTCTCCGGGGAAACATTTTGATGCAACACATATCACAGACACAGAGTTTATTGCATCATAAAGGGTAATGAGTGTCTGCCAGCCCTCAAGGGCTCTGCACACTGACTGTGGTAGTATTAAATAAAATAACAATCTTAAGGACAAGGCAGTTACGTGCACATTGATCACCAGTCCCCATTTCAAGACAGGGACAATGTTGTTTTTTAATCTGCTCTCATGTAATAACAGCTCGCTCCATCTGAGAGGAATTCTCCCAGAGTGAAATGGCTTGAGCGCCTGTCTCCGAAGCCTCCGAAATTGTCTTCTACCTCAGGGCTCTGAGATTGGGTCACGCCGGTGCCTCTAAAGACATGTTCATCGTTCTGTTATACACCTCAACCTCTAACATAACATGCCTGAGAATGTTATGGTGCAGGAAGAGCAATTGCTTGTAATGAAGGTACACAAAAACTGAAGGGAGAAAGATATTTGATTTGTATGGGTATTTACTTGTGTGCATTAAATGTAATCTATTTAAAACATTGTAATTACTGTAATTATGTGCAATGCTGGTGCTGAGATTGTAGTTTATAATTTGTTTTTTCTTTTAGGGGGTATTTATGGATCTGTTGTCAGGATTTTCTTAATGAGGTTCTTCATGAACTGTTCATTAAAGGAACAGTTCATCCAAAAATTAAACATGCTGAAAATGTGCTCAGGCCATTTAAGATGTTAATGAGTTTGTTTCTTCATCTGAGCAGATTTGGGGAAATGTAGCATTCCATCACTTGCTCAGTAATCAGTAATCCAAACCAATTAACATCTTAAGAAGCCCAAAACTATGTGTTGTCCTTGCTCTTGTAATGTTATATATATATAACACTGAAGACAGTAAAACACCAACACCTTTTATTATGAATATAGGGATAGGGCAGATACTTGATGATGAAAAACTTATTTCTGTGCAGTTCCTTGCACAATACTATGTAATGAGATCAAAACACTTTTATAATAGTGTATGATTTGTAAACTAATACATTTTGATGTTTACATCACATAACCGGCTCTGTACATATGGCTTTTCTGAGGTAGTAAACATGCTCGGTAGCGCACCCGGTACAAAATTTCACTTGTGAGGTGAAGCACTCGTGTACGAGTCCCATGAAACACCAGTCCCGATAAAAGAGCGCAAAGACATGTAGAAGCAAGAAAAAATGGTATAGTTTTTATCTCATGTTTCTTTTGTTAACTTATCAGTTAGGTTTAGTGTAGGAACTACATTATTCAGATGCAGTAGAGCATTAACCTTTTAGTACCACTCACCGGATGTTTCATTTCTGAACTTCCACGATATGTACAACAATCAACATAAAACGTTGCCTGGTTCACATTGCAATCATCAGGTTTGAATATTTATTTATTTGGTCAATATTTATTATAATATTTTGAATATTGAATAATGTGCTTTTAGTACCACTCACTGAATATTTCACTTTGAAAATGCTAAAAAACGTGCAAGAATACGTAATATCGTTTCCACAAAAATGTTGCCACAAACATGTTCAGTGAGCCTGGTTTGGCAAATAAACAATGACATATTCCCCATGTCTCTATATTGTGACCCTAGCCTCTCTAAAACAAAGAAATCAATTAGTGCTGTATTTAGGCTAATGGCCAGACGCATTGAGCTTGGTGAATTAGGAGATAGACACTCTCACAAGCTCTTTCGCAGTCTCTCCGGTGGTGTTGGAGCTGCTATATTTGGACGTCCCCACTTCAGTTGACCTCATTCAGTGTAGAGGCTCTCGAAGCCAGAGCGACTGCTGGGATGTCCTTTCCTGGCCCACGCTCAGCCACCACCATCATCATCATCACCTCTTACAGAGCAGATCATGATGAACACTGCTATCTGTTAATTCCCAAACTGATGAAAATAAATATTTAGTGGCTCATCATTTACACTGATATCACACAACACACAATGTCATCAGGAGAAATGAAGTGCAATAAGCGATTTGGGTGATTTTGGGAAACAAGGACATGCAAATGGATGCATTGTGCATCACTTACAGTGGCAAAATTAATAAAAGCAGATAGCTGTAAATGAGCACTGCGATATTAGTAGGGGGCTTTATGAGGTTGGAAGCAGTGTTTTTTCCAACCTCATAAAGTGTTTTTTTACCGGCACATAGACTTCATTTTGGCCTTCAGCAGCAGGTGTGCCAATGCAGGAACTGGAACTTACTACAGCTGCACATGCCAGGAGGGTCTCAAAGGTAAATTACATTACAAAGTAAGCTATTAAATCAACTGTTGGATTTGCTCTCGCCAAAGCTGTACAGAGAAATAAACGTTTCTGCCTGGCATGTGATTTATTTTTCCCCATATCTTTTGTTCAATCCAGAGAGGAAAACAAATTAAAATTGTTTTCGTACAAAAATGTGCTTGCCGGTTCAGTACTTGCTGGTACAATGGCAAGATGTTTCGGGTGGTTGCCACGAGACCTGTTGTCCTTGGAAAAATAAGTGTCCTTAACTTTATTGAATGTGCACTTTAAATCTTAAAAGTACATTTATTAAAAAAAGCTAAAAAAAATAAAAAATACTTGTAAATAATGTAATATTAATGATCTAAAAGGCCACTTAAAGAGAGTACATTTTAATGACTGTTTCTTAACACACTTAAGCACACTTTTAAAAAGTGCAATTTGTGGTCGTGTTAAACTTAAAATATATTTTAAATCATGTTTTAATAATATTTTGTCTGCTTTAAATAAGTACTTTTTTTGATGTGTTGACTAACATATTAAAGCACATGTAAAGCGCTTGGTTTATAGCTTTAACTGTAGCGTTATTTGATATTGTATTTAATTACAGTTATATTTGAATGTACTAAATTACATTACAAGTGTGTAATTGCAAATATATTTAAATTCTTGACACAAGTTTCAATAGATACTGAAGATTAAAATATGACAATACAAGTATATTCTAGTTTATCACAAATGCTCTAGTACATTCAGCAGTACACTTTCTATTTCAAGACAAGTAATTATCAAAGTAATTATGAAATGAAATGTAAATATGTACTTAAGTCCTACTTAAGTGAGTCAAACAAAATAATAATAATAATATAAATAAATAATTAAATACAATAAAAAAGCTACTAATGGTAGTTAATGAAATTATAACTAATCCTTGAATGCAAAAAGTATGAGCAATAGTAGTATAAGATAAATGCTTTAGCAATTAGTTTTAGCATTTTTTATTTTATTTTTTTTTTCAAAGGAGCAACATAATGACTGTGAAATTGCTCACTTACACATGCAAACATTAACCATAAGGGTCTGCAACTTTGGTAGAAAGTGATAAATCAGCTTTCCCTGTATGAGCCAAAATGTCTTGAGAAAAATAAAGTCTGCAATCTTATCTGGATTGCCACGCTTATAGTCCGTTTAGAAGATTTTCTCAGGTGCTGTCATGCATATTAGTTTCACCACAGACAAATTTGCCACTCTCGATTGAGCTAGCATCGTCTCTCAGCTCGCCATCGCGTTTGTCCAGCGCCAGTCAGTGGTGTAACTCTATAAATGTCCAACTTTGATTAATAAAACATGGCTGGTTGCAGTTGATCTGCATGGGGCACCTTTGATCCGCATCTCTGATGTGATGCAGTAAGAATCGGCCCTCACTGGCGGCGATGACGCAAACCTCTGTGCCTGGCATGCCAAATAAAGTTCCAGATGTGTCAATTATTCATCCTTGTATCTGCCCGCAGCGGCCCCACGGATCCACAATCTCTGAATGTGAATAGCGGCTGGAATGGAGGTTACTCAGAGGTAGAGACATTGAGAATTGTGAGGCTAGATTATGTGATTCATCACAACTGCTTTATGAAGCACATTTGCAACACTGCAAAAATATTTTCTTGACCATTATTTTTTTATTTAAAATATAAATCTATCTATCCATCCATTTATATACCCTTATTAAAATTAACAGAATTAGCTTTATTGCCAGGTATGTTTACACATACGAGGAATTTGTTTTCGTGACAGAAGCTTCCACAGTGTAACAGAATGACAGTGACAAAACAAAAAACACAGATAATAAAAAATAAATAAAAAATAGAACAAGTAAATAAGGAATAAAAATATACAAATCGACAATTGTATGTACAGGTATATAACAATAGACAGTTGTATGTACAGGTATATTATGTGCAAATTGAAGTTTTTTTTTTTTTTTTTTTCTTTGGCCTGTTGATTACCATTTGCATTATGGTAGTTTTACTACAAATGCCATTGTTAAACTATGGTTGTGTGTGTGTGTGTGTTTGTGTATGTGTATGTGTAGTAAAACCAAGGTTAATTTTCATAAGGGTAGTTTTTAGGTAATCTACCAGTAAGGAAATAACTTAAACTTAAAGCAATATTTCAAGACCATGCATTTACTTGTCGATTTTTTTTTTCTTCTTACAAACAAATCTCCAAATAATTTTCTGTCCTAGCAAGTTTATCCCAGTCAATGGATCATGTTTTTCAGTGCACAGATTTTTCCCTTTTTGCCGATTCGCAGGTGCACCTCACAGCTGTACAGGCCAGAGCAGGGCTTTTATTAGAACTGCAAAGTTAGCTAACGTAGTTGACTACATTAATCCAGGGGTTATATGATTTGGGTTTAAGATTTTACTGTAACTTGCTACAAGGGTGAAGACAGACAGATAAATTAGTGTTGACGGTCCCACTTTATATTAAGTGGCCTTAACTAATATGTACTTACATCAAAAAAATAAGTACAATGTACTTATTGTATTCATATTGTATTGCAAAACAATTGTGTTAGGGACAGGTTTGGTGGTATGGGTAGGTTTAAGGGTTGGTTAAGGTGTAATGGATGGGTCAAAAGTGGTGTGTGTAATAACAGAAATTAATTACAAATTTAATTACATGCAGGTATTTTTTTACCATGCAAGTACAATGTAAAAAAAAAAAAAAAAAAAGTATGTACACAATATGCATTGTACCAAATTATTGATTTAAATGTAAGCATATAGTAGTTAAGGCCGCTTAATATAAAGTAGGACCATGTTGTCAAAGTGTCAGGTTTGTCTCATCATGTGTTACTCAGCTGGGCTTCATCGCTGGGTCTGTTCTCTTGGACACACACTCCGGTCATGAGATTGGATTTGGTCCAGAAATGAAGGGCAATGATTATTTGAGGAGAAGCTCATGCTCATGTTAGAGTTGCCCATGGACTGCAGTTTTTTAGTCAGGCAGATAACAGCAGTCATGGCAGAAGCTGTTATGGTGTAGCTGCCCTGCTGTGAAGCTCATTTACATAGTTTAAAGTACACAGACAAAGAAGTGTGTTTGGCTCATGCATTATTCCTTTAGCAAACCTCTTTCAAATGATCACAAGCATTGTGCTGAACACACTGATTCCAAACATGATAAGAAATGGTTGAACTATGCATTCATTTTTTTCTATTAATAGGTCAGCTCTCATGGACTGTTGTGTTAACAGTCAATTTACATTAACAAAAACTACATGTGGTGCATTTTGGTTTAATAATAAAGGGGTCATATGATGTTGCTAAAAATAACAGACGTAGATATGTGGGAGCGTGTTAGAACGAACCGTTTTAGGTAGGCGTCGCTGACTCTTAACTTTTATAAAGAATATCTCTTTGGATTTGAGACTTTAGTCTTTGCAACTTTACAGATCTTCTTTATGCACCAAGAGCTTGTAACACTCCAAAGAGAAAGGAAAAATTGAAATTGCATCTTATGACCCCTTTAAGTTTTCCAAACATAGTTATGGATATATGTTTGTGGCCTCGATTTGTTTATCCACTGCTGGTGCATCCAGTGATTCTAAGGATATTTTTTATGGCCCAATTTTAGTGCTTAGGGACAACCTCTAGTCCTATTTGTGTAATTTGACAAATTATGAATGGTTAAACTGGAACTTTCTGACAATCATGGCGATATTTTTATAAAATGATGCTTTCATTGAGTCTTCTTTGGCTTCTTCACACAACATTTGGCTTCTTGTGTCACATTTTATCTCCAGCTTTTCATTAACATTATTGCTTAGCACAAGTCTAATTGTTAGCCTTGATGAACATGTTTATATTTTACACAGTATAAAATATAGACAGTATAAGCATTGTTAGAAATAAATAATTATATAAATCCGTTCATCCATTTTCCATACAACTGAAATTGTTTGTGTCAAAATATTTGTATGATTTTCAGATATTACGTTCCAACTTCATTTTAATAGAAATAAACAGCTGCATTCTAACATTATATTGGAAGAAATGCTATACAAACCAATATGCATTATGATTTTAACTAGTGGCCTGTCTGCTCTTCTTCCTCAGCTTGCAAATTTTGTTATAACCATCAGCAGTTCTCAGTGGATATTCAGGGCTTAACCTAGACCTCTGTGGAGTCATAATTTGATTAAATACTAAAACATTATTAACTTTTAAATACATTTTAAAATTTTGCATCTGCAGGGTATAATTTTTACAAAGTAAATCTTTCACTTTTTTTTGCTGTAGATAAAACTATAAAGGCCCCACTTACTGTCTGTACCATGTTACTGAGTGTTTTTAGACTATTTAAATGAGAGCTTCTGATATTGATATAGTTTCTGGATTTACTAGAGTTTGCAAAGCTCACAGCATTGTGTTTTAAAAATCTTTAAATAAAAAAAATCTGTGAGTGCTTAGGTTCATCAGAGCATAACTGTATATTCTTCGTTCTTATTATAGTCTGTGAAATATTTGTTGCCATTTGGATGGAGCATAACTCTCACCCAAAAGTCATGTACTGTAGTTTATTTAGCATTCTCTGCAGAAAAGAAGACCCTACAATCAACATGAGTGCTACTAAATACACTATGATAAACTTTGATGGACACCATTTGGTCTGATTTACAGATCAGATTGACAGCTGACATGAAAACATGAGAAAGAAAACATTTTCCCACCCATGGATATAACAAACAAACAAAAAAAAAGTTCCCTTCAAGAACCCATGTAATTTAGCTACATGTCTGTTTGTAATGTAAACAAACTAGAGTTAAAAAATAAAATAAAAAAAAATCGGTGAACATTTCCTTACTTTATTTTCCCATATTCTCACGTGCAAACCTGACCTTGCAAACCCTTGCAGAATGCTTAGCCAGCTCCACCGCTGACTCACCCGTGCTCATTACAGCAATGCTGATGTGCAATCAAACAGTTAACAAAAGGTCATGGCTGCCATTGAAGGGAACAACCTCCCATACAGAAAAGATGCTACCCTGCCAGGAAGCAAATGCTTCTGCGGATAAATGAGCTAGCCACAGACCTTTAGTGAAGAGACACGCTCTCGTGTTCTTAGAAGAAGTGGACGCCAGCCTTCATGGCTTTCCTTGGACTGAGCATTCGTTACAAATGTCAGCATGATTGATCTACGGTTCCTTTGGCTGTAGAACTCAGCCCAGTGAGAATTTCAGCATATGACCACATTGATAGCATTAAACACATAAAATAGATAGTTTAAGTTTGATGGATAAAACATCTTACATGCATGTTAAATTCTAGCACTTTATAGCAGCAATGTGATTTACAATGCTAAATAATATTGTTTATTATTTATATATATTGTGTAATCACAAAAATCACACAGGCCTAGAAATAGAAAAGAGAAACTTGCTTTGGCAAGTAGAATGGTTATTAATTTAGAAACAGCAAAGGTTTTGCACATGAAGGTTATTATACCATCTAATTACTGTCAGAATAAAAAATAAAATATTCACACTGGACTGTTTTTCTTTCTTTTTTTTTGGTAACTTCATACTAAAATCTTTGATGGATGATAATTATTCAAAGGGTTGTAAATGTTGGATTGTGAATCGTGAATGGATTACATCATGTCACATTCCTATGTCAACAGCAAGAAATCCTTCAGTCATTTAATTTATCATGGCCATAACCATGTTTTGAACATTGGAGCTGATGTTGCCGCAAATGTAATTATAGAATTAAAGGATTCAAGAGGAATTAAAGGGATAGGTCACTCAAAATTAAAAAAAAAAAAAAAAAAAAAAGTCTGTCCTTAATTACTCAGCCTCATGACGTTCCAAACCCGCAAGACCTTCACTTCTCTTCGGCAACATAAATTAAGAATTATTTTTTTTATAAATCCGAGAGCTCTCTGATCCTGCACAGACAGCAACACAACTGCCATGTTCAAGGCCCAGAAAAGTAGTAATGATATCGTTAAAATAGTCCATGTGACATCAATGGTTTTATGAAGCTACAAGAATATTAGAAGGGTTTGGTTCCAAAACACTATAAATCCATTTAGATTAATTTGAGTAAAAATGTGTTTTCTTTACCAAGAAAGTGGCAAGATGAAAACCACTATTTTCTGTTTCAAACTTTCACATAGCATCTTTAGGTTATAATAACATAAAAAATTCA
>NW_015536624.1:4461555-4473622 GCF_001515605.1 Sinocyclocheilus anshuiensis | reverse complement strand
AAAGTAAGTTGATCCACATATGACAGCCTCTGAACTTGGTCAATACTAATCTTATTAATAGCTTACGTTTCTTCCCCACTGCAGAAACCACCACAGGTTCATCAATGCCATCAAAATTGTTCATTTTTTTAGGGATGCACGATAAATCGCATGCGATTGTCATGCGCATCTCGTCAGTAAAGCCGGTTCTGTGATTAGTAGTAAATCTCTATCGCGTGCTTTCAGAAGGAGCAGCATTTAATACACAGAGCCGTAGATCACTGACAAGCTACGCAACATCGCATTCATAATCAAAGGCGATTCATCTGCGATTATGAACGCGATATTGCATAGCTTGTCAGTAACTGTTTACAATGCGTGGAATGGTGCGCTGTGATTGGTTGAGCGGCTGTATCGCATTCTGCAGAGAAGGGAGACTGGCGTTTGTCGCGGTTTAGAAAGATAGGGGGGAAACATGACAGAATAACACGGCGGATATTGCATTTTATGTCAAATTAAAAATTGACTTTTCAATACCGACCAGATACAATACTGATTTTGGCGGGAACTAATAAAAAAAAAAAAAGGTGTTTATTGTGTTTTGGAACCAAACTCTTTTTTTTTTTTTTTTTTTGCGCAAAGAAAACTAAAATAATGACTTTATTCAACATATTTCTTCTCTTCTGTGTCTTGTGTTAAAAACAGGATGAGAAAAACGTTTTTTTTTTAAATTCTTTTTAACCATGTTCTGCGTCTGTGCAGAAATTACACACTTCATATTTAGAGATAAACACATGCTAAATGGTTCCAATCCACCAAGTTCCAATAGTTAATCAGTGAATAGACTCCCTAAATGCAACCAAACGCATGGCAACAGCTCCACAACAACATACTAAATTTAGCTATAATTTGTTCCTCCAGCACCTTCACAGCACCCATAATGGCCCTCACTTGAACAGACGTCCTCCAATGATTTTGTCTCTCTCATAGAGATGCTTTGATATGTGATTATGAAAGTGCATTGGATTAGTAAAATCTTTTTATTGAACAGCAGAGCTGCAGGGAGCACAGAGGCTCTGTGGAGAGGAGCTCCGCATTAGTGGACGTAATGCAGCTTCATGCTGCACACTCAGCTGATATAAATGGAAGTGCTGGTCATTACGGCCCACCATCAGACAGGCACCTGTTAAAAGGCCACAGCACAGAGCAGGATTAACCCATGTGTGTTCAACTTGGTTCAAGCTTTCTGTAAGGAATAGGTTTCTTTAAATGATAAAACCCAAGCTCTAAAACAGATACAAAAAAAAAGAAAAATTAAAATAAATAAATAAATTAAAATAGTATGAATTGTGTGCTACATTCTAAGTCATTTTAGATTTTTGAACACTTTCATTCCCTGCATTTGTTGACACGTTCTTACCTACAATGCAGTCTGATTTGGAGTCTACAACAGATGTAATTTACCAAAGCCGTTTCTTTCTTTCTTTCTCTTTCTTTCTTTCTTTCTTTCTTTCTTTATATACTGTATATACAGATGAGGAATTATTTTATTGTATTATTTGTGCATGCTTCATATCATATTAAAGCACAGAAACCTGCTTGAACAGAAGAACTGGCATTTTGCTCAGATAAACACAATTTTCTTTAATAAAGTGTATTGTTTCAAATTAAAATTATATTAAACCCATGAACCTCCTATTGCATATAAAACCAAATCATGAGATAACCATATTGTCTAAACTCAAGACTGAATATCTATGAACATGAATGGGAATAAAAATGCCAAAAAATAATCATCAAGCAGGTTGACATGTATGTCATTTATATCTGTCCTGAGGCATCTTTGAATTTAAGGCTGCTCTATGCCTGCTTAAATCTGTGTAACAAGACATAATATAGCATAAAATCAGACTAAATTATTCCTGCTCTGATGCACCTCCGTCTGTAGTATCAAAGTATAATGCTGAAA
The DNA here is from genome assembly GCF_001515605.1 of Sinocyclocheilus anshuiensis. Classification (NCBI taxonomy): domain Eukaryota; kingdom Metazoa; phylum Chordata; class Actinopteri; order Cypriniformes; family Cyprinidae; genus Sinocyclocheilus; species Sinocyclocheilus anshuiensis. The sequence continues at coordinate 4,471,674 of NW_015536624.1, read as the reverse complement.
TTGCTGTGTGAATGCATTAATGCCACCTCTGAGCAGCTTTGATCAGTCTGTCACACCTAAAGACACCTACAGTAAATGCCAGTTCAGAAGCACCTCTATGCCATCTTTGCTGTGCAAATTTGGAATTGGTTTTAAAGGCACAACAATATAGACAAGTTTACACTGCAAAGGTGGCACAGAGGTGCGTATGAACTGGCATTTAGTGAAGGTTTCTTCACATAGACTGTTTAATGCTGCTCAGAGGTGGAATTAATGCATTTACACAAGTACACACTTTGAGGCTGATGATGCACGGGGCAACATTTTGAGCAATGTTGCCGGACAACTCTTTCTTTCTTTCTTTCTTTCTCTCTCTCTCTCTCTCTTTCTTTTCTCTGTACTAACTACTGTTTTTTTTAAGTATGCTGAAGTGTTTTTCTTTGTATTTATCACTCTCTCTCTCTTTTTGATGCAGTAAATGAGAGAAGCAGTTTGAAGTGTTCTTACTCCTGCTTGTAATGTTTATTGCTGGGTCTAGGTTTAAAAAATAAATTATTTTAAAATAGGCATTGTTAGATGAATTATATCACAAGTACACACTTTGAGGCTGATGATGCACGGGGCAACATTTTGAGCAATGTTGCCGGACAACTTTGGGCAATGTTGCCATCAATGGGCAACCAGGTGAGACACAGGACCAATGACTGATCTAAATAATCCAGATAGAAATTTGTTACCCATTCTCAATGGGAAAGTGCCCAAGCAACATTGTTCAAAAAAAGTTGCCCGGCAAAATTGCTCAACAAGTTGCCCCGTGAATCATCAGCCTGATACTAGGGGCTGAGGTGGGTTAGAGCAGCATGAATTAGTCTACATTTTACCCAGCATTACATCTTTTCACTAAACTGTGAGCAGGCACAGAGCAGCCTCAACTCAGCTGTGTAATGACACCTTAAATGCATTAATGTCACTTCTGAGCATCTATAAACAGTTTGTGTAAAGACACCTAAAAGCCACTTCAAATGTAAGTGTCTTTAGACAGGCTGCTCAGAGGTGGCTTAAATGCACTTGCACAGCAATCACATCTGTACACTTTGATACTAGGGCCTGAGCTGGGTCAGACCAGGAAAAAGTTATTCTGGCTTTGATGCAGCATTGCATCTTTACAAATAATTTTGAGCAGGAACAAAGCAGCCTGAACTCAGTTTCTACAGTTCAGGCATCTTTACACAGCTATACCATATTTCAGAAAAGCCTAATATTTACCATAGTAAATGTGTTTAAGGGAGGAATGTAACCATCAATGATGCTAGTTTGCATTTAGATGGAGATTTTTAAAAGATAAATATGGTGGATTGTCCTTCAGAGTCTCCTATACGAGAAGCAGAACCAGCGTGCTTTAGTTTAGATACATTATTTGGAGCAAAATGATTCATCCTGCCTCTAGGCTATTTTAGAATTTGTTCTTTCTTGTTACTTTTTTTCTGTGAAAGAGGCTTGTGGATCTCCTCAATATTAAGCATAACTCTAAAAAGGCTGAATAATGCAAAGAATTGAAATTACAAATTATATTTCATGTATTTGTCTGCAACAAAATTGCTGATTTTAAGCGTGAAGGACAATTAGTACCTTTCACCGAGTGCAACTACGCATGAGTCTGCAGCAGCAGAGCTGATTTACAATATAAACCATCTGCAATCATCATTACTGTCAACATCATATTCCTGTCTGAATGATTATCAATGAGATGACACTTCCTCCTGAACAGGTGGATCCTAAGATACAGAAGATGGCATCATTTACAACAGATTCCGGCAGTGAAGCAAAGAATATAAAAATAGATGAAGAAATAAACAAAAATTCAGGAGAGGCTGAAAAGGGATAGATCTAGGAAAGTAGTTTATCACAGCAATGTGTTGATTAAATTAAATTAATTAAATTAGCATACCATCGCATGGTTGAAATGTCTTGAAGAATAAATGAGTGTGATATTAAATTACATAAGCAGTACATTATATTAATGCTTGATACATTCATTTACTCAGACATTTGTTGTTATTTCTGAAAGCATATTGGCTTTGATGCGCTCTGATTCCCACGGGCAATCCATCATGTCTGTTCCTGTCCAATAAACCCGTAATATAATGTCCACTATGACATACAAACCTGCTCTACCTTTAAAAATAGTTTTGCCATTAAAGGTTCACCGAAAAAAATAAAAATAATTTCAGTCATCATTTACTCACCCATCATTTCATGCTAAACAGTATGCCGTTATTTTTAAGTGAAAAAGAAGACTTTGTGTGAAGAACAGGCCAAAATGTAAGATATTATTCAGTGGAATACACCTCAGCAGCAATCAAATCTCATTCTCAATCCTTCCTTTGTGAAAAAAAGAAAATACACTTCAGCAAATACAAAAAGAGTACTTAGTACAGAGAGGGGGAGAATAAAATAACAAAAAATAATGAATGAATGAATGTGAACTACAGGTAAGTGTATTTTGTGTATCATTGTAAAGGGTTAGTTCACCCAAAAAATAAAATTAGCCTGTTATTTACTCACCCTCAAGCCATCCTAGGTGTACATGACTTTCTTCTTTCAGACTAATCCAATCGGAGTTATATAAAAAATTGTCCTTGCACTTCTAAGCTCTATCATTGCAGTGGGCGGGTGTTTCTGCTCAACAGTCCAAAACATGCTAAATAAAGTGTGCGCATCCACAATAAAACGTGCCTCACATGGCTCTGGGGGGTAAATAAAGGCCTCCTGTAGCGAATCCATGCATTTTTGTAAGAAAAATATCCATATTTCAAACTTAATAAACACTTTTCTATCACTTCTGCCATCTGTCATACGTGGAAGCAGTTCTGGCGGATGACGTAGGACGTCGGCATTGCGTGATTAGTGATGAACGCGGAGAGAGAACAAAACAAAATGCCGGTCACAAATTAGAAGTACAAACTGAGGATTTGAAAATAAAAATGTCGGAGGATTTCAATGTAAGCCAAGAGAAGACTGGTTTTCCTTTGCTAAAGTAAGGAAACTTTGCTTCTTTTGCTCCTGTAAACAAACTCGTGTCACTAGCATTTCTCAGAGGTGCGTACGCGACGCATTCATCCTACGTCATTTATTATGCTTGAAATATGGATCTTTTTATTACAAAAACGCATGGAATCGCTGCAGGAGGCCTTTATTCATGCCCCGGAGCCGTGTGAGGCACGTTTTATTATGGCTGCGCGTGCTTTATTTAACGTGTTTTGGACTGTTAAAGAGAAAGACCCACCCACTACAATAATAACACTTGGAATAGTCAGGACAATTTTTTATATAACTCCAATTGGATTCGTCTGAAAGAAGAAAGTCATACACACCTAGGATGTCTCGAGGGTGAGTAAAACACTAATTTTCATTTTTGTGTGAACTAACCCTTTAAACGCAATAACATTTTTTGATCCACTTAAGTATGACCTAAGTACATCTCAAATGCAATTTCATAATTACTGCTACTGTCTTTAAAATATACTTTAATGTGATTTTTATTGAAACTTATATGTCATGTATTTAAATATATTTGTAATTACACATGTGTACTGCGTTTGATTACATGCAAAATACATTTACTTTACATAAAATATTGAATAAAAAACTACAGTTAAAATTATAATCAAATACTTTACATGTGTTTTATGTTAGTCAACACATCAAAATAAGTGTACCTCTTTAAAGTATGACACAACTTTTAAAATATGATTTATATTATGCTTATTACATGTACATGTTAATATACTTATTACAAAGCGCACTTTCAAATTAATTTTGTTAAGAAACATAATCATGAAAGTGTCTCTCTTTAACTACACTTAGGTGGCTTTTTATTTTATTAATTTTACATTATCTGCAAGTAAATTTTTTAAACTATACTTTTAAGATTTGAAATACACATTCATTACAATTAAGCATGCTTATTTTTATATTTATTTTATTTTGTTTTATTTTATATTTTTATTTTTTTTTGTTTTTGTCCGTAAAGGAAATTCTCATTTATGTGTTGTGATATGATGTTGGGTAAATAATGAAATTGGGTAACACTTTGGGCTTAATCATACACCCGGCGCAATGCGACGCCAGGCGAGATGCAAGTGTTTTTTGCTAGTTTCAGCCTGACGTAGTTATCATTTTCACGTCCTGTGCCATGCTGTTTAAATAGCAAATGCATTTGCGCCCATTTGTGTGCTCATGAGCGTGCTGGTCTGAAAACGAGTTGTGTTCAGGCGCATTGTTGGCGCGTTGCTATTTTGAGGCACAAAGCGCACTTTCAAATTAATTTTGTTAAGAAACATAATCATGAAAGTGTCTCTCTTTAACTACACTTAGGTGGCTTTTTATTTTATTAATTTTACATTATCTGCAAGTAAATTTTTTAAACTATACTTTTAAGATTTGAAATACACATTCATTACAATTAAGCATGCTTATTTTTATATTTATTTTATTTTGTTTTATTTTATATTTTTATTTTTTTTTGTTTTTGTCCGTAAAGGAAATTCTCATTTATGTGTTGTGATATGATGTTGGGTAAATAATGAAATTGGGTAACACTTTGGGCTTAATCATACACCCGGCGCAATGCGACGCCAGGCGAGATGCAAGTGTTTTTTGCTAGTTTCAGCCTGACGTAGTTATCATTTTCACGTCCTGTGCCATGCTGTTTAAATAGCAAATGCATTTGCGCCCATTTGTGTGCTCATGAGCGTGCTGGTCTGAAAACGAGGTGTGTTCAGGCGCATTGCTGGCGCGTTGCTATTTTGAGGCAAATGAAATAGACTGTGCCATTGACCAACTAAAACCTGGTCTAAAGTCAATGGCGCAGTAGTTTTTTTGTTATTTAAAGTGTGCGTAGTATAGGCGGGTGCACAACGCGTGTACACTCTGCTTATTACACACACAGGGACGCGCAGCAGCACACAAACATGCCAAATATAAAAAATTAAAGGATTACAATGTAAAAGATTATTATTGTCTAGGCTACATAAATAAAAAAATGCCTACATGTCATAATGGATAGTCATTGCATGTATCATAATTAGGCTACCTATCTGCTAGCGTACGAGCATATCCGTTTCCTCTCTGGAGACACGTTCTGTCTTTGCGCTTGCAAATTCTGCCTTGCAAATAGCAAATTTGCCATGGCGCGAGCGTAACTGGCTCTTAAAGAGAATAGGTGATGAGACTCTGATTGGTTTATTGAACGTAGGGATGGGAAGATTCCCTGATTCGCTCGGTGCATCGGCATAAAAAGTTAACAGTGTGATGCATTGGTTTAAATAGTGTGCATCGGCTACAAGTTGGCATTTATATCGCGATGCATCGTTTCTAACATATTTGCATCGGCTAAAACCGATTTATTTATATATAGTTACTAGTGGATGCGCTATACTTTTATTGTTAAGAAAGTGACCAATAATCTGTGACCAATATTTTATATGTAGATTGATTTCTCCTTTCTAAACTGTTTCTCAAGTGCGTTTTCTCATTGCTGCTGCGTGAATATGACGCATCACAACACACGGAGACCGAGGAAAAACTGGGATTGAAGTCCAAAACCTGACTTGAAATAACTTAACAAATCAATCGGGGCTAAAGCGGTTCCATAAATGACAAATTAAGTTCACACAATCTCACTAATTTGTGCACGCTTATTCTTAAGCAGCCCTTAATGTCGATCATGGATCAAATCTATCCACCATCGCAAACAGAGAATATATACACAGGTATATTTTTCATCTGTAAATGTCAGAAAGTCATGCAAACATATCCATTTTGCTGTCAAGAGTGGGCGATGCTGACGCGAGTGAACGAGCGCTGCTGCGTGCATTCACACTAAACAGACAGAGCGCAATCGAATAGGAGCGCAATAATTCTGAGTAAAATATACATTTTGCTAAAAAAAAATGTTGTTGGACATTAAATGTGTCTTTTGTAGAATTTTAAACCTACATATTAGTGTATTTTTTATGATAGCAGTAACTGTAAAGGGACTATTATAATAGGTAAATCAAATGTAAGCTAGTACAGTACTAATTACTAAGCTCAAATGTGTTTCTTATAGCAGTTAAAATATAGTCATTTTCTTTATTATTTATTTTCATTTTTAATTCAGTGATTTTAAGTTTTAATTTAGTTATTTTAATGCTTTAAAGAGCAATTTAAGATTGTAATGTTCTAATGTTCTGCTATCTGTTCTGCAAACTATAAGTGACGTGACATGTGACATGTGGCCAAGTATGGTGACCCATACTAGGAATTAGTGCTCTGCATTTATCCCATCCTAAGTGCACACACACAGCAGAGAACACACACACACTGTGAACACACACCCGGAGCAGTGGGCAGCCATTTATGCTGCGGCGCCCGGGGAGCAGTTGGGGGTTCGGTGCCTTGCTCAAGGGCACTTCAGTCATGGTATTGAAGGTGGAGAGAGTGCTGTACATACACTCCCCCCACCTACAATCCCTGCCGGTACGAGACTCGAACCCGCAACCTTTGGGTTACGAGTCCGACTCTCTAACCATTAGGCCACGACTTCCCCCCAAAAGGTGGGCATTTGAAAATAGACCTCCTTCGAGCCGGAGTCGAACCAGCGACCTAAGGATTGCCAACACTCCTACCTACAGTCCTCCGCTCTACCAGCTGAGCTATCGAAGGCACTGAAAAAATGTATGCGCCTTCGATCCGCACTTCTGCCGAGCCCGCACTGGGGCGAGCTTCGCAGCAGACTTCCACCCGACAGTCGAAGCTCGGAGGAAGATCGCGACGGGTAAAAGGTACAGCTGTAATACAACCAGAGAGAAAAGCTGCATGGCTTGAAACTGTAAAAAAAAAAGAAAAAGAAAAAAAGTCAAAGTAAAATAATAGTATGTGAGAGAGTGGTAATATTATTGGGTTCCTTTGGTCAGTGTTAAAGGAACTCAGCTTAGTCTGACAGTTAACCTGCTTTAGACCAGGTCAGTTTCCCAGCATAAGGTGCCACAGTGACTAGCTTGATCTAGGCCTACTGTATGTTAAATTTGCTTTATGGAACCAACTCATTTGACAATGAGTCTAACTGAAATAAGCCTGGCTTATTTGGTAAACTTGTTTTATGAAAGAGGCCTCGAGGCATTAAGTGATCATATTTTCTCCATTGCATCGAATTACATTGTATCGAATCGAAATCAGATCGCACTGCATCGTAACAGGGGTGAATCGTATCACATCGCATCGGTAGCTGCTTCATATATATCTTTAATGTATCGTATCGTTGGCTATGCATCGATATGCGTATCGTACCGGCTTGAGTCATGAGATGCACATCCCTAATTGCACGTTATGCCCAAAACACACCCATTATTCATTAAGAGAATAGGGACAACCCTTTTAGACCACGCGCCAATTACACCGACCGTTTTTCTTGTCGTTAAACTAGCAAAAGAGGATTCGGACACATCCTAAGTGTACCTGCGCCGTGCACTTTAGACCTTGCGCTTAGATCGTTAAAATAGGGCCCTTTATTTTAAGGTTTACACGTTACACGAACTTACTATTATAATAACAATAAATTATGCATAATTACATGCAAGTAACCCTAAGCTAAACCCTAACCCTAATCCTAACCATATTGTAAGTACATGTAGTTAATTAATATTACTCAGTACTTAAATGTATGACTATTACACTTTAACAAGGACATCTTAGAATAAAGTGCAACCTGAAATTGTTTTACTGTCAATGTGTACATTTATTGACAGCACGTCTTGGATCAGCTACACGGCTGTCTAAGCGTTTGAGCTGTGAAATCTGAGCTTCTGTACTATTTAAATAGGTTTGTTCAAATTTAAAAAGAGACCGAGGCCTGGCTCGGGTCTAATCCATCCACACACCTTGCACCAGCCTCTATTCAGAGTGCCACTATATCATTTAATTAACTGTCTGCCCTTCTGGCAGGATGTTTCGTTTAATGAAGCAATTTTTCTCAGTGCGCGTCAATGTTCCAAACAATTCAAAGTGGATGACTAACGTCTTACTGCATTCTATTCGCCTGTTTATTTTGTCTCGTTTTACTCCAAGCAAAATAGATTTCTTAAGGTAATAAAACTTGCTCTGCCATTACTCAGGTTTTAATTGGTTTTTGCTTAATTCCTCAAGATCAATTTATAATTCATTATCTTCCAATTTACTCAACATATGGGGGTGCATTCTGGGTTAATTGCTATTTAATAAAGAATAACTGCAAAAAATATAATGGTGCTTATGCGTCAAAGGAAGCCTCTGAAATTGGCGATATGTGCATTGATCCGGTCATCGGGATATTATTAACACCTGATGTCTGAATGTGTTCATTATAGATGAACTGCTTTTGAAAGGAAATGCTGCGATTAAAAAGACTGTTTGAAAAGTTGAGGATCTTTTGTGCTGGTATTTGATGTTCTCCATTGCTTTGTTGAAAAGGGCATCAGTCATATATCTGGGCTTATCGTTTTCAAAGTTCTCTCATGAAGAGCAAATCTTTATGCCCGCCCAGTTGGAATTGCTTTCCATTGCCCCCTCCAGGGAGACGTTGGGCTGTATATCCATGGCCTTAAAAGGAACATCAAGTTAAAATGTCACAAACCATCCAAGTTCAAATCACAGCGTTCAATCCAGATGGTATATTAAGGGATAAGTTATTTTCGCAATTCACACACCTTGTTTGAAAAGTGCACGTGCACACTTTTATTTGATCTCTCCTTGATGCCAAGAAACTGCTGATTTTATGATATGTGGCACCAAAAAGTAACACTTTTTTTTGCCACCAAACAGAATTTACATCATTCAGGTTTAAAAAAAAAAAAACCTTTATTGTCTCTCTTGGAAGGATAGAAAATACTTTTTGAATTGCATTAAATAACAGAATCATTCATTCTTACTCCATGTAAAAATGTTGCTCCATCTTTTCTTTCTTTAATTTTCTTGTGGTCTGCCTTTTGGTTTATATCCAGTTAGATTATTATGTGTAGAGTAGAGAATGTCAGTGGAGAATGTTACTCATAACAACACAGTGTCAGGGTTCTGTCACTTCAGTCTAGTGTAATTCATGTTTTGTGACAGAGCCCTGACACTCCCGTCGTGTCATTGTTTTCTTGTGAGCGCGCGGCTTCGAGAGTGCTCAAGCCGTGCGCTCTCGTCTGTGTGTCCTGTTTTATGTTGGAGCGTGATATTCAGATCCCGGCACTCATGTCTTGTTGAGTTTCAATTTCGTGTTGGGGTCAGGACACTCGCGCTCCATGTTCTGTCTGCTGTGGGAGCGTGCGGTCTCGAGTTCGCTCGGCCGTGCGCTCTTCTGTCCACGTGTGTTGTGTATTGTGTAGCACGCGGTTTGTGTTCAGCCGCGTGCTTTTCTTGTTGTCTTGTGGGAACACGTGGCTTATGAGTTTTGTCATTAGCTGCGTGTTCGTCTCTTGTTTTGTTCAAGCATATGGCTTTTGTCTTTGTTTCCTGTGTGCCATGTGCTCTCATGTCAATTCTCTTGACCCCACCCATCTTGTTACCTGATTACTGGTTAATTTCCCCCACATGTGTTCCCTCGTTACCCTCCTCATTTGCTCTCTATTTATTCTCCTTGTGTTTGCAGTCCCGTGCCAGTTCGTCATCATATCACCCTAGATGTGTTCTGATCCTGCATTGCCTTGTCATGCCAGCAACAGGGGGCTGACGTGAGGAATTTTGCCCTGGAGTTCAGCGGTGCTGCAGAGGGGTTGGGGTTTAATGATCCGGCCCTCAAGGACCTCTTTAATTACGCCATTGATGAGCCCCTCAATTGGTGGAGAATGAGGGGGCTGGACCACCTGACGTTTGGGGGATTTGTGGAGTTTCTGGCATGTCCCCCAGCTAAGGAGGCTGCAATGCTGCCCGTGGTGGCAGAAGAAGCTGCAGTGCCCCCAGAGGTGACTGATGACGCTCCAGCACCCCTAGTGGCGGCCGACAACGCTTCAGCACCCCTAGAGGCAGCCGAAGAGACTGCAGCACCTCACTCTCGTAAACGGAGGAGGGGGAGGAGGAAGAATGGGTCCGCATCGCCGCCCCTAGATGCGGCTGAAGAGGCTTTAGCTCCCCTAGAGG
>NW_015536624.1:4449679-4461448 GCF_001515605.1 Sinocyclocheilus anshuiensis | reverse complement strand
GGCGGCCGATGGAGCTGCAGCGCTCCCGGTGGTGGCCGAAGAGGTTGCAGCGTCCCCGGAGGCGGCAGACGAAGCTGCAGTGCCACCCTCTCGGAAACGGAGGAGGAGGAGGAAGAAGGCTTTTTCGGTCCTTCAAGGCCGGGAGGCCTCCCTAGAGCCTGGCGCCCTGCCGGCGCCGCCCAGGCTCCTTGCCCTGCCAGCGCCGCCCAAGCTCCTTGCCCTGGCGGAGCCGCCCAAGCTCCTTGCCCTGCCGGCGCCTCCCAAGCTCCTTGCCCTGCCGGCACCGACAAAGCTCCTTGCTCTGCCAGCTCCGACCCAGCTCCCTGGCCTACTGGCTCCGCCCAAGCTCCTTGCCCTGCCGGCACCACCCAAGCACCTTGCCCTGATGCTGGCTCCCTCCTTGATAGCGCCCCCAGAGGCTGTAATGCCACCGCCTCACTCTCGTCGGAGAAGAAAGAAGAGGAATGCTTCCTCCATCCCACAAGGCCTGGAGGCTATCCAAGAGCCCACTGCCGGCACGGAGGTCATCCTAGAGCCGTCCTTGCTTCCTGCTCTGCCGGCACCGCCCAAGCTCCTTGCCCTGATGCCGGCTCCGCCTTTGATGAGTGCCCTGTCGGCGCTGCCCAAGTTCCTTGCTCTGCCGGCTCCACACAAGCTCCTTGCTTTGCTGGCTCCGCCCAAGCTCCTTGCCCTGCTGATGCCGTCCAAGCTCCTTGCCCTGATGCCGGCTCCCTCCTTGATACAGGCTCCACCCTTCCTGCCTGCCAAGCTCCCAGCTCCGCCTTGTTTTTGGTGTTCCTCATTAGGGACGCCAGGCGGTGTCCCTTTTGAGGAGGGGTAGTGTCAGGGTTCTGTTACTTTGGTCTAGCAGCCTAGATGTGTCCTGATCCTGCCTTGCCTTGTCATGCCAGCCTGTCTTTCCCCCACGGGGTAGTTTTTGTTGTTTGGTTTGTTTTATTTTACTATTAAAAGCCCTAATTCCTCCTGCAATTGAGTCCTCGCCTCATCCCTCTACCCAAACCTTGACACACAGTCTGACAATATGTATATTTATGTTTTCTTCATTTAGTTTCAAAGTGACTTACAAATGTAAAAGGCTTTACATTTAAAAGGCACTTAATATTCAGCAATATTACTGACACTGACAATATCGGATTAGAACAAAACTTGAAATGAATTGCAGAGCTGCTGTACAGATGAATTATTCACCTCATAAGTAATAAACTTTGCAACATTGATGCTGTTAATGAACTGAATTGAATCAACATTGGATAACACTTCAGAACACTGTTCCTTCATTATGAATAACTACACAGGAACAAACAAGTAATACTATATTCCGATTATAGTGTAGCTACTGTACCGAACTCCAGTTAACAAATTGGTAATTGCACTCTTTGTTGAATTCTTTAGACTACAGTTTGATAATTAATGCAATTAATGCATAATACATCATTCTAAAGTGATGATCATGGTAACCCACTAGTGAGCGCTCAAACATTAGCAAATCCTTCATAAAGAGATACTAATTATTTGGAACAGTATTCTAAAGTGAAAAAAAAGATAACTTCTGATGCTTTTGGTAACACAGTCATTACTAGTGGGTTACAGTCATTCTTACAACATGTATTAATGAAACTAGTTATTAACATATTACTAACTAATTATTAGCATGTTATTAACATATGTAAGTAGTGGATAAAATGTTAATTTGCCCTTCAATAGTATTGATTTGTTTCACAATTGTGTAACTGTAAAAGTTAAATGTATTTATTTATTTTTTTAAATGTATTTATTTATGTATTTATTTATTTTTGTAATAGTAGTTTTCTTCAAGGCATGAACAAAGAATAGTTACTAATTAGCCAATTGTGAACTAATGCATTTAGAGAGCTACTTATTAATTCTGAAATACGTTTCTTGTTAGTTAATAGTAGTTACTGGAATGTTAATAGTGCATTACTCATTTGTTCCTGTGTAATGAGGGAACAGTATTCTAAAGTGCTATCCAATGTTGAACTAAATTAAGCTGAATAATGACACTACTATATTTTTAGAGCTGCTTTATAGATTAAATTGTTTCACAATTGAAGCATTTTGCAACATTAATGCTGCTATTTTGTATTGTATTCCTGTTTAGTAATGTGAAGCTGCTTTGAAACAATTCAAACAGACTTCACAGACAAGGAGCAACTGCCAAAATGCTAAACTTCAGACTTGAATAAATGTTCAAGATTTATACATTAACATACAGTGACAAATTGCTCAAAAACATACTTACGTGCACAAAACCTAATGCAGTTTGAGGCCCTACAGCTTTCCAAGGCCTCCAGACAGATGCCCAGGTGGCCCGCTCTTATCAGAAAGGTGCGCGGTTCTGCCTGTTAGCTCCTCAAAGACAAATGACAGTAATTTGCTTCGGTCACAGAAATCCTGACTGACACGTGACCCATCTGCGACATCAACACACGGACGTCCCTCGCCATAATTTATGCCTGATTTCTGCCGGCGTTCTCAGGGGTTCAGACCCTGGTCAGTTCGTAATGTCCTTCCTGACACTGTAGTCTCCCGCATCAACCTACAGGCCGTGACAGGTAATCCGCAGGGAGGACATGCCGAGAAAAAGCTCCTCTGCTATGCTGGCAAGTATTAGAATATTCCTCCTTTAGCATCGCAGTCGGTGTCAAGCCAGTTCACCTCCATCCCCCATCGGCCTCCAGAGCCGAGGCTTCTTTCAAAGCAAAAGCTGCACGTCTTGAAGGGAGGCCCATAAATTGTACTTAACTATTGGTGACTGGCCATTCCCTTCAATGGCACTGCAGCGACAATCCTTATACATTTACCTGTCCTTGACAGCAAATTAATATTTATCTTGGCCTGCTCAAGGGATGATTTATGTTGTTTTTCTGAGGGTGAACTAAAAATAGCTGAGAAAATGCATGTCGGCCTTGGCTTTTACTGGAGCTGTTTTCTTGCTAATAGCTTCACAAAGCCACACAATGCTCCACTTACAGTAGAGGTATGCACCACAAAATCTTCATTTCGTACGTTCATGAAAATCGCACTTTCAGTCAGTTAGACAGAGAGAAGTGCATATGCAAACACTTAACAGAACAAGGGCTTATGACACTTCAGAGGGAAATCGGGGCTAATGAGACGCTTGTTAGCTGATTTATTTTTTCAGGATGAGTGAGGCAAAGGTCTTACAGTACACCTACATCAAGTGTGATGAGAAAAACTGAAGTAATAGGCGTTTGATTACAGCGGCAATGAGCAGTTGGGTCATTTCTATAAATATACACACACCACTGTTCAAAAGTTTGTGGACGGCCAACTTCACCAAGGCTTTATAAAAAATAATAATAAATAAATAAATGGTAACACTATTTTAAGGTGTCCTTGTTACACTTTACATGCACTTACTATTATAATAACGTTTAATTATGCATAATTACATGCAAGTAACCCTAAGCCAAACCCTAATCCTAACACCAACCATATAGTAAGTACATGTAGTTAATTAATTAATTAGTACTTAAATGTATAATTGCACTGCAACAAGGAACCCTTAAAATAAAGTGTAACAAAAATAGCACAATTGTGAAATATCACAATTGAAAAAAATCGTTTTTTTTGAATGAATATATTTAAAAAATAATAATAATAATGTATTCCTGTACTCAAAGCTGATTTTTTATTTACTTACTGGATTTTTTATTTATTTTTTTCAATTCCCAATTACTATTACAACTACAATTTTCAAATTACTCTAGTCTTTAGTGTCACATGATCCTTCAGAAATCATTCTAATATGCTGATTTGCAGTTTAGGAAACATTGCTGTATGTTATCAATCAATTATTTGAATAAAAACAATAAACATTTTAAAATTGTGAAATATCATTACAATTTAAATTAACTGTTTTCTATGTGACTATATGTTAAAATGTAATTTATTGCTGTGATCAAAGCTGCATTTTCAGGATTACTCCAGTTTTCAGTGGCACATGATCCTTTAGAAATCATTCTATTATGCTGATTTACTGCTCAAGAAACATTTCTGATTATTATCAATGTTGAAAACAGTTGTGCTGCTTCATATTTTTGTCCTATTTTAAAGTGCAGCATAACAGAAATGATCCAGCTAATCAAGTATTTGCAAATTGTTTCCATATACAGATGTACAATCAATGCTTTTGGTTAAAAAAGTTTTGCAGTCTATTTTTTCCTGATGATTTAGGTGGAGGATGTTAAGGGGAAAAATATTTTCAGAGCATTTTAAAGCAGCATCTTTCTATGTGACAAGAAGTTGAAGGTCTCTTGAGCATTTTAATTTGAAGGGCCTCGTTTAATAAAATGTGTTGATGAGAATGGCCTAAACAATTCCCTCTTATTCCATTAATCTTCATGCCTTCACAATTTTTCAATTAAAGTAATTGAAATGAGAACCACCAAACATCACACTGTCACCTTGAGTCGCGGTGAGACACGAGAGTTTGTCTCTGTATAACTGTGACACGGCTTGTTAGACATAAAAGTGTGTTTCCTTGAAACTTGTAGGATAATTAAACTTCTTGATAACTTCTGAGCTCTTAGAAATGCTTTCAGCAGAAGAAATATTTGAGAAATGCTGTGCATTCATCATAATAACGTGAATTTCCATCACAAGTGCAATTTTCAGAAATAGTCAAAAAGCTTTTAAAACCTGTACCTTTTCATGCTGTAAATTGTGGTTATAGAGTTCTCATTCTGGAATGTATTACAATATTAGGCATGTTCAAATGTTTAACATGCAGAACGAAAAGACATTGTTCCCAGTGGTATGTGTGCAGAGTTTTGTTGTCCTCAAAAATGTTTTACAGTTCTCACATCCTTTCATACTTTTTGTCTCCTCATTAATAGCTCTTTTCCTAAACCACCATGCATATGCAGCTGAAGGCCAGTAGGTAGGCAGCATGTTATACTGTCTAAATACCTCATTCTGTTTAAATTCTAAGACAGTATCTTTAATATGGAAGCCAGTATAGGAGGTGAGTGCGTTAACAAGACAGAAGTCTCTAGTGTCAGTCGCACCTGTGCCTCTTGGTGGATGAAGCAAGAAAAATAAACTTTTATTTTACATTCCATACTCAATAAATAAAAACAGTTAAATATAATATAACTAAAACTGTATTTCTTTTAAAGAACAACTAAATAAATCATAGCAACACTTTAGATTAGGGAACACTGTTCACTGTTAACTATTTGATTATTAGCATGCATATTACTAGCATACTGGCTGTTTATTACTTATAAAGCACATATTAATGTATTATTCTGCATGACCATCCCTTAATCCAACCCCATACCTAAACATAACTACTACACCAACTACCTTCCTCCCTAATAATAAGCAGGAGTTAACTGAGGGAAAACACTTTTAGTAGTGAATATGTTCCCTAATCTAAAGTGCTACCAAAAACATAAAATTTATTTAAAGTAAAACATTTAATTTGACATCATTACAAAGTGCACTTTTTAAAAGTACATTTAAGTGTCCAATATAAATAAATAAATAAGTGTGTGTGTGTGTGTGTGTTTATATATATATATATATATTTTTTTTTTTTACAAGAAGCCACATCAGGTCACTAAATTAAGTTATTTTAAACATTTCTCTTTCATTTGTTCAACGTTTTATATATTAATAATATAACTAATTAATGAATGAATGAATGAAACAGACATTACATGTGTTTAGCGCTCAGTAATGCACACTCAGTCATATTTTGGGCATAAATAGGAAAAATGTTACTTCTCTCTAATAAAATTGTGAACTATATTTGCTCAAGAATGTTTAAAATTTAAACATTCTGAGTTTGTTTAATAACGCAGTGTTTTGTTCCCCTTCTCAGGGAACCAAGGTTACAAACCCAAGACATTTTCAGTAATATTCAGTATTATTCTTAATTACACTGTAACAAGGGAACTGTGTAACCCAAAATTACCATTCGCTCCCACTGTGAATAAAACATCAAGTGATAATTAGTAAAAGTGCTTGATCCTGACCTAAACATATTTCTGAAAGTCTGGTATGCTCTAGAATACACAGGTATGCTCTTGAATACATTTTGACTTGCAACTGTTTTTATGCAAGTCAAAATATTATTTAACATCACTGAATCAACCAAAATAGATTAACAATACAAACTTTATGGATTAATTCATGTAAAAAACAATAATTCTTTATAATAATTATAGATAATAACTGCAGGTTACCACTTTTTACAGTGTATAAATACTTTGAAAATTACAAGGTAACACCTTATTTTGGTAGCCCACTGCTAGTTGACATGTAGTTGCAAAGCTACAAGCTATGTCTAAAGTGGACTATCAAAATAAAGTGTTACCAATGACTGCTGACTGATGAATAATATAAAGCTTTCCGGTTATTATAAAATGAGCAATTCCATCATCACATAACAAGACACAATCCCGTAATTCCACTTTCTGTCTGAACACAAGTCTGATTGTGAATGAAATGGCGGTGGCGTGGATTATAGACAGAATGAGAGATGCTCGCGGCTGCCTGAGGCCTGTCTTGGTAGCTGCACTCGAGTTTGAATTTACAGCTGGTGGCGTTGGAAAACTAATGAAATTGTCTGTCTGCTATGGAGAGGGATGCGGCGTCTGTGCCCAGCTAGAATGAAATTACTCAGCGAAGGGCAAATGCCATTTATTTTGCAAATGAGAAGATAAGTGTATTTATCAAGACCCTATTTTTGTGTCAATGCAAGAACTTTTATTTTGTTGTGCCACTGTGAAAAACAGATGGAGGTGTTGAAATGGACAGTGAACAGAAGGCTTGCTCAAAATGCTCACACTGACATCAAAGATGTCAAAACCATCTTGAAATCTTGAAGAATGTCTGTGCATACAGTAACTTTGTGTGAAGAACTGGCTGAAATTGAAGTTGAAATGTTGACCTCCAC
This sequence comes from Sinocyclocheilus anshuiensis, assembly GCF_001515605.1. NCBI lineage: Eukaryota > Metazoa > Chordata > Actinopteri > Cypriniformes > Cyprinidae > Sinocyclocheilus > Sinocyclocheilus anshuiensis. Next base: position 4,454,478 of record NW_015536624.1, on the reverse strand, counting down.
CATAGCTCTCAAACTTTCACCCAGGAATGTCAAGACGTGTTGCATAAGGTTTCACATCAACCAAATAAAGTTGGTCTCGGAAAGCAAATACAATATGGCAAATTTTATATGTGCCTGTATGAATGAGATTTAAGTACTATTAAATTAAATTGTATTATAGTTTAGTGCAATTAGATTAATTTTAGAGTGTTTTCTTACTCACTTAGGAAGAATGAGTACATTGTTATGTTTAATTTCATAATTACTTCAGTTGTCTTTGAAACATGGTTAAAGTACTGCTGAATGTACTGACAAACATTTATGGTAACTAAAATATACTTTAATGTCATTTATATTTAAACTTGTATGTCTTTAAATATATTTGTAATTACTCATTTGTAATAATGAAGTTGCAGTTTATTAAAACACTAAAATATGATTTAATATTACATAAACAAATAATGCAATATTGAATAACACTCAACAGTTATAAATATAATAGAGTATTTTACATGTGCTTTACTATGTTAGTTAACACATCAAAATAAGTCTACCATAAAACAGGACAAAAGATTATTAAACAAAATGATTTAAAATCAACTTAAGGTAAACCTTTAAAATATTAACCAGGCGAAGGAGCTTGAATGAGTACGAAGGAGGCAGATATCAAATAAACAGAGTCTTTTAATAAATCCACTTTGGTAAACTAAGAGAAAACAACCTTTTTACACGACAGAGACAGGACAAAGAAACTGAGGAAAGGCAGGGCTATTTATACTAAACCAAACGATCGACTAATAAGATGATTAATGCAACACAGTTGGAAACTAATGAACGCTGATTAACTAAATGAGAACAGGAACTGAACCAAATAAGTGCACACAGGAACTAAAGAGAAACAAACACGTGACACATATCGCCCCCCTCCCGGAAGGCGCGTCCCGCACCATAACAAGGCAAGGCAAGGCAAGTTTATTTATATAGCACATTTCATACACAATGGTAATTCAAAGTGCTTTACATAAAAGAAAAGAAAAAAAAATAATCACAACAATAAAACAAGGAATTTAAAAACTTTGAAAATGATTACAAAAATTGATTTAAGAGGTTTAAAATTAATTTAAGAAAACGATTATACATAAAATATAGTGCAATCAGTTCGGACATCGCACAGTGCTCATTCAATAAATGCGTTTTGATGAGTTTATAGGGGTAATGCGTAATAAGATGAGTTTTGAGTCTGCATTTAAATGCGCTTGTTCTGTAAACATTTGTGAATGTTGCTGCTATTATAGCGGGGACCCAACACATATCACTGAGAGCTGCTATCAGTTGTTTTTGGTTCACCTACAGCAGATGGAGCGTTTGGGCCCTAGCGTTGTGGCAGTGGCCGGAGAGTTCTCACAGGAGGAGGAAGACGAGCTGGGCCCACAGGCTTTGGTGGTTGTGGGGCCCGCCGTTTTTTAGTTGGGGCTTGCAGCAAAAGAGTGGGAGAGTCTGGTCCCAGCATAAACCAGTTCCTCCATTTTCTGTAAGAAGCTTAGAAGTGGAGATGTTGGAGGGGGGTTGGAGGAGGATAACAGTAACATCGGGGAGGGGGGGCTCCCTGGAGGCTGGTGCAGGACAGGAACAGGGCGGAGACAAGGAGCAGGCAGTTCAGGTTGCCATGGCAGAGCTGGCATCTCAGGGGGCCATGGCGGAGCAGGCAGTTCAGGTTGCCATGGCGGAGCAGTGGACTCAGGAAGCCATGGAGAATCCTCCGTGGCCTTAGCCGGCTCGGCCACGGGTATATGGCCCCGCAAAAAAAAAAATTATTGGGGAAAACTAGGAATCCTGGGGGTGCTCTAGAGGAGCGGGCACTTGAGGGCGCTCTGGAGGGCACTTTTGAGGAGCGGGCACTTGAGGGCGCTCTGGAGGGCGCTTTCGAGGAGCGGGCTCTGGAGGAGCGGGCACTTGAAGATGCTTTCGAGGACCGTGCTCTGGAGGGCGCTCTGGAGGAGCGGGCACTTGAGGGAGCTCTGGATGGCGCTTTCGAGGAGCGGGCACTTGAGGGCGCTCTAGAGGAGCGGGCACTTGAGGACGCTTTCGAGGAGTGGGCTCTGGAGGGCGCTCTGCAGGAGCGGGCACTTGAGGTGTACTCCCTCGCGTAGGCGATCGGGTCGAGGCTCGCCTGAGCCACGGCGATGACCATCGCTCGTTTCTCCATCTTAGCGGGGAGAAACTAACAGGAAAACAAAAAAATATAAGTACAATGTAAAAACATGTATGTACACAATAAGTGCATTGTAACAAATTATTAATTTAAATATAAGTGCATAGTTGTTAAGGCCACTTAATATAAAGTGGGTCCCTCCATAAAATGTGCTGCAGACATCTGAATATTTGGGTTGAACTGTTTTGGAACAGTGTTGTAAATTCAACATTGATTTCTAGTCGTGTCCTCTTTTGGAAGGCCAAACAAATTAGTTTCGCTTTCGCAACGAAACACAGCGTCACACACGGCGGCCTTGAGTGAGCGGAAGCCTGCGGGCTAGAGTGAGCGGAGGCCGGTGGCTAGAGTGTGCGGTGGCTGGCGGATTCGACGAAGGAGCGGCCAGCGGGCTTGCGGCAACCACATGTGATGACCCCGGGCTGGACTCCGCTTCGTCCACAGTGAAAGCCGATCCGGCGATCCACAGCGCGAAGTTGATGTATTTCCTCAGCGACCAGCACGGATCAGCGCTAGGCATGACGAAACGGATATCGTCCTCTTTTGGAAGGCCAAACAAAGTATTTTCGCTTTCACAACGACACACAGAACACAAACACACACGCGTCTTCACGACATGGCGACAGCAACAGTACTACAGCGAGAATAAAAGTTATGCCTTCTTTCTTTGCGTGAACATTTGGGCGGTGTTATGCAAATCTTCCCACATTGTGACGTAGACATGTGGGGGCATGTTAGAAAGAGCCATTTTAGTTAGGCATGTTTGACTCTTAACTTTTATAAAGAATTTCTCTTTGGATTTGAGACTTTAGTCTTTGCAACTTTACAGATCTTCTTTATGCACCAAGAGCTTGTAACACTCTTGGTGCATAAGAGAAAAGGGAAATTCAGAAACACAGGATTTAAGTACAGGGGAACTAATGGGACACACCTGGGAACAAATGAACTTAAAGACATGAACGGGAAGGACCAAATAAGGACAAAAGGAAACATAGGAAGCAAAACACACACAAAACACGTAACAGAGTCTGACATATTGTGCTGAACTCATATGAGGAATGGCAAAAATAAATTTTGGTATGTATTATTTGAGCCCAGTGCTGCATTAAGGACCATTAAAACAGCATGCGCGAGAGAGCACAACGTACAGCTATATGGATTTAGAGCACAGGAATTTTCTTTCTCTCTCATACGTTTTTTTTAAATATTAGATTTGACGTACACTACAAATGCACATTCAATACAAATAAGCACACTTCTTTTTCACAAGGGCAGAGTTGGAAAGCAGAAGGAGAATCATCTTAGTGTCTGTCCTCCTTCCTTGTCATTGTTTGGATAAGAGCAGGCTCTTCTTTTGTATTTTATAGAAGAAAGGCACACAGGATTAGAATGACACGAAAGTGAATAAATGATTTTCTGGGATGAACTATTCCTTTAGCAGATTCAATGTGAAATTAAATAAATTAATAGAAATGTTTCAACAAAAGTGGCTTAAACAGTTTGACACCCTTTGAAACCGGGATGTTTTATGCATAAATCTGTGGTCATACTGTGCCTTTACAGAACCTCAGGAGGACCACTCAGTGTTTTTAACCCCAGACGCGCATTTGACTGCATAAACGCAAAACATTTATTTTCTCTGCGGTCTCTTTTTCTTTCTCATGGATTAAATACATCAAAGACCTCCTGAAGCTTCACGAGAGCATTCACTGTCTCTTACACACATCCATGTGTTGTACATGATAAGAGTTCCTTTTTATTGACAGTAACTACTTTTTCCTCTCACAAAATGATAACTGTCACAACTGTTAGACACAGAGAGATGCACTTCCTGTTTCAGTGGCCTGGAGAGGATTTTTGCTGTTGTTGTTTTTAACACATTACGTATGTTTCCTCCAAATGCAATTACTCGGTTTAATTTGCTAGATTTCTCGAACTCGGCGCATGTTTTTACCGCTAATGTTGACTTGCAACACTCTGTGAAATCTCTCTCTCAAGCACAGCCACAACGAGCCGCTGTTGCAAACGTAACTTATGCTAATAAGAATTCCATGTAACGATCAGTCCACTGAAGGCGAGTTGAAGATGAACTCAAGTGCAGTTTTATTTACAGTGATTCAAACATAATCCAAAACGGCAACATGAGGGCTATTTATATCAAACAATACATGTCACATGACAAGAACCAACCAATGAGAGACAGGACACATGACTAAGACAACCAATCAGAACATGACACATGAACCAAAGAACCAATCAGAACATAACACACAGACAAGGGAATCACATGACAGAACAAGGACCATGATTAAACTCCAAAATAAAAGACATGAAAACATGAACAAGAAACACACCCAAAACACCACATTACATATCCCCCCCCCCTCTAAGGGCAGCTCCAGACGCCCGAACAGCCTCTGTGGCCGTGACAGGGCAGGCAGTGAGTTCAGAAGCGGACGCCACCACCTCAGGAGGTTCTGCAGCGAATTCATGCACAAGAAAGGCCCTTGGTGCAGACTCATGAATAGGAAAGGCCTTAGGGACAGACTCATAGGCAGGAGAGGCCACTGGGGCAGATTCATGGACAGGAGAGGCCTCCGAGGCAGATTCA
>NW_015536624.1:4440824-4449439 GCF_001515605.1 Sinocyclocheilus anshuiensis | reverse complement strand
TAGACATGACATGAGTAAACTTTGACTTAACTGGCATGATTTGAGCAGGTCCTGGAGTAGCAGACATGACGTTAGCAGGCTGTGGCTTGGCAGACATGATGTGAGGAGGCTTTGGCATAGCAGGCATGACATTAGCAGGCTGTGGTCTAGCAGACATGACGTTAGCAGGCATGACGTGAGCAGGCTGTGGCTTGGCAGGCAGGACGTGAGCAGACCTTTGGGAAGTGTCATGTTCCTTCTCCATGACACCAACAGTGTAAGCAGACCCACTCATCTGCAGAGCAAAGTCTATATACTGTTCTAGTGACCAGTGTGGGTTATTGCGTGGCATTAAACGTGGCATGTCTTTACTTAAACCAAAATGAAAAATGTATTTTAAGAAAATATAATTGAAGTCCACCTGACAGTAAAGTTCACAAAAATCCTGAACATAATCCTCTATGGAGCGATTACCTTGACGGAGGCGAACTAGGCGATCTGCTGAGTTAATTTTGTAGGTCATGTATTCTGTAACGATCAGTCCACTGAAGGCGAGTTAAAGATGAACCCAAGTGCAGTTTTATTTACAGTGATTCAAACATAATCCAAAACAGACGAAGACTAGATACACAGACTTGACTTGAACAGACTTGACTTGACATGAACAGACTTAACTTGACGAGGCATGAACAGACTTGACGAGGCATGAACAGACTAGACTCACCGACAGCAGGTTACAACATCAATACACGACAAGACAGAAAGGGAACATGATGGCTACTTATAGCAAACAAGGAGGGTCACATGACATGAACAAACCAATGGGAAACAAGACACATGACTAAGACAACCAATCAGAACATGACACAATGAACAGAGGAACCAATGGCATGAATACATGAGGGCAAGGGAAGCATGACACAAACAGGGACCATGATTAAACTCCAAAATAAAAGACATGAAAACATGAACAAGAAATACACCCAAAACACCACATTACATCCAATTAGTCATTGTGCAGTTGACTGCAGAGTTTTTCTTCTGGAACTTCATATGAAGCACTGGTGGTTATACTGTTACATAATCAGTTATTTCAACAATACTAGTCAAATTTCAGAAATTCTGTTTGTATTGTTTGCTTTTCCTTTATGTCACCAACAGAAATTTTGAAATTAAATTACAGCTGGGTCAAGTCTCAGCACACAGCTGAGATTCGTTACTTTGATTAATGATTCAGCGACCGTCACTTGCATCGTTCCTTTTGCCGTTTGAATGAATGACTCACTCAACTCATAAATCATTTCATATTTAAATACTAAATAAAAAAAAAAAACATTTCATAGCATTACTGATGCAACTCTAAATATAGTGTAAATACGCAAATTACACTTCTGATGCTTTTGTGACTTAATATACTATATATATATATATATATATATATATATATACATATATATGCATATATATGTGTACTATATATAGTAAAGTACGTATATTAATTAATTATATATTTACAACCTAAATATTAGTTTTATCTTAGGTAAAGATTCTAAAATATAATTTTATTTTAGGTAAATATTCTACTTTCATATTATAACTAATTCAGCTTTTGTTTATAGCAAAATTAAGCTGTAAAATGTCATTATATTTACCTACATTAAGTAACATTTTGGCTTATGTTTAAGAAAATATAATAATATTAATATATATAATAATATATACATAATTTGTACACTGAAAAATGGTAAAACACATATTGTCCGATTTATGATTTATTTAATCATTATACAAACCACAATTGTGTTGATTCTATGCAGTCTGCTAAATGTCATTATGTAGGACTAATGTGAACCAATCATGTACTCGAAAATTATGTTTGCTGTTTTGCTGAAACTGTACTTCTCAGCATGCTTCCATGCTCATGCATGGAAATTAATTGAGAGAGTAAAAATGTTTAAACTACATATTTTTTCATGTGTTTTTGAGAAAACGGGGGAGACTTAGAGGTGGAGACTTAGACCATTTAGAGGTGTTTAAGAGAAAAAGAGAAGAAGAAGAAGAAGAAGAAAAAAAATGTGATTGCTGGACATAATGTAATCTAGCAGATTGCACATTTTAGAAAATTATATTAATCGAAAGCAAAGAGCTCAAGCGCACTTCACGCTTGTTACCTAGCAACACTCTTTGGTGATGTTGTGTGTGCACCATTTGTCATGTTAGGTCAAAGTGGAGCTTGGCACTGCAATTGAAAATGGCATTGATGCCTCTCATGTGAAAGACTGAACATGCTAACAGTGATAAAACTCCCAGTGCGGTTGGACTGTTAAAGGTCTGTATGTCATGACTGTATGTTATCACTTTGTAAGCATAATATTGCACATTAAAACGGAAGATTATGCACATGGTAGGGTATCATGAAAGGCTAAATAAACAGTTTGAGATTCAAACATTTATACAGGGTTATCTTGATTCATGTTTCACATTGTGAATACTTTACCCAGTTTTGACAATTAATCCTCTGTATTCATAAGCTGCCGTTTCACACAACATTCGTATTTGTATATATGTGGCGTCAGTGTCATTGATTGGAAAAACGCAGCACATAATCTGATTATGCTGTATAAAGGCTGTAGCATTGCTCATCCTTGTCTTATACTGTCTTGCACTATAAAATTTTCCTGATTGGAGTCTTTGGATTAGTAAGAATTAGGGCTGCCCTTGACTATGGATTTTTCTGGTCGACTAGTAGTCGTTCATTTTAAGCATTAGTCAACTAATTGCACGTTTATTAATAAACCATGTAAATCATTATATTGAGCCTTTAATTGCCTATATAGCCTAATAAGCACTCAAACGCACACATAAAGCTTTTCACAGCGCACTGGCAGAAGTAATGATTATGAATGTCTCAGGGAAAAACAGTAAGGAGACTGCATTGACATTTTAATAATTCATTAATAAACTAGGGCTGTCTTTGTTTTTGGCTTAAGAGAAGTCGTGTGCGACTAAGCGACTAATACAATTTTGGTCAACCAAGCCTCTTCTGGTCGACTAGCGATTAGTCGACTATTAGGGGGCAGCCCTAGTAAGAATGTAATGTAACATTCTCTTCTTTACTCAAAATCACTTTTTCCGTGGCTATTTGACATTTTCCTCTAAAGATGAAATTCATGTTTGTAAAGTGCATTTATAGTTCTGCAGCATTGGCTCCACATCAAAAAAAAAAAAAACCTGGAAAAAAATTTGATTTTTTCTTCTGTAACCCCACTTTGGCACTCTATACAACACGTGGTGTTTCCACGACTGCCCAAAGTGCGAATATAAGACAACTGGCTGTCTGTTGCTAAGCACCTAGCCTTAACATTCTAAGGATATATTTACTCGACAACGATTGTAAAAAAACATCTCCAGGTTACGCATGTAACCATGGTTCCCCGAGGGAACGAGACGCTGTGTCGGAAAACACTATGAAAACGGCTTCAGCATGACCCCGCTCTGAATCACGTGTGTAATCAGTCCAATGGATGGGCGAGATGTCCCGGGCAGGGTGACGTAGCGACCAGGAAACTTAAAAGCACGTGCGGTGGAACCAGCGTCAGCTTCTAGGAATGAAGCAAGCGCTCGCAGGGATGCCGGAAGTATGGCATTGAGACGCAGCGTCTTGTTCCCTCGGGGAACCATGGTTACATGAGTAACCTTGAGACATTCCCCTTCAGGAACTCGAGCTGCGTCAGAAAACGCTATGGGAACGAGTATGCCAACGCGGCCAGACTTACAAATCCCTGCCTAGTGTGGAAGAGAACAGCTAAGGTGAGAGAAAGGAGCCAGGAGTGGCGCAGAACGCAGGTTGGCAGCTGACAAAGTAGGAGGGGACATCCCGCAGCGTCCTGAAGGCCAACTTCAGAAGGAGTGAGCCTTGACACCCAAAGGAGAGTGGAGATCAGAGGACTCGAGGCTATGGAATAGCATCCTGATCCACCGCTTAGCATAAGCTTCTCTGGCCAGAGGACTCAGCCTCAGCGCACCGTGGAGGAAACGTGTAACTAGGGGGTGTCTGCCCACTGACTGGCCACCGATAGGGCCTTCAAGGTGGAGTGGGTCAACCCTGCAGAGAATCGAGCCTGCAGGAACTCCAGCACTGTACCAACTGGGCAGTAAACTGGGTCGAGCTGGCGGTCTCCACACCAAGAAGTGAAAAGCTTTCCACTTCATACAGTGTCCTCGTAGAGGGAGCTCTGCTGTACCAACTGGGCAGTAAACTGGGTCGAGCTGGCGGTCTCCGCACCAAGAAGTGAAAGATTCCGCTTCAGGGCATACGGTTTCCTCGTAGAGGGAGCTCTGGATTGGAGAATGGTCTCAACAACCTCGGTTGAGAGACCGGAAGCTGCGAGTTGTGCCCTCTCATGGGCCACACCCACGCTTCCTCAGCTCCGGGCGGGGGGTGAAGATAGTACCCCCCACCTGTGAGAGGAGATCCCTCCTGATGGGAATATCCCGTGGAGAGCCGTCGAGAAGGGAAATCAGGTCGGAGAACGGGGCAACTAGCAGCAGATGGACCCCGTCCCAGCACACTCTCTCCAGAACTCCCGGGAGCAGAGCGATCGGGGAAAGGCATACAGACGAAGCCTCGGCCAAGTCTGTATCATGACATCCAGTGCGCACCAACACATGGCGATCTCTTAGGTCTGGGAGGAAGTGTTTCAATGTGACCACTCCACAGACTGCGGGCTGAGCAGCCACTCATGACTGCTCCCCAACTGGTGAGAGACGCGACCATCGCTAGCGTTACGCGGCGACAAGGAGCTCCCAGCACCGGGCCCTGAGACAAGAACCAAGGTTTCATGTACAGCAGGCCAAATGGTTTCACGTTGGACGCAGCTGCCATCAGACCCAGCAGTTTCTGGAACTGCTGACAGTGAGTGACTGGCCTTCTCTCAGTCTTGCGACTGCAGTGAGGATCGACTCGAAACCGAGCAAGAGACAGACGTGCCTGCATCGTGGTTGAATTCCACACCACGCCCAGAAAAGTCGTTCTCTGTACTGGAGAAAGCACACTTTTCTTGGCGTCAAGTCTTAACCCCAGCTCTTTCATGTGAGCGAGAAAGACATCTCGATGCCGAACCGCCATCTGCTCAGATTGAGCAAATATCAACCAATCGTCGATGTGGTTGAGTATGCAGATGCCCTGGAGTCACAGAGGAGCCAGAGCAGCATCCACACACTTCATGAAAATGTGGGGTGAGAGTGCAAGGCTGAACGGAAGAACCCGGTAAGCTTTTGCCCCCAAAAGCAAACCTCAGGAACTTCCATCCTTCTGTGGAACGATGAAGTACCGGCTGTAGAACCCAGACTCTCTGTCGAGAGGAGGGACCACCTCGATGGCCTCCTTCCTCAAGGGAGTGTTTAATTCTTGTTCCATTACCAGAGACTGCTTGGGGTCCACCAGAGTGGGAATGACCCTGTTGAAACAAGGTGGAGGAGAACCCAACTGGATTCGGTAGCTTCTATCTACAGTGTGCACGACCCATTGAGACACATTTTGCAGAAATTTCTATGCTGCCGAAAAGGTCTACTAAGGGAATCAGTCTCTCGGGACTGACCTCTGGTGTAATCAGAGCGGCTAGGTCGGTGCCCTGAAGCGGCGAACCGGAAGGGGACGGCTAAACTAGCTACTCTAGAGACCTCCAAAGAGGTAGCGAGCCTCTTAGTACCCCTACGTTTCCGGGCGGTGACTGAGAGAAGCGCCGTAGGTGGCAGGGTTGGCAGAACAATCTCCTGAGGGCACTGAGGAGAGACGGGCACCATTTAATGAGGTGTGCACCGCTCATCCCCAGAGGGGCCTGCCCTTCCGAAGTCCTGAGCCATAGCATCAGGACACAATCTCCTGAGGGCACTGAGGAGAGACGGGCACCATTTAATGAGGTGTGCACCGCTCATCCCCAGAGGGGCCTGCCCTTCCGAAGTCCTGAGCCATGGCATCAGGACTCTCTTAGCTGAAGTCTCCTATTGAAAACGACGGTCCTCAGACCCGTGTCATCTCCTAGGAAGACTAGACTAGGACCCAATGAGACACGCTTGGCAGGGGCTCCCACATCGCCAGGTGACCTACTAAAAGAACCAGTCTCTTGAGACTGGCCTCTGGTGCACTTAGAGCAGCTAGGGCGCTGCCCTGAAGCGGCGGACCGGCAGGGAACGGCCAAACTAGCTGCTCTAGAAACCTCCGAAGAGGTAGCGATCCTCTTTAGAGAGCAGTCTACACGATAATCAATTCCCTACCATGTCAAAGTAAAAAAGAAATCAAAAAAAAGAAGAAGAAAACTTGGCCATCACTACTCAAGATTGTACACGCCAACATCAAATCTTTCCATTCTCTGATTGCTGTCCCAATGTTTACGTTAGTTTTTTTTGTCTGTGTTGGCCTTTCTGTCTTCTGGCTTCAGAGCTTATCTGATTCCTCGGCTGTTCTCTTGATAACATGTTGTTTATGTGAAATGTCTGTAAATGTAAACTCAAGCTATACAACTAGTTTTCAGATTTGAATAAGATCATTCCTCGTTGTAGTCTGGGACATATTTCTCTTTAGGGTCACTCTGGCCTGTCGTCTGTGTGATTTGTACTCCACTGCTTTGACAGCGATTAATGTGTTTAGGGTCACGACGGCTGCAGAGTTCAATCTACTAACTGTTTCATGGTCTTGTTGAAATGTAGTGTTTCATGTATAAGGCCAAAGGAGATCTTCCAAACTCTGATTTCTGACTCAACTTGACTTGTTAAATCTGGTCAGGAGTGCAGCAGCATACAAGATTAATGCAGCGGGTGGTTTTTCCATGCAGACTAATCAATAATTTATATGGCTGTATATTAAGTGATTTTCAATAGGCAGTGAAGTATGGATTCCTAGATCAGGGACATCTCTGATTTATAAAGTTTTAAATAAGCATAAAACTCTTGAATAAATCATTGCCAAATAAGGTTTGAATAGTGCTTGTTAATTTTGACAGTTGGATGTCAGAGCTCCAATTATTATTGTTGGCTTGACTTGAGAAACAGTCTGAAAAAGTTTGAATTTCTAGTTCTACAATTTATGAAACCTTATTGTACACCCTTGGTTATAAATGCATCAGCATACTCTATACATATGTACACTTAATTTTATTCAATGGGTTATGAAAGTAAAACTATTAATTTACTTTTATATTATTATACACAATTTTAAATGAATTTCCAGCAGAAATAACTATTCGTTAACATGTTTCGTCACACTTTATTTTAAGGTCCAATTCTCACTATTAACTAATCATTAACTATGACTTTTGCCCCAATAAACGCCAAATTTGATGCTTAATAATAGTTAGTAAGGTAGTTGTTAAGTTTAGGTATGGGGTAGGATTACGGGATCTAAATTATGGTCAAGCAGAATAAGGTAGTAATATGTGCTTTGTAAGTACTAATAAACAGCAAATATGCTAGTAATATGCATGCTAGTTAACAGTAAAAATTGATCTTTAAAATAAAGTGTAAAGTGTTACTTTTTTTTTTTTTTTTTTATAAAACATTATTTGTCACCAAATATCCAGTTGATAATTTGTTAATCCAATTGGTAAAACTTGATCTGGTGATGATCTAAGCCAATGTTGGTGAACACTGGATGAAATGTTGATAGTCATATTATGCAAAAATTCTAAGGAAAGAGGATTATTTAAAATGAAAGCAGCAAGTGGATTAAAATGACTCTAGCACATGGCGTGGCCTAAAGCATCCCATTCATTTAAAATGGTGACTTAAATTTCTTAACACAGCAGCACAAGTCCTACAAAATAAATGTTGACTCATTCGTTAAATGCATCTCTTATGCATGATGAAAGATAGGGCCTGTAACAACAAGACATTGCACAGCCCCTATTATGACTTTTCCCGCTGCTCTTACCTTTCATAACAAACTGGGCTGTAAACTGTAAATAGTCCTTTAGCCACATCTGGACATCTGACTTATCGGTGTGTTTTTGGTCAACAGAGGAGAACATCTTTCCATTTTCAAGCTCCTGGCTAAAAGGCAGTTTTTTAAAAAGCTTTGCCGTATGTTTGGCCCTATCCATCTTCCCTTCAATCTAGACAGATGCCTTTGTCTCAGCAAAGAGATAGATGCTGCTGCCGTTCTACTGTAAAAATAAAATACAGTTCTTTGTATCGGAAGATGAATGGTGCTTCTCGTTTGGCCAACATATTTGAATCTGCTCGTATTTGAATCTGATATATATATATATATATATGTGTGTGTGTGTGTGTGTCTGTGTCTGTGTGTGTGTGTGTGTGTGTGTGTGTGTGTGTGTGTGTGTTTGTGTTTGTGTGTGTGACCCTGGACAACAAAATCAGTCATAAGGGTAATTTTTTTGAAATTGAGATTTACAAATCATCTGAAAGCTGAATAAATAAGCTTTCCATTGATGTATGATTTGTTTGAAAAACTGGAATCTGAGGGTGTAAAAAAATCTAAATACTGAGAAAATCGCCTTTAAAGTTGTCCAAATTAAGTTCTTGGCAATGCATATTACTAACATGATATTTACTTAATATCCTAATGATTTTTGGCATAAAAGAAAAATCGATAATTTTGGCCCATGCAGTGTTTTTTTGGC